>NC_138184.1:95414812-95753801 GCF_964194105.1 Spermophilus citellus | reverse complement strand
AGCAGCATCCGAATTTACCTTTCTGGGAAACAGAAAAGTATATGAAGCAAGAGTATCAAAGATTGGGTGTCAGATGGTTGGGGCCAATGGGACATGGAGAGAGGAGAGAGTGGTGAAGCCCTATCGTGGCTGCAAGGCCAAGAGCCCTGGGAGTGTCTCGGGTGCGGAGGCAGAAGTGGGATCCCAGAAAGAAACAGCACAGGGACGCTGAGAAGATTTGCAACAACTCAGCACCTAAATACATACTAAGCCGACTATCTGTTCAGCAGCCACACATGAAAGTAACTGAATTTCATCAGAGACCTATAAAGCTCCTAGGAGAAAATTGTATTATGCTTAAGAAGTCAAAGTTTCATTTGCTACACTGTCTCAAGTTGACACGTAATATATTTAAACATAATATATCTGACTTAAGATTTAAGATTGTTGATCAAAAGGCAGATGGAGGCAAAGGTTTGTGGATTATATATTCATCTGACAACGATCTTCAGAACATAGGAAATTTCTTCCAAATAACATTAAACTAAACAAACTAATCAAAATGAGAATGTTTAGTATAAATGTATGAAAAGATAATAAACATTTACCCTCTGGTAAAAGGCAAATTAAAACTACAAGGAGATTCCACCATGCTCCTTTGAGAACACCCAGATTAGGAAGATTCGCCATGCCAATCACTGGCAAGAATGCAGAACACCTCTAACCAGTGTCCACCACTAATGGAAATAGAGGAATCATGCCTTCCCTATGACACTGTGCAACAGTTGGCCAGTTTCATAAGAAGTCAAAGACACACCTGTTCTACAACCAACCATCACACCAGCATATTTACCCAAGAGATAGGAGTGGGTAGAGCCATACAGCAGGGTGTACGTGATGCTCATAGCAGATTTCCAGAGGCCAAAACCCAGCAGGCCCAATGTGCCTCTGCAGGTGAACACACACACACAGTGTTCAGGGGACAGGACGGGACTGTGCAACACTCATAGCATGAAGGAATATGGAATGGACACAGAGAGCAGGAGGGAAACCAAATGGCTACTTACTGCATGATCCTGTTTGTACAAAGGAATGGGGGAAATGAATCTGTAGCAACCAGAAGGCATTGTGCAGTTGCCTAGAGTAAGACAGGAGGAATCCTTGGGGGAGGCAGAGATGTGTACATTATCCTTATTGTGGTGTTGCTTTCTGGGGCATAAACATGTCAAGTTTTATCAAATTGTACATTTTAAACATACACAGTTTATTATACATCAATTATAGGGTAGTGATGTTACAAAAAGACCATTTCAAATAATGATAAAACATCATGCGCATGGAAAGAAATAACTTACTCTATATAAAAGCACCTGTACAAGGTAACAAAATTGCTTACCTATTATGCAAAAAAAAAAAAAATGTAAAAGTAAATGTATTGCTTTCCTTAAGCAATTCACTTAGTAGCCTATCAGATTCAAATTTTTGATAGTCTGTATGTTGCTTAAAGGAAAACAAAGTAAGGATTAATCATGTAATTTTTAGCTTGGGGTTGAGCTGATGAGTTTAATTTCCCAATTTATTTTCTGGAAACATGATTTGCATATATGAATAAATGCTCAGTTGCATTTTTAATATCGCCTTTAGTGTTATTTATACAGAGAAAATAAGAAATTCATTATTCACTTCTTCAAAGTTCACTCTTTGGTGGGTGGGTGGTGGCTGCCCTGGTGTCGGGTGATATGGTTGGTGGCTTGGAGCACCATGCATTAGACTCAGGATGCTGAGAAGTTTCTGGCAGGAGGAGAGTCTTCTTGCTGGCTTTGCATACACTCCACCAGCACAGAGATTTTCTGTGAAACAAAATTATTTAGTGTTCCTCTTATTAGCATCAGTGGAGATGATTAATCATTATTAACTGATCAATGTGCTGCCATTGGGGTCAGCAACGGTGCTGACCCCAATGGTCAGTCACTAGGTGCTCCTTATATTACCTGTCCTAATTCTGCAGCAGACATTGCTGATCAATCCTGTCACTTTCTGAGTCAAGGCTTTGTCCTGTGAGTCCTCTCCCCACATTGCCAGATACAAACACCCCCTACGTGGAGACAGTGCGAAGAAGCTAAGCCCAACCTGCCGTCCTAGCTCCCAAGAATTCTGCAGAGACCTGCTGTTCTGGTCGTGTGCAACCTGGCGTGAAATGTGTAATATCTGCCCGATAATTAGGAGGCTTATGAAGAATAACAGTGGTAATGTATTTTCCTTCAAATAAATTCATTTTAGTACAAAGGTAACACATGCTTATTAGAGAAAATTTGGAAGATATCAAAACTTACAGGGGAAAATAGTTATTGTACCAAATCCCACCATGAAGATAAAACATGAGTCCCATTTGCACAGGTCTTGAGGAGGTGTTTTGAAATTCAGTGCAGAGGGTGATGATGTCTGGGTGACAGCTGGCATCCTGGGTGGTACCTCACAAACTCAGTGGTGACTTAGGATGCTTCTTGCAAATGATTCAAGTCATAAAATGCATCTTTGATGTAGATGATTTCTGTGTGTGAAGGAAGAAGTAAAGATAAGAACAACACAGTATTCTGAATTAGGAGCCACTCAGCTATTTGTTGATAGAATCTGGAGGTTCTTACAGAGTCACTTTTGGTGGCGGATGAGGAAAAAGTAAGCAAGAGAAGTATGAAAAGAGCAAGAGGCTTTATCCCAACATGGATGAGGTGTATTACATTGGAGGAGAAAAATTTGTTATTAGTTAAAAAAAAATAAGCAGACTGTTCATCAATATGTCATGCTATGAAGACATCCATCAATATGTCAATCACATTGTGCCTTGGTGTTCAGCAGCCATTTTTCCTAGATGTCATTTCTTGAGGTCAGAGGTCACCCCTTTCATAGACACCCGCACTACAAGAGGGTGGTGGTTGTTTGTGTTAAGGTGGGCAAGGCTGTGTTGGGGCAGTAACCTCAAAAAACTAAGTGTTTTAAAGAGATGGTGCATGCAAGAGGCAACCCAAATCCCTGGGCTGTTAAGTCAAGTCTCACCAGAACACAGCCCTTCCTGTGGGTTCACATACTATCTATGGTGGCTTTCATGCTAAGAGAGCAAAGCTGGGCAGCAAAGCCAGAGAATGTCTTCCCCAAAACTCTAAAATTTAGCATCATCTGTGTCAACAGAGAAAAATTTTTTGTCCGTCTGGAGTTTAAAGCAAAAAGGAATTCTTTTGCAGTCATGCCAATGATCTCCATGATTTGTTGGTCTTGGTGGCAAGGGCCACAGGTCCTCTGAACTCTCTGGGGGATGCAGTCTGATGCAGGGATGAGAGTGGAGAGTGAAGTCATCAAACGCAGGCTGTGTTAATTTCCTCTCCTACATCACTGCCTCAACAAGCCCGTTCCCAGGAAGTGAAGAAATGCAGCCTTCCCTGTGTTCAGAGGTGGATAGCTGGTGATCAAAGCAGGGTGCCTGCCATAGACTAATAGAATGCTTGTTGAATTCATGAATAAATAAAAAAATAATGACCAGTTTGTGTAACCCATCCATTTTTATTTTCAGATACATTCATTAACCATTCACTCTGAAACATCATTCTGAAACCTGGCATTGGTGCATGCACAGAGTTGGCTACTTGAGAGCATGAAATTTGGAGCCCAGTCAGGAAGAACTGAGCCAGCTCTCCCCCACACATGCATAAGATGGCTCCTGCATTTTGCACTTGACTCTGTAGATTTCTGGTTTATAAAATAATATAATTTAAAAAATGAGATTATTAATTTTAATTAATTGTTAATTTTCCATGAATCCATAACTGGGGATGATGATAATGATGATGATGATGATGAAAGAAATAACTCACCTATTAGAGTATTCAAATTTTCAATGAATGACCAAAATATATGTGCCTAGTTTTATGTCTTCTTTCTATAGTCATATTTCAATGTACAAGAATAAACTACCACCTTGATAGTTGATATTTCAATGTACAGGTGCCACAGTTTGGCTGGGCACAAATCACGAGCCACTGAAGCAGGAACAAACTTTATTTTTGAACTCCACCAGCACACTCCACACACGCTACCCGGGAACTCTCCCAAACGCCACGCAGCTCATCCAGGAACCACCAACCGGAAATCCGTCCTCCGGCACTTCCCCAACCAAATCAAACTCTTCAGGAATCCCCATGAGAGCTCAACCGGAACTCAACGGGAACTCTGCAAGAACTTAAACGTCATTATCTTAATGGCTTGCTGGTGTCACTGTTCAACCACTACTTCTGGCAAAAATGCCATGCATCATCCCAACTCGGCTGTGGCCCTCAACATCTCACCACTTCTGTTTAATTAAACAACAAACAATGTGGCTTAGGGACCATGCCTATTAGGCTGTCCAATACTACAAATGGTCCTTACCCGCCATTGGAAGAGCTGACCTCAAGGCATCAGCCTCCGGTCTTAGGTTGGTACCACTGCAATTGGATCTTACCCGTCACTGACTACCGGTCCAGCATACAGCCATACTTGTGGATAGGACTATGCACCAGTGGGGGGGTGAGGTTCTTTGCCTCACCTCTGTTGGCCCCCAAATTTTAAACCATCACTAGCAGAAGGGAGGAGGATACAGAAATGCCATGACACCAAGCCAATTGATGGCTCCTTTGGAAAAATTGTACCACTGGTGACACCATCAGCAAAGATACTCCAGCACTACCACAATTTGCTGCACCAACAGATAGTTCACAATGTATACAAGTCATACATAGTCCAGGCAAGTTCTGCAAGCAGTTCAAAGCAGAGGAATCCATCAACATGTCCATTTCCTCCCAAAGTAAATTGACTCCTTGATTGAGCACTACTTGTTGCGTTATTATTCATTGATGCATCAGTTTAATAGCTATCGTAGAAGCTGTACTTTGGTTTTATCTTCGTCTTCACCGGCACTGGGATGAAGATAGGAATTCTGGCAATGATGGCTAAAAAAATTATGTAACATTCCAACAGGCACTAAGAAAACAATTTTCTGAACAATTTACGTTATCCTGAACAGAATTATTAAATATAATGAAAAGGAAAGGTGAAAGTAAACAAACAGATCTCTTAACCTCCTTATTTGTTCACATATTAAAAAAATCCTCAACAGCTGTTTACCTAATTTAAATTAAACCACTTAATCACGTGAATAAAAAATATTTGGATCCATTTTTTCATGAGCGCTCCTCAAATATGATATATGACATATGCACATACAGACATAACAACACAAAACACAAGTGTGCACACATAACATACAACACATAAGACAATAGTAAAGGCCTTGTAGCTTTACACAGGTGAAATCTCCATTGCAATGTTTAAAAACTCCACAGTCAAAAAATAAAACTGATCAGAAAAACATTAACCTAAGTCTATATGAGGTCAAAAAATACAATAGAACTTTATGATGTGGGAAAGGGCAATAATAAAATAGATATTGAAAAAAGACATCCTGGTTACCACCTGGGTTTGACTCTTTTTTGGATATCCCATCCTTTTTCCTGTAACTTGCATAATGGGTCTGAAGGTATTCCCACAAGCAAGCCTCAAGGTTTTTTACATTTGAAATAGGCCTTAATGGTGTTCATTATTCATTAGCCTCCAGGTTTGGGAGAACCACTGTTGCAGATGTAAGAATAGCCAAGCTGGAGCTCTGGATATCAGCTGTTATGGATTTGAGTCAAATCATCTTGTTTTTGGTCTGTAGAGATTGATTTGGTTAGTCTTTCTGGAATCCAAATCGGCTGCTGTTCTCCCTGTGGAAACACACAAACAGAACCCCGACTCCAGACTATCACTGGGTCAGGACCTTTCCATTGTCCTGTTAGAATATCCTTCCAAAGTACCTTAGGCTTATGTACATTTTTTGGACACATATGTCTTTCTGCAGCACTAAGCCCTGATGAATCCAAATTTAAAAAAGTTTAGAGGAAAAATGGTTATTTTAAGTTTATTTTGGGGGATATATACCCCTTTCCAATTCCCTCTTTTTGCTTTAATAAGTACATTTTAATAGTTTGATGAGCTCTTTCAACTATGCCTTGTCCCTGTGGATTGTATGGAATTCCTGTTATGTGAGTAATGCCAAATGATGAACAAAATTGTTTAAAAGAGGTAGAAGTATAACCAGGGACATTATCTGTTTTTAACTGTTTTGGAACACCCACTGTGGCAAAATTTTGTAACCAATGAGTTATAATATCTTTAGTTTTATCTCTGGCATGAAGGAAGCCCATCAAAAATCTGGAAGAAGTATCAATTGTAACATGCAAATATTTTAATTTTCCAAATTCTGGAAAGTGTGTGACGTCCATCTGCCAAATATGGTTAGGTATCAGTCCTCTAGGATTGACTCCAAGATTAACTTGTGGTAAAAAGGTCGCACAATTTTGACATTGTTTTATTATTTGTCTAGCTTGTTCCTTAGTTATTTTAAAACGCTTTTGTAAAGTATTAGCATTGATATGGAACCTTTTATGAAAATTTGTACCTTCTTCTAGTGTAGAGAAAATATGTATGTCATGTGTAGTTTTATCTGCTAAATCATTGCCCAAAATAAGGGCTCCAGGCAATCCTGTATGTGCTCTGATATATTCTATAAAGAATGGATCTTTTCTGTCCCAGATTAGACTTTATATAGTGGAAAACAAAGAGAAAACAGTTGAGGAAGGAGAAATCCTACCAGCATCTTCAAGGAATACTATAGCATTAACTATATACTGACTATCAGAAAATAAAGTAACTACAGAATCTTTAAACATCACAAAAGCTTGTAATACTGCATTAAGCTCTACCTTTTGAGCTGATTGTTTGGGTACTAAAAATGTAAAAGTTTGATCAGGTGTAACTATTGCTGCTGTACCATTATTTGACTCATCAGTGAATATATTTGGAGCATTCATGATAGGTGTTTTTCTTGTCATTTTTGGAAAAACTGCAGGATGCAAAGACCAAAGATTTACACATAATTATTGCCCAAGTATTTAACTCATTAGCTAACTCATCAATTTGATCCATAGTATATGGAGTAATAATTTTATTGGGAGAAATTCCAAACACTCCCTTTGCTGCTTTTATTCCTTTGAGTATTAATTTTCCTACAGCCTCAGGATACCTAGTAAGAATAGTGTTAGGAGAAAAAGATAAATGTATCCATAATAATGGACCTTCTTGCCAAAATGCTCCTGTAGGAATATTTTTTGTTGGTATTATAATAAATAATAAAGGCAAAATTATATCAATTCTATCCAAATGCATATTTTCCATATATGTTTCAATAATTTTTAATGCCTTTCTTGCTTCAGGCATTAACATTCGGGGTGAATTTGGATCTGATGGACATTTTAGGATATCAAATAAAGGTCCCAACTCTCCTGTTGGTATGCCTAGATAAGGCCTTATCCAATTTATGTCTCCTAATAACTTTTGAAAGTCATTAAGTGATTTGAGTTGATCTACTCGTATTTGAATTTTTGGTGGACGGAACATGGTTGAGGATAATAGAACTCCTAAATAATTAATTGGAAAATTTAATTGTACTTTATCTATTGCTATCTCTAGATTATAATTTTTAATAAATTTGTAAGTGTGGCATAACATTCTAGCAATGTGTTTTTATCTGTATGTGCTAATAATACATCATCTATATAGTGAAATATTTGTAGTTCAGGATTTTGATTTCTAAGTGGCTGGATTGCTTTGTTAACATAAATTTGACACATAGTTGGGCTGTTAGCCATCCCTTGAGGAAGTATTTTCCCTTCATATCTCTGATCGGGACCTTCATGATTTAGTGCAAGGATAGTAAATGCAAAACGTGGACTATCCTCAGGATGAATTGGAATTGAAAAAAAAAACAATCTTTAATATCTATAGCTAAAACATACCAGGTTTTTGGCAAAACAGACAATTGAGGAATCCCTGATTGAGCAGGTCCCATAATAACCATATCATTATTAATGGCTCTTAATTCTTGCAATAATCTCCATTTACCAGACTTCTTTTTAATGACAAAAATGGGAGTATTATGGGAGATACGGAAGGTTGTATATGTCCCTCTGCTAATTGTTGTTTGACCAGGTCATGGGCTGCTTGTATCTTTTCTTTAGTCAAGGGCCACTGAGGAACCCATACAGGTCTTTCTGATTTCCACGTAATTTTTATTGTCTCAGTGACCCCTTCTGAAAACCCAATCCATGTCTATTTATTCCTTGATCTATTTTAATTTGTGCTGCTATACCTTGTTCTTCTTCTCCTAATCTTTTTTCTTTCCTAAAACCTTGTCTAGCCCTAATAGTGGGCGCATTTGGATTGATGTTATTTGTTAATGTCAAACCTAATTGATCTAGGACATCTCGTTCCCATAAATTTACAGGAAGATGATCCAATACATATGGTTGTATAGTTCCTTCACATCCTTCAGGATCCCTCCAATCTAATACCATAGCACTTCTATGGGGATTAGTTGCCACTCCTAGGCCTCGAAGCATTTGAGTGGCTTGTTGTAATGGCCATTGTTTCGGCCATTCCTGACGAGATATGATGCTAAGGTCTGCACCTGTATCCAGTGGCCCAACAAATTCATATCCATGAATATTTAGTTTTAGCATTGGGTGAGAATCTAAATTTAAAGACAGCATAGCCCAATCTACACCTGTGGAGCCTAATCCCCTAGAACCTCTTTCTATAGTAATACTGGAAAATTTATCATGCAGGCTGGGTATTATTAATAACTGTGCTATTCTATCTCCTGGTGAAATTACGATATACCCCTTGGAGAACTGGCTATAATTTTTATTTCACCTTCATAATCGGGATCAATTACCCCAGGACTTATCATAAGTCCTTTTAGAGTAGAAGAACTGCATCCCAATAATAAGCCTACTGTTCCTTGGGGAAGAGGCCCTTTTACCCCTGTGGGAATTCCCATCTCTGGAATTAGTACTGCTCTGGTGGAGGTGCAGATGTCCAATCCTGCACTTCCTCTAGTTTGTCTGATGAGAGATCTAATGGACAATGTGTCCTGGGCCCTACCCTGATGGTGTCGCTGGGTTCCTCCATTGCCCCGTATATTGTTGTGGGCCCTGGAGCATTGGGCCCACCGTCCATTTTTTGGCAATGGAGCCCGATGCCTTTCTCCACAATATCGTGGGTAAACACCTGGTCCTTGTCCGTACTTTGATAATGGAGTACCCTCTATGGTGGTTTGTGAATGGCATTCATTAGCCCAGTGTCTCCCTCTATGGCATCGTGGGCAAATACCCAGTATTCTACTCCTTTGATACCTAGCTTTGTTAAACCCTGCTCCTATGGGGCAATTCCATTTAAAATGTCCTGTTTGTTCACATTGTAGCATGTTTTCGGCCTGGCATCTAAAGCTTGTTGTACTGCAGCTGCCAAGACTTGCCCTTGTTCATTAATGTCTCTACATAATTTAATATATGTGTTTAAATCTTCATGTTTCCATGGTCTAATGACTTCTCTGCACCAACGATTTGCTTGCTCATAAGCCAGTTGTTTTATTAATGGCATTGCTTTTTCTGTATTCCCCAAAACTCTGGTAGCTGTTTGAATAAGCCTATTTACAAATTCAGCATAAGGTTCATTAGCTCCGTGTATTACCTTAGATAATTGACCTTGTAAAACTCCATGTCCTTGTAAAGTCTTCCATGCCCTAACTGCATATGCAGCCATTTGTGAGTATATATCAGGATCATATCTAATTTGTTGCTGCTGATCCTCATAAGGTCCTTTTCTTAACAACATATCTAAATTTCTCTGAGGATAACCGGCTGCTGCATATCGCCTAGCCGTCTCCGTGCAAAATTCCTCATTGGCTACCTTCCATAACAAATATTGCCCTCCATTTAGCACAGCTTTACACATAATAGCCCAATCTGCTGGCATCATGTCCAAGTTGGTAATGGATTCGACCATGCTTACAGTGAAGAGTGCTTGGGGACCATAGGTTGTTACAGCCTCCTTTAACTGCTTCACTGTTTTGAAATCTAAAGCATGGTGAATTTGCTGCCTTCCTGCCTGCTCAAGTACAGGGAATGCTAATCTTTGAGGTCCTGTCTCAGGATCCCATCTATCAACTACGGGGGTTGGGGGCCCCATGGGGGGGGTGGAGCAGTTGATTGGACACTTACGCCCTGTGGTAATAGAAAGGTGTTAGTAGCAGCCTCCTGTTGTAACTTTTTCCCTGATAGTTTTTCCTCCTTTAAATTTTCTTCCTTTGTCTGACTAGCTCGAGAGACCTTCTCTTTTACTTGACCTGAAATGTCTTTCTCCATGGTCTGAACCTCTAACAATTTACTGAACACTCTTTTGGTTTGTTTTTTACTAATTTCTAATCTACTATAAAGATAAGGCAACCCAAAAAGATAACACAAAACAAAACCGAAACAGAATGAAACAAAAACGGAACAAAACATTGTTGTATCAATTTTCCTATTTTCTTGAAATGTATTTTCGTGGTATATCTCTATCTCTTCCTCAGGGGCAAACAACTTCAAACCTTGAGCCAACCATTTTTCCCAGTTTGCCTGATAAAGTTCTAGGGATAGGCAGCTTGAAACAAAAGCAAAACAAATCAAACAAGAACACATTGTTTTTTGAAATGGTCACCCATTCTCTCGCCTTCCCTCAGGGGCGAGCAATTTCACTTATCTCCAAGCTTCAGGCGTTTCCCGCATGGGCCACCAATTGCTGTAGTCTGGCTGGGCACGAATCACGAGCCACTCAAGAGGAACAAACTTTATTTCTGAACTCCACCAGCACACTCCACACATGCTCCCCAGGAACTCTCCCAAACGCCACACGGCTCCTCCAGGAACCACCAACCGGAAAATCTCTCCTCCAACACTTCCCCAACCAATGCGAACTCTTCAGGAATCCCCGCAAGAGCTCAACCAGAACTCAATGGGAACTCCGCAAGAACTCAAAAGTCATCATCTTAATGGCTCGCTGGCATCACCTCTCAACCACTACTTCTGGCAAAAATGCCATGCGTATCATCCCAACTCGGCTGTGGCCCTCAACATGAATATGCACTCATGTGTATGCACAAGTATTCAGGATGGTTTCATGGAGATACTTCCCAAGAGACAGTGCCATACTGTAGGTGCAGGCACACCTGGCAGTAAGGGATGGGTACAGATGCAGAAAGACACCCACAGGCCTCGATTGCCTAGTGTCCTCAGGTCCCATCCATATGCCTCACACCTACTGGCCATTTATAAATTCATCAAAAGGGATTCAGCAGATGAACCCTAGACCCCAGGTCACAGAGCCGCCTGTGCATGCCTGGGAGTGAGCTCGTCACGCAGTAGGTGTTCCTCCACGTCCTTCCCCACTGGCCTGGGGCCTCACAAACCAGTAAACTTACTTGTGTTTGATGAATATTTACAAAAGCTGCTATTTTAATTAAAATATAAAAGCCCAGAGCCAAATTAATTGAGCTGAGAACAGACCCCCCCACACACACACACACCCCTCCCTGTGTTCTAGAAGATAACCAATGGGGAGCAGAGGTCACCTTTTTCGTAGCCACAGGAAATCCTCCAGCCACTAAAGCCTTAAGGGAGGGGCACATCCCATCCTAGGATGTTCCCACCGGGTCCTGCTGGCCCAGTCGAGGTCTAGGACTGGGCCCCAACGGACATCTTCCAAGGTCCCTGTGAAGCCAACTTCTCTTTCTCCAAATGCCAAAGGCAGACAGGGTGGCAAACAGGGTGCCACCTCTGCTTTTACCCAGCACCTGAGTCAGCTCCCCATTTCTGGACAAAACCCCTGAGACAGGCAACCTAGAGTGGAAGATTTGTTCTCATGGCTGCCGAGTTTTCATGCTCAGCCAGCTTCATTGACTCGAACCCCAGGTGGGGTAGAAGATGGCATCAGAAAGACCCTGCAGAGAATACACTAGAGAGAGTCCAGGGGAGGAGAGACTGGGGCAGTCTGTTGATGGGCACAAAGTAACATGGGGAACAAGTTCGGGAGCTCTGTCGCACAGTAGGGCAGCTAACAATGCATTGTGTATTTCAGATAGCTAAAGGAGAGTATTTGAAATGTCATCCCAATAGGGAAACACTCATGTCTAAGGTGGTGGGTGTGCCCATCACCTTGATTTTACCTTTGCATGACATAAATACGTTTGGAAACATCCCACTGTGCCCCCTAGAAATGCACAATTACTGTGTGTAAATGAAATTTTAAAAACTCAGCTCCCAGGGCACATTCCATAGCATGAAGGAAGGGACTGAGCTTGGGAAGGAGAAATATAGACAAGAATGAGTCTTCAGAGGGCCCATTCAACACGCAATAGCACTGCCAGGCACCGTGGTGCACACCTGTAATCCCAGTGGCTGCAGAGGCTGAGGCAGGAGGATCTAAAATTCAAGGCCAGTCTCAACAGCTTAGCGAGCCCCTAAGCAACTTAGAGAGACCCTGTTTCAAAATCAAAAATAAAAAGGGCTGGGTAGCACTTGCGAGGCCCTGGGTTCAATCCTCAGCACCACAAACAACTAAATAAAATAAAGGTATTAGAAAAAAAGGGGGGTGGGCTGGGGATAAGGCTCAGTGGTTAAGTGCCCCTGGGTTTAATCCCCAGTAACCAAAATAAACTTAAACAAAACAACAACACAAAACTCTAAGGTGACCTGCATGAAGAATGAAGAATTTTGTCCTGGTGATGGACAGCCCACCTTCTATAGGGATGAAGAACAAGTGAGAACAAATCATAGTTTCAATCTGGCTCACTGATCAGATGACCCACTATTCCAGTTTATTTGTGTGGTTGTAGAGTCTATATTTGCTCTTTCCCTGTTTTCTTGTTGCAGTTATTAAGAGCGACTCCTTTTGATTTCAGTGTGCCTTGATTTGGATCATAAATTATGTGCTCACTCAACTTAAGTGGCGACAGGTTTTCAAAAAGAGGAGAAAGGGAGCCAGCATCATTAGAAGCTGTCCATCATGCTGCCTGGGGCCATATTTTCTGTCGCTTTCTAATGATTCTTTAAACTTCAGAGTCTCAGTTACCCGCGACCATTTCCAACACCTTGGCTGGAGCGTTGCCAACTGTCTTTCCTCATTCTAAAAAATGCCCAGGGGAGTTCAGGAGATAGGACACCCCCTTTTTCTCAAACATCCTCCATCCCCTTTCCACGTTCATAATTTTTGCCCTTCTCCCTGGACTGTTCTGTGTCCAAGACTCTTGACACAAAACTGGCTCTATTCTCCATGAAAGGGGGATTAAAAGGCATCAAATGATGTTTTAAAATCCCCCAGATGTCAAGCTAATTGTTCCAGCAGGATGCACTGAAAATTCAGTGGGAATCATTTTGTAATTTAGTGTTATTCAACGATGTAACCATGAGCAAATAATCACCCAGAATAAAACCAGTGATTATGACTGATTCCTAGAGATACACCGATTTCAGCAACCCTAGTATTTAATGCTGGAATCCATAAGCACTTGTCTTGCTGAGTACTTTTGTAATTTAAGTGCAATAGCAGAGTTCAATTCCTGGCCCACGGTGTGGTACCCAACAGGTGCAATGAGAGGGCTGAGAGTGGTGACAGGAACCATGATTGCTCTTGCAAATGAGGCCAGGGGACTGGGCCCTGCTTCTTGTCCAGATTCTAGGGCTGGAAACACCTGCCATCTTGTGACATGAATGGGATATTGGAGCTTCACTTGCTTCCCTTGCAAAATTCAGACTGAATGATTAGAGAAGTGAGTGCCAATCCTTCCAGAGCCGGGGGGCCTGCAGATGTGCAGCAAGCCATGATTTGGGGTGGGGGCTTGAGCCACCCTTTCACTCTCTCCAGTGGGTTTCCATGTTTAGTGCTTGCACACTGGGGCAAGGGACTCTGCCTGAGTTTTGGCAAACAAAGAACCTCTGAGAGCCCTTGAATCCTGTGGGCTCTGCAGGGCTGAGGCCCTAATGGGCCACATCTGAGCCCTTGTGCCATCTTGGCTCCTGCCTAATGGCTGGTAATGGAGCCAATGGAGGCCTCTCCTAAGACCTCCAACCTCTGCAGTGCCCTGGAGGGCATGGGTGTGGAAGGCTCTCGGAGCCATTCAGGTTCACCATTGCATCTCTCCCAGGAACCACACAATCAGAGGAGACTCCGTCAGTTTCCACAGAGAGCTTTCATGTAAGGTTCAGTGGTTTACAGGGTTGGGCATGCCTGCAGCAGCATCTATGAGTACAGTTCCTCTGCTACTATCCTGGTGCAAACAAACTGCCATCATCTCTGGCCTGGTAACAGCCTTCTGACTGTCCCTCCCCTGCAGTCTGTTTTCCATGAACCAAGCAAACTCATGTTTGCAGAAACCAATCATATCCCACAAATCTAATTTTTATAACTGCTCTGGCGTCAATTGATCTTGCTCTATTCACAGTCTATCCCTCAATTTTACTTACTCACCTTAATTCCAGCAGTACTGATATGATCCTTGTTCCTAAGCAACCAAATCAGTGCCTGCCACAGGGCCTTTGTGTGTGCCATTAACTGCCTATGGAATGAACTGTCTCTGTGTTTTCTAGCCTAGGTCATTTCCTCAGAGATACTTTCTTTAACCAGCAAATTCTAAACTTGTCCCCCAACACATCACCATCTCTCATTGACCTGGTTAATTTCCTTCATAACACTTATCATTATCTGAAATTAATCTCTGAGGGGCTGGGATTGTGACTTAATGGTAGAACACTTGCCTAGCACGTGTGAGGCTCTGGGTTCGATCCCCAACACAACATAAAAAAAGCTAAATAAACAAAATAAAGGTATTATGAAATCGATCTCTAAATTGGCAATTTGCTTTTTATCTCTTCATCCAGGAGTATAAACTTCCTGAGATTAGAGACCCATATGGCACTAGGACACTGGTCTTAGATGAATGTAAGCTGTCAGGGCTTGGCACAAAATTGGTGCTTATCTGATTGTTGTAGGATTAATGAATGACTTTCAAGATTGTTATTTCTATCTGGTTGCAGGGATTTGAAAAATCATAATTTCTGAACACAAGGAAGATTAATTTCTTTCAACTTTCATCAGGTACATGTTGAGTGGGCCCTGTAGGCTGGGCACAGCCCTATGATGTGACAAATACAATAAAATAATTGTACCTGGACACAATTTGCTTTCTCGTGTCAGAAATAGATACTGTTTCAACGCTCTTAAAAACAGGTGCATGATCGTTCACCCAGGTGACATTAGGGATAGAGACCTGAGATGTCACCAGGGCTTGAAGATAGCCTCCCTCCCAAGAGGGATTCCTCGGAAGAAATTTGGAATTGAAATATGAAGAATCAGTGGAAACGTGCTTCGACAAATTAATTTATTTTTCAAAAGCTTTCCCTCCAGTCCAGCCACGTCCCTCAACCCCCTGTGCTCGGGTGGGCGAGAATGTGTCCCTGTTGCTCTCAGTTATGGAGCTATGCTGTGCAGCCTGGGGTCTCTGTTCCTGAGCGGACCCAGGCCTCCCTCCTCCCCTCCTCTGGCAGGGCCTGGCTCTGAGTGGCCTGGGACCGATGTGCGGCCCCACCACTAAAGGACCAGCCCTAGAGCGTGCCGAGGACTTCCTGCCTCTTCAGTTAGACAAGGAGACAAAACCTAGCTGTGCCTGGGTACAGCCACCCCAGCCCACACCGGCCACCCACATCCATCACCGCTTAACAAAAAGCCAACATCTTCTCTCCCTGAAGAAAGACTCAGACCCTCAGAGGCAGCGGCAGGGGACTGATGTGCAGCGTGTGGAGGGGGGACATGGAGCATGTGGAGGGGAGACGTGGAGCGCGTGGAGGGAGGTTTTTTCAATTGATTCCGAAACGGTGTGTCAATCACCTACCCCCCCCCCCCCCCATCTGTGTTGTTGACCCCAGGGGTCAGCCGGTGAGCCAGGCCTGACAGAGACAGCTTCCCATCTGGCCTGAAGCTCAGGGGTCCTCGGGGAGCTCAGCCCAGGCCACGGAGAGGGGTCCAGCCTTCCATGCCCTCTGCTTCCTTGACTGGCTTGTGAATCCCCCAAACATGTTCTTGTGATTCATTAATCGCAAAGACTCAGACTCATTTAAATAAGGAAAACACAACAACTTGTTAGTGACCAGCCAGGATCAGGACTTTAGTGGCACCAAAAAGTGTGTCTGAGAGGTTCCTCCTTAAGACCCCCAATGAGGCCATGTCTGCTGGAAGTCTGGAGGGTCAGTAGGTTTTGTTTTATCTTGTACCATGAATGGCTGGCTCCTCACTGCAGGAATGATGAGCTAATTAGAGTGGCATTTAGGCTGCAGAATGAGGCTTGTGAATGACGGGGCTTTGACAAAATGTGCTTTTCCCCTTTAAGGGAAAGACACACACAGAGATCCCAACAGCTCTGACCCTTCAGTGGTGTTTTGTCTAGGAAAGTCCCTGCAGGCCTTCTTTGGAAAACGTATAACAGGGCTGTGGAGCTACTTGTTATTTACACTAAACGGCTGCTCCCAGAATGTTCCCAGGAGGTCCGCAGAGCTTGGAAGTGCTCGGAGTGATTTCTTTAAACCTCATTTACTCAGCAGATTGCTGGATGAAGTCCCCCTTTATGGAGTAGCACAAGCCACCTATGTCCCAGATGTTAAGGACGCCACAGGATGGGTGATCCTGAATGGAAGGGTCACCTGTCACACAGGCTCCTGGGGACCCCTTCAGAGTCACAGGACCAGAAGTCAATGTGGCCTTGGGGCCCCTCGAGGCTCCCTCCATTTCTGCCTTCCAAGAGAGCGAGTGTTCGCCTCAGGGTCCTCACAACCTGGAGCATCAAGTCCTCCCCACCCAGCCTCTCCTTCTTGGATTCCCCACATCCTGAGCACCTTGGGGTGGAGGGGTGTCCATGGAGACAGGGCACCTAGCCCAGTGCCAGGGACACCGGTTTGCTCCCAGAGCTTCCTTGTCCTGAGAGATCACCTCCCACTTCCATGGACAAAGGGCTCAGGCTTTGCCTTTCAATGATTTAATTTTATTGAGTCTGAAGCTTCATATTCATAGAAAATTCACCTTTTTGTTGCAACGTTTGAGGATAATTAGAAAGCATAAAACCAAATGAATGAATCATCACAATATTTTAAATTAAATATCACCAGGTCTGGATACATGAGAGGATTTTCATTATTCAAGGGCACAAATGGGCAGAGATTTCAATTATATCTAACAACATTTTCTACTTTCAATGTTAAAAAGTGCCATGGAAATAAAAATGGAATTTACCATATTAATAACGATTTTGAGAATAATTCATCTGCTCATTGTAACCAGTAGAATTTTTGATAATAGTCAGCTAAAAGTATTAAAAGAAACTTAAACTTCTTGGTAACAAAACCTAACCATGGTGGAGGAAATGTATCTATTTCAATCATGAGAGGAGGAAAATTTTACTTAAAACACAAATATTGAAGAAAATACACAGCCACACAAAATCAGTACACAAGTGTTTGTAGCAGCATTACCCATAATTGCCAAAATATGTAAACCACTTAAATTTTCATCACCTGGGCTGGGGATGTGGCTCAAGCGGTAGCGCGCTCGCCTGGCATGCGTGCGGCCCGGGTTCGATCCTCAGCACCACATACCAACAAAGATGTTGTGTCCGCCGAGAACTAAAAAATAAATATTAAAAATTCTCTCTCTCTCTCTCACTCTCTCTCCTCTCTCACTCTCTCTTAAAAAAAAAAATTTCATCACCTGATATGTGGATAAGCAAAAGAATGTATATTCCTATAGTGAATTATTAGCACTAAAAGAATTAAATACTGGCATCTACTATAATGTGGATGGAACTTGAAAACATGGTGCTAAGTGAAAAAGAACCACACCTGCAAGACCACCTTCTGCAAAATTCATTTCTATGAAATATCAAGAGTAGGCAAATCCAGAGAGGCAGAAACTCACTGAGGACTGTTAGGAAAGGGGCAGGAGGAATTTGGGATGAGAACATAGTAAACGGCATGGTCTCTGTGCATTTTGGTTCTCAATATTTTGTTTGTCACCCTATTAACAAGAGTTCTCTGGGAGAAAATGCTACCAGGGGTGGGATTCATTGGAGTCTTGCCTGCCCACTGTGTTTCTTCTGCTCTGTGCCCAGCTTTGCAATGGGCCACTCTTTACGTACCGAGATATGATAGATTCCATGGAGGACAGACCTGAGTGCTGCTCCCCAGCACACCGAGGTAGGCGCTTCCATGTTCCCCTGAAGAATAACCCTGCTGTTTTCAAACTCATCCAGGGTTGAGAATCACTTGGTTCTGTGCTTTGTTTGTGATGGTAATAGCAGCCTGCACTTACGCAGCTCTTGAACCGTAGGCAGTTGCACAACTACCAATTTCCTTCTCAAAGTAACGCTATTAGCTTGATTCCATTATAATGCTTGGTTAAGTAGAGATAATGTGGCTTAAATTAATTTTGAAAATTTAAATATTAATTGTAATTGCCCTATTAACTGAGTGAAAATATTTTAAATTAAAAATCGCTTTTGTAAAATGCTGCTTGTTAACCTGGTTAAATTTGGAATCAGAGTGTTATCAATAACGGGGTGTGGGGGGGTGGGGGGACAGCCAATGGCATGGGTTTCAGCCCATAAACGTTGACTTTCACAGCTTAAAATGACCCCTGTATTCATTCAGTCCAATAAGGACCTGTGTCTGCTCTTGCTGCTTGGATGACCCCTCCTCCTGCGCTCCCTTCTTGACCCTGCTGCTGATCCTGGCTGTGCCTCTGCCCATGGTGGACACTGTGTGGGCTGCATCTCTCCACCTTTCTTCCAATTAGCCTGCTTTAATTTTGTTGTTTGCTTCATTTCTAGCACTCGCACCTGACTCTTTAGTGCAATTTGTATCGCTCTTGCCAAGAGCAAGATCTGGCCATCCTTCTTGTCCTCCTTTTCCCCTGGGTTCCACATCTGTAGGTTGGGGGCAGGGCTATCATGACACCTTCCTCCAGCAGGGGGACCCTGGGAGTCTGGCCCCAGTCAGGCTCCAGCTCCAAGTGAGGTCCCAGCTTGGTTATGAAAAGAGGTTAAAAGATGATTGTCCTGGGGCGGGAGTGTGGCTCAGTGGTGGAGTCCTCGCCTAGCCTGCAGGTGGCCCTGGGTTCCGTCCCCAGACAAATCAGCTACAGCAACCACAGATGGAGTCAACGTGGAGATGAGGTCAGAGGGTGTCTGGACGAGGAGAAGGAGGTGATAAATGTCAAGGAATTGAAACAAAAACCGTTAGATTATCTATTTTTTTACATATTGAATGTTTGGGGAGGAAACAATAGAGGCATCGAAAGGTAATCAAATGAAGAATGGAAACTCAAGATACTGGCGTACAGAGCCCTCGTTATGAAATTATACTGCATACATAATTTTACCAGCTTACTGGTTATTTAATCAGTGTAAGGATTGTGCTAGGAGTGGGAGAAAGAGAAGTCTGGGCTTGTGACTGTGTATCTCAGAAAAGGAGAATAAAGCGAAATTCTATTTTTGTTTTAGAAAAAAGATTTAGTAGAACCTATCTGCCATGGAAAAAGAAAATGCCACAAGAAGAGAAGCCCTGTGTCTCTGGGGACTCTGTCTTCTAGGTGGACTGAGGACTCCAGTCTTAACAGCATTTGACTCATACATTGCAATAAAAATAAAATCATTATTAACATGAAATATTGAGGGATAATGTGAAGCTGTTGGCCTATGTGGGGCTTGGGAAATGCCGGCTCCTTTTATCTACGTTGGATGGAAACTCCGTACTCATGGCTGACTTCAGAGTCAGGATCCTCTCTGGAGGGCAGGAGCTCTGACAATTTTTTAACTAAATCCAAATCCCCCAGCAGAGACATGTGACCTAATAATTCTGTGTTGCCTGGGAAGTGGGATAGTCAATTCAGAGCTGGCCTCCTGCAACAAATCGAGGGCTCGGTGACACTGGACAAAACAGACTGCAAGCCCATCCTGATGAGGCTTCTGTTGCAGATGGGAGAGGCAGAAAACCAACCAAATGCTCAGGGTGAGTCGAGGGCACCATGTCTCTGAAGCAAGTGAGCACTGGGGAAACGATGGAGCAAGGTGAGAGGGGTCTGAGTGGCCAGTGGGCAGTAGATAAAGTGTAACCAACGTCAGGTGAGATAGAACCTCGATGTGTTAGAAAATTATCTCTAGGAATTAGATTTTGCTCATTCTGTCCTTTTCCTGTCCACCTTCCTCTCTAAAGGGTAAGCTGCAAGATGTCAGCTGCTGGTCCAGGGGGCTCCCAAGGAGCAAGCCCCTGTCTCATGTCCTGCTCTCCTGCAGGATGTCCCCCAGGCCCCGGGGAAACTCAGCTGTATCCAAAGGCACAGATGGATTCAGAAATCCTTGGTTTGCAGAGCAGACTTTTGCCAGGTCTTGCTTAACATCCTCAGGACTCACCTGAGCCCGGCTGGCTCCATGAAGACTTTGTGTAAGTCTGTTTTCTACCTTTAAAAGCCCCCCAAAGATGAGGGAGGGAAGGAGGGAGAGAGGGGAAGAGAAGCAGGAAGTCTAGTAAGGACCATCGAGAAATGAATGAGGAGGGTACCTACAGGAAGTAGGGGAGAAGACAGGCAGCAGAAGGGGGGCAAAGCCTATCTTCATACTCCTGGCTTTGCATCAACATCTTCAAAGATTTAACAAAGAATTACACTTTAGAGACAATTGCCTTGGGAATTGCTCTTTCTCAACTACTGCAGCCATTCCTTGGTATCCACAGGGGATTGGTTCCAGGACCTCATATAAAAATAAAATGGTGGAGTGTGTGTGGTGTGTATGTGGCCTGCACGCATCCTGCTGTGTGCTTTAAATCACATGCAGGTCACTCATAGTGCCTACGACAACCCAAGGGCTAGGTAGACAGTTGTCACACTAGATTGTTCTGCATGGCCATTAATTCAGAAATGTGCAAGGGGCAGTGGAGGATTGAGAAAAGACAAACAGACACAGACACAGAGAAAGCTGAGACCAGATGGAACATTATTAACCCCTCCTGGAGAATAATGACCCAGAGCTGGCTCAGCAAGTGTATTATATAGGTTTTATCATCAAAAGGGTTTTCTGTGAGAAAGTTTATTGAAAGCAAGCAGGCTGAAGGATGATGTCCAGGGGCCAATTATAATTATCAACTTGTGCTCATATTTCTCTACCCCTGACCATGGTGTCTGAACTCAGGGTCAAGACTGACAGTCCTGTGCCATGCACAGAACCTCCTTTAAGCAGAGTGTCACCATGGCAACAGGGCAGGCTTGGCTGCACATGTGCACAGGAAGTTCCCAGCGCAGGGGTGCAGCTCCTACTGTAGGACCATCAGAGAGATGATGATTCAAATCACCATTCCTAACTGGTAACCACAAAATGTATTCTGTCCGTCTTAAGTAAAGATGCAGTTATTTTGTAATGTTTTCCATCCATGGTTTGTTGAATTGGCAGATTTAGAACTCATGAATTAGGAGGAGCAAATTTTCTACAATAAAAAAGTTGACATGGACAAGTAAATAAGTAGCCTTTCAGGAATTTTCATTAGATGTGGCCACATCCTGTCTGAGGGTACAAACTATCCCACAGTGTTTATTAGCCAGGCACACACACACACACACACACACACACACACACACACACCACACACCACACACACACACACACACACACACATACCACACACCACACACACACACACAAACACACACACACACACACACACACACACAGCCCTCAGGAAATGTGTTCTCAGATTTCCTTTCCCTCATCATGATGCCTATTCTCCTACCACTTTTCATGATCCAACTAACAGTACTTATGGGTGTTGAAACTATGAATCTCCTATAATCTCCAATGTGACACGTGCACATTAACAGCACCCTAGAGATCCCATTTTCCTCTCTGTGCATCTTGAGGGAGCACCCCTCAACTTGCCAGTTCCCCCTTGATATTTTCAACTCAGAAGAGTGGAGCACCCTCTGCAAGAGTTTAACGGTTTTGTGGCAAACCCCTTCTCCAGAGCATTTATTCCAGAATACTAAATAGCACTAATCTAGAGGCATGTCTGTTTCAATACATTATTCAGAAGCATTCCCATGCTTCCTGCTGAAGAAACCAAGTGTTTCCTGCTGACAAAACGTGGATCCTGGGCCTGAGATGGTTGATGGATTCAGCATGTTTGGGTGTCAGTCATTGTCAGACCATTTTTTAAATAAAATCTACATTATTGGCTAGGCTCACTCTATATTTCGTGTGCACTTTTTCTAGAATAAATGAATGTTTTGCTTATGATACTTGATAAAAGCAAACAGCACTTCATTAATGTCTCATCATAGGAGTTGCCATCTGTCCCATCAATCAGCATGGCGGGAGGGCCCCTGCAGGTACAGCTGCGGAGCCTTGTCTGGGGGTGACATGCCAGCAGTCTGGAAGTGCAGCACCACGGGGGGCACACCTGATCACCCTTCTCAGGGGAGGGACCGATTTCCAGCAGCTTCTTTGTTGGGCTACTTTTTCACACCTTCCCCTGAGGTGGGTGAGCCACGTGTGACTCCAAGCTGCTGCATGGTGCTAGCAGGGACTGAGACTTGTTTGCACAGCACTGTGCTCGGCAGAGACTGGATGGCCTCATTCCGTCATCAGGACGGCATGACGGATTGCAGTGAGTCCCACTTTACACTCGGGGACCTGGAGATTCAGGGAAATGGAAGTGTGTCTCGGGCTCGCAGAGTGAACTTTGGAGCTGGGACTGGACCCAAATGCACCTGCTGTGGCAGCATCTGCTCTGCCTCGCACACCACCATCCCCTGCCTCCGTCAGACCTGTAGGTCCCAAGGGTCTGCAAAATCCACAGCATGGGCAGGTAAGAGAACAGGCTGAGGGGCCCTGTGGCTGCCAGTGTCCAGCTTGGTCACATCAAAGATGTCACTTATCTTCTCCAATCACCAGTTTAATATCTGAAAAATAAGAATAGAAATTAGAGTTATATATTTAAAAAAAAAACACCCTGGTGTGTTTACTTAATAGTTCCCTTATGTAAGTATGTGTTATGTCAGATGTGTTCAATGAATTGAAGATGTCTTAATGTGCATTTAAAATATACAAACATACGCTCAAAAAGCTGTGATAAAATTCCAAAGGTAAGGACTTCCCGATGATAAATCCCACAGCTGTTTCCAGTGGCCTCAGCTCCTGCCCCCAGCTCAGCTCCATGGTTAGCCAAAGCCCTTAAACCTTAGCGTGCATCTAACAGGACGTCTTCAGGAACTGCTCCAGTTCCTGTCCTCAGCAGCCACACAACCCTCTACCCTGTGTGGTGGGCCCAGGGAGAGTAGGTGACACGGGCTCAAGGCGGGGTCTGGGTAACATGTGTGGCTCACCCGGTGTGCCTAGTGTCCCAGATTCTCAGAGCGCCTGCATTTCTAATTTCCACAATGAGCACCATGTCTTTTTTTTTAATTGGTACATAAAAATTATAACAGAATAGTGGGTTTCAGTGTGGAATGATAATTGCATTTTAAAGCCACTTAAAGAAAGGAGAACACTCTTCTCCTACCGGTATTTACTGGGGGAGTCATTCTATTCGGAAAAGGACCACGTTAGTACTCGGAGAAGTCTGAGACCCGCTGGCCCTGTGAGGCATGCCTGCAGGGGACAGGGGTGCTGAGGTGCCCAGGTGTGTGCAGCAGCACATGCGCACTGCAGGGGCTCCTGTGCTGTGTCTGTTTTCTGAGCCTCTGGTTCAGGTGGTGGCTGACTCCCAGAGGGATGCCTCCTGCCCAGGGATCAGGACGGTGTTTGAAACTGAACGCCCAGCTTGGACCATCCCTGCTATGTTTGAGGACTGTCGCAGGAGCAGGGGACATGCGCCCTGGACTCTGCCCACGTGTCCCTACTCACTTAGAGGATGCTCGCGGATGGGGCATGAGCCCTTGTGAGCCTGGAAGCCCTTCCTGGGCTTTCTCTGTAATGTTGAGAGGTCACAAAGTCCAAAGGGACTCATGAGGACTTCCTACCCGTGGTATTAAAAATCAGTGAAGGCCACTGATATTTACCCAGAAATGAAGACTCTAGTGTCAGCAGCACATTAATGCGCAGAATCACCAAATCCTGGCTGCTACATTTTTCTCGTTTCTCTGGATTTGGTCTATTTCATGCTTTACCACCTTGGCTGCTGATGAAATCAGGAGCTTTGAAGAGTACTCGTGTCCAGGACCTACCCTCAGAAACGATGCCCCAGAGTTGTGGAAAGAGGCCAGCCTTCAGCATCTGACACAAGACAAAGTGCCTGGTGAAGTCTTCCCAGGTGATTCAGAGGTGCAGCCAGGGAGGAGAATCAAACTACTGCGATATTCGAAACAGAAACTGGAGGTCACTGTGCAGGGCCATTAATTATAGCCATCAGCCATCAGCCATAGCTTGAGCTATGGAAAATGATTTTATTTGGGCAAGTTTTCATGTCCTCAGTTGAGATTTAGGGGTTTGTACTATTGATGGTATGGTTGAATGGTTGTAAGATACTTCCATGGTACAAGATATAATTTATGCCTGTATTAAATGCATCTATGAGTCCCTAGTGTCATAGTTACATAGTTTCAAGGGAGAAGAGAGGCCAGGCAATAGGAGGTCTGTTGTTTCTAATATGCACTATACCTGTTTTGGTGTTCTGACATCATATAGGGGGACTGATGTAAAGAAACTAAGATGCTGTCATGGTTTAGGAAAACTCAGTGTGTGACATGTTCTGAAATACATGTATGTGATTAAATAATTATTGCTAATATCTGTTTTGGCAAGAGCTATCAAATCAAATCTCTCGGCAAGTTTATAGTACACAATACAGTATCGTTAGCTATAGTCTCCATGCTCTAATCAGCTCTCTAGACATGTCAACTGTGTAACTGAAACTTTGTAAACTTTAACACACCTTTCCCTGCTTTCCCCTCCTCCCACCCCTGGAAACTGCCCTTCTACTCTCCACTGCTATATATTCAACTTTCTAAGGTTCTCCACACCAGTGAGACGGTGCAACCTTGCTCTTTCTGTGTCTGGCTCACTTCACCTAGCATAATGTCCATGTCATTACTAGAGACAGGATTCCCTTTTCATGGCTGAGTAATATTCATTGCATATCTAGACACCATACTTTCTTTATCCTAATGGACACACTTATGTTGATTCCACCTCTTGGCTATTCTGAATAATGTTACAACTCCCATGAGAGAGTGCAGATAGGTCCTCAACACACTGACTTTATTTCTTTGGATAATTACCCAGAAGAGAGATGGCTGGGTCAAATAAGAGATCTGCTTTTAGTTTTTGGAGCAATCACCATGCTGATTTCCATAATGAGGACAATGCCTTACTTCCCATGAAGAGTAGATTCCCCTTCCTCCAGTTCTGTTCCAACACCTACTGTTCCCTGGCTTTTTAATGATAGTCATGCTAACAGGGGTGGGATGACATCCCATTGGGTTTTGATTGCTCTTTCTCTGATAGTAATGATGTGGAGGATCTTTGCATCCATTTAATAATGTTGGTGTTTTGACAAGTTTGCAGGGGTTGTAATTGACGCGTTTGGCTTCATGAGAGCTGGGAGCTCTGCCTCACTCTCTTGCCCACCAACAGCTTACTCAGTGTGAGTGACTACCTGAATTTAAATAGAAGTGACTATCTACAACCACTTCACAGTCCTGTTAGCACTGCTGGTCACCCCCACACTGCGAGTCCCTCACTTGGATGCTTCACAGTTGCATATGGTGCTTCCCGGTGCACACGAGTGTGCTCATTGCGCACTTGACTAGGGAGATGAGATGCCAGAGATGGAGAGGCTGCCCCGAGCAGCATTCTGGATTTGCCTAGTTAAAGAAAAAACAGTTACAGTTCCTCATCTTCCCTTAGTTTATCCTTCCATGTTTCACTCGTTGCAAAAGAGCCTCCACCACATGATTTAAAATCAACAGAGAAGCACTGCTGTGCACTCACAGAAACCATTCAGAGGCTGGTTTAAGAAAAGTGTTGAACATGATGCAGAAACGGTTCTCACTCCAAGATAGGACAGATGAAGAGAAGCCTTCAGTCGAAGGTGGTGATCACAGCCTCACAGCCCCTTCACTCCTGTGTGTACAAAGCAGACTCCATGAGATGGACACGGGAGGGGCTGTTCCTCAGCTGGGCTAAGCCGACTGATGGGCACTGCACATTCCTCATGCCCAGGTGGGCATCGTCCTCTCCCGTGGGCCACATCTGCTTGGACAGGCTGACTCCTGCAGAGGTGGGAAGCCAAGGAGAGTTTTGCACATGGATTGCCTGGGCTGGTGATGCTGGCAAAGCAGGAATCGGGCTGCGACTGGTTTCAGATTGGTGGACCCAGGGAAGCCCAGGCCTTCAATGGAGTCTCAAGGAGGAAACTGTAAATCATGATGAGGAAGCTGTTTTAGTCTGTTTACAACTTTAACTCCTGAAGCATGTATTCTCTAGAGCAAGCTGACAAATTGTTCTGAACATAATTTAATAAAGGAACAAGAAAATATGCCCAGGCGCCACATTGTTCACCTCCACACAGGACATGGGCCCATGCTGGTTCTCCAGGACTGTAATACTGGCCGTCTCTGATTGGGGATCGGGGGCACAACAAGATTTTCTCCCCGTGAGGGTTTTTCTCTCCCTCTGTGTCAAACTGTGGTGGACCATGAATATAGACAGCCCCTGCCCACAGAGGTAGGGGAGAGGATTTGATGAAGCAAGTCCAGTTCTTCCTGGGATTTGATTCTTCAACAGCAGATATGAGACTAAAACAGGACCACAGGAGGTTTTCCCTCTCAGACACCTGGAGATGCATTCGTTCCTACAAACTGAAGCCTGTTGCCTTATGCATTGGGCTCTCAGGTCCTCTCTGACACTGACCTTCCACCCTCTGTGCATTCTCCTGCCATTTCAATATTTTTAGTTGCTGTTTAAAGGAGTCACAGTTTGCTTCTATTAGATTCAACCAAAGGCAATTAGCTGAAGCATGTAACCATTATTATAAAAACCCACCTGCCAGAGAAGGTTATTTGAAGCCTTAGAGGGATGGGGCAGGAATGGGTGTCCACAGAAACAAGGCCCATGGCCAGACACCCAGGCTGCTCTGGTAAGAGATGGGACGGGAGACACAGAATTGCTGCAGGAGACAGAGATCTGTGCTGATGAGTTGGAACAGGAACCAGAGGGACTGGTGTCCCAGGGGCCAACCCATAAGTCATTTAAAGATAGAAGAACCCTCAGCTGGGTATGGCACTGTCTCAAGGTTATGTACAGCACCACACTGGACCATAGGCCATGGGACCACCCAGGTAGCCAGCCATCTTGCTGCTGGGCAGATAAATAGAGAGATGTCCATGAGAGGATTCTGAACACACGGCTGACTCCCGTGGTAGCAGGCCACACTGTGTATATAACTGGCTCTCCAGAATACTAAGCCTGCAGGATTGTGTGTTATTTATTCATCTTGAGAAACACAGTTTGTAAGATCAAGGAACTGAGCGCAGCCTGGAAACGGTGCGGTACTTGGGATGAGAGTGAGAACTGTAACTGGGAAATATCTGTGTTTGTCTCTTGCTCTTCCTAATGATCCCTGGTCTGCACACCTATTTGCCAGTGGTGTTTCTGATGCTTGTATATTAGGCAGTGTTGCATCACATCAACAAAGCACCCAGGTACTGCACCCATTTCCAATAAAACAAAGAGAAATAGCAACATCTGGGAGGCAGATCAGGTGCCTGGCATCCCCTCAGCCTCAGGAAAAACAGCTATCCAGAGCCCCTGAGTGCAAGCAAAACTCTGTCCAAATGGATTTTAAAACATGAAAAATAAACTTGACTTAAACTTAGAAGATGTGACCTGCTCCCAGAGGCAGCTGAGTCAGTTCTGGGGCTGCAGGTGACAGATTTTAAGAGGAACCTCCCTTTGCCTCACAGGGTCTTCTCCAGCCATGGAGCCCCCTACAGAACAGTTCCAGAAGGCTTCATCCATCCTGCACACATGTGCAAAGGAGGCTGCTACAAGATGAACTTAAGAGTCCCCATCACTGTACTTTTTGACTTTCAGAGGAGAAAGCAAACGTGTGGCCGTTTCCAATGCAGCCCCTCTCAGGAGTGGAGTCAGTTACAGCGTATTTAGCAAGTGAAGAATCCAGGGATAGATCCCTGCCAAAGATTATCCTATGTGCCTCATGTAGAGACCCTGTGAAGAGCTACAGCTTATGTGCCAGGTGCCCAGACCAATGTGGGGATTGTGCTGGGATGAGCGGGTAGCATCAGATAGCTGGATGAGGGGCCAGAATAGGACAAAGATATGACACTTGCAGGAGCTGAGATAGGTCAGAGAGGACAGGGGAACTCACATAAAAATATTGGGGACACCTGGTGCAGAGTGGGGAGCTGGGAGGTCAAAGAGTCTTAACAGCTTATGTTCCCTAAATATTGGCACAAGCCTTGCCATCCTGAGGACGCCTCTGCCTGAGGAGCTGGTACCACAGCCTGCACATTTAGCTTACATGAACTGAATGTATGTCTTTGGGTCGGAAGTGAGAGTTTGACTTCCTTTTACTCCTTTCCCACAGTCCTCTCGTGTCCAATGAGGAAAGAGACACTGACTTTAAATCTGGACTTGCAGTTCCTCGGCATCACGATCTTGATGGTGTCAGGAGACTTACATGCTCCCCTGGAGCACTTTTTGCTGTAACTGGCTTTTGCCACAGCTCTAGCAACACCACTCTCCTCTTAAGAGTCCTAATTTACAGACAAAAAAACAGGGTCAGGTTTTCTGTTCTTGCTTTGCAGACAAAAAAGTCTAGCTCCTTACACTGAGGACACAGTGAAATCAGGAAGTCACAGTCTGAAATCCCTAAAGAACACACAGCCCAGGACCTGGCGCATGAGGGTCTGCAAGGCCATTCAGTGACAGAGGCTGGATGTTGCAACAGCAGACCTGCTGGGCCACCTAGTATCCATGTCCAGAAGCAGCCAGCTGCAAGCCCTCACCTGAAGAATGGAGCCAGATCAAACCCAGCATCTGGAGCTATCCAGCAACGAGCAGAAACTTCCAGGTGCAGAGGAAGTGTGGGCTACATCTCCAGGTGTGGTCAGCACAGCCCAGATGTGACGTAGAACACCAAGTTATCAAACTCACTTCTTCACTGAATAAATGACTTGGGAGGAGTGGCATTTCCCAGTACTCAAGTCCCTTGGACTTGTCAACTAAATGCACTGGGGGTTCTTCATTTCTTCTTCATTCGATTCAAACAAAATGGCTATGATAAAATCCATTTTGAGATTGTCAGCAAATTTAGCACTGGCTGAGTATTAGATAATATTAAGTAATTATCATTAATGCTTTAGAGCCCATAATTGTACCACAGTTATGCTAAAAAAGTCATTATTCCTTAGACTGATATGCTAAGACATCTGTTATTCAAAATAGAGTAGTGTCTGCAATTTGCTATCAAATGCATGAGATAAAAAGGGGTGAGACTTCGGATGACGTTTTATTCTACAATGGATCACTGGTTAAGAAATATGTCCTTGAGGGTTATCATACTTTTATCATAACTTTTGTTACTTCAACAACATAAAATTTCAAAATTTCCAAAAGGGAACAAAAAAGCATTTCCACTCTTATCTGGGTTTATTTGTCCACCCAGGAGCTGGAGGATGGGGTCAGCGTTCCCCTGCCTGCAGTGCACCAGATGGCTGGGGAAAACCTGACTGTCCCAAAGCACTGCAGGAGCAGGAGATCAAAGGCTCTCACCTCGAGTTTCCACCACATGTGGTGTATCTCAGCTCCCCTCATGCCTGAATTTGGAAGTCTTCTCTTCCCCAGGAAAAAATCTTAATATCTAGGCTAATTTGTCTTAAAATACAATATTTTAAATCAAGTCAGTGTACCTTCCACCAATGTCCTTTTTAAATTGCTTTGAGGGCAAACTCTACCCAGGAAAACTTCAACAACATCTAACTTTTCACTGCTGAAGAAATGGAAGGAAGCATCCTAAAGTGATGGAGGGAAGGCAGCTGCGGACTTGGCCTGCAGGGCCACAGAAAAGTCACACCCACATCCGGGTCCACCTCGCCCCCACCTTGCAAATCCCCTTGTCCACCAAGGAGCTGGGCATGCAGGACCCCCCACCACTGCTCCCAATCAAGGGCCCCCCTCACCTTGCCAGGATGCCCCTCTGAACTTGCTGCCTCTGAGCAGTCCCCCTGGGTCACCCTGCGAGTGTCTTTAAGCTCCAAGGCCCTGCGGTCACCTTGAAATCCTGGGTTCCCTCTACCCTGGCCCGTCTGCAGGGCTTGATCTTTTCTTGCTGGGAAATAAACCTAATTGATATATTTTCCAGCGAGCTGCTTCAGTCCTGCAGGAACCCCAGGAACTAAATTTAAAACTATGTTTCACATTTTGGATGAGAAGTTAGTTGCCTCTGTATTAAAATTAATGAGAGCAGCCGCCCAAGCAATGAGCTCCAATTTCTTCCAGGCCTCCAGACTATTCTGTCCAGAGTGCCGAGGGACGAAATGCGATTGCAGTCAATGACAATGTTTTAAACTTTAATAACGTTTTGTTTGAAAACGAATAATACAGGTCCTGTATGATTTGAATCTTTACTTCACATTGCTTTCTTCATTTGTGATATAATAGCCACGCAGGCATCACCGTCCCCCCAGCCCTCCGGTAAGGGCCTGACCTTCCTGCAGGCAGCTCACTCTCCAAGCAGCCCTATGAGGAAGATGCTACAGCCTACCCGGGCCTACAGAGGAGGGGACCCAGGCAAGGGCATGTTAAGTCACTACCCAAAGTCCACAGTTCATGAGAGGCATAGCATGGATGCAGACTGAGGCAGGTCAGCTGCTCCTAGGTTTGAAACAACAGAAGTGGCTCCCAGCTGGCTGCAGGGTCGAGCCTCCCAGGACACGTTTTAAAAACACCCACATCTGGGCAGGTTGCAGCACAACCAGCTAAGAGTTCTGTCTAGGTGCAGATGTGCAGAGTAAGGACTGTGAGACCAGGCTGCATCTCTCCAGCCCTGGGATGGGACTGGGACATTGATGTTGGCCATGGCCAGACCTTGGCAGTTCTCATCTGTGGAATGGAATGCCCCGACCTGGTAAGGTCATTGTTAGAAGCATTAAATGTAGGGTGACCATATGTCACAGTTTACTCAGATTGAGTGGGTTCCTGGGATGTGGGACTCTCGGTATTTAAGCCTGGAGAGTTGGGGACAACTGCGATCAGGGGTCGCCTTCCCAGAATGAGCTGACACCTTAGGGTCAGTGTGCACTTCTCCTGCCCTGGTGGAGGGGGCAGGCAGTGGCACGGGCTCTGCTCCTGTTTCACATGCTCCCATGTGACTTTAAAAACCCTCATATACCTGATGAATCTTCAGGGAGGAGCAGCGGGCACTTTTGAAGATCAGAGGAATGTCCCTGACTATGTAATGACTGACTATGCAAAACCAAAGGCCACTTTGTCAATCTCAGGGGTAAGAATGGTGAAAAAAGCCAGAAAGCGATATCGTGACAAGGACTGTGTCCTGTCACATAATCTGCACCATCATCGGGGTTGAGAAGGAGGCCAAGGTCATTACTGCTAGGCAGCCCATAGAAACTGCAGGAATCAGGCTCACACTGAGTCCATTTAGGAGGAGCAGACCCTGAGCACAGGCTGGGCACATGGGGGAGCCTGGATGGGCGGCTCGGCTCTGTGGTGGCCGCAGCTCTCTTAAACATGATAAAGGTAGTCACAGAGAGGGTGGGCGTCCCATGCTGGAGGAAGAGAAGGATGGGTTCCATTTAGCTTCTTCTGACCCATAGCACATCCTGATGTGTCTCCAATTTTGAACCACCTGTGGGGACAGGGCATTCCTAAAAAGTGGTGGGGCTGTTGCTCACTTGTTTTCTGTCCTGGGGTTAAAATGCCCAGAGTTCAAGGCCAAGATTTTCCCCTGCTAAAGCCACAACAGTGAGATTCAGGCAGAGAGCTACTTTCTCCCATTTGGAAAATCCCACGGATGCAGAGGTCTCTTTGGAACAGCCCTGGAAGAAATGCATGGTCCTCCGCCCTGGTTCCCTCTGCCTCCTACACATCCACTTCTGGCAATCCGGGGGTTGCACAAGCAAAGACCTGCAGGGACCAGGCAGGCAGCCAAGAGGGCGATGGGGTGCATCAGAACCAGGAAAGGGAGCAGCCCGTTTGCAGTGTAACCCAGTCCTGGGTTCCTCAGCCCAGTCCTGTCCAGTGGCTGCACATCTTTCTTGGGATAAAGGTGGAAGTTCCTACAAGAGCCCATGATCTCTCTCACCCTCAATGCTCAGGCCCTCTGTCCCTCTCTATTCCTGCTCCAGTTCCTGTGCTCTAGCGAGGCTGTCCTTTGGACTCTGCTTGGTAGATACCAGGCATGTTCCAGCCTCAGGACCTTTGAACACACTGTACCCTTTGTGCTGCTCCCCCCAGAGACCCATAAGCTGAAGCCCTCACCTCCTTCAGATCCCGACTGCAGTGTCAGCGTCCCAGTGAGACTTCCCCTGGCTCTCCTGTATAAAACTCCATCCCTTCCTTCACACCCTGCTCTGCTTCCTGCTCTCTGGTTTTATTCTTAGCCCTGTGGCTGGCACAGGGTGTATTTAGTCATTAATTGGCTTTCACTTCCCCTTAAAAATGTATGCTCCACGAGGGCTTCCTGTCTGCTGCCATTATCATCATCATTTTGTTTACATAAAAATCATCTTAGATCCCAGAGTGGGCACTTGGCCGTAGGGGGCACTTGGAAATACTTGTGGGATAATACATGGATTTATAGAGGAACACAGAGCTCTGCAAAAGTGCACCTCTTCTTACAGGTGTTCCTGCTGTGAGCGGGCAGATGAAGCATGCAGGTGGGCAAGGGCATCTCAAGGGCCCCACCTTGACAAGTTTCCATCCCTGTTGCATGAGTCAATAGCCATGTGGTTGGCACCAGTGGCCCTCCTGTGCTTTGTTCTCAATAGACACAGCTGGGGAGGGGACATGAAAACAGCCCACGGGGATGGAGCAGCCAGTCTAAGCTTTTCGGAGGTTCACTCTGTGCCTGGATTCAACAGAGAGAGGCTGGGACCACTCCTGAACTAATCCCAGTGTCTGCATGGTACCTGTAGACTCGCAGGCACAGATGGATGGTTTTGTTGGTCTCATTTTGAATCCAAAAAGAAATCATTTTAACCCTCAGGATATTTCATAGAAAAGCAGAAATCTCCGGCTTCTTGGAACATGGGAAATCTGCCAGCCCAGTTCCTGTGTTTTTACAGAAAAAAAAAAAAAAAGAGTTTGTTCGTCCCTTTCCCTTTTAATTTCCTACAGAATCCCTGGAGGCCTGGTGCTGGGTTTTCCTGTCTGTAGGGTCGGCAAATGGAGGTGAGAGAAAGGAGGGTGGGTGGTCTGCAGTGGTCAGGGGAGGCTGCCTGGAGGAGGAGGAAGAGGAGGACTCCAAGCTGAGCAGGTAGGGGCGACCCCTTCACAGGATCCAGTTGCAGGAGGGGAATAGACCACAGCTCAAAAGCCTTGGAGGGAACTGAAATTAGCTCTGCTTAATTTTTTTCTTATTTTCATCCCATTTTAAATTTGAAGCTGGCGTTGTTAAGAAACTATCAAAAGACCTCCATGATACACGTAGTGTGTGATGATCTTTATCCATTGGCTTTTCATTTTTTCCATGGACTTGATGATGGTGTTGTTTTTAAACAGGACCATTCCTTAAACTTTGGCATTCCCTCTCAAGTATCTGCCAGTGTGAGACAAGATGTGGGATCCCCGTGTCAACCCTGTGTCCATGCCCTCCGGCCAGCGCTGGCAGGAAGGCTCCCACTGTGGGGAGTGACCTTTACTTCCCTCTGTGCTCCATGAGGAGCCCTGGGTATCGCAGAGGGGGAGCTGGAAAGAGCCACTGTAGGATCTGCCTGCTGCCGGGTGATCTGCAGGGTTCAGAGAAGCTGGGATCTGCTCTGGTGAGAGGCCAGGGCAGGCGCGAGTGGCCCTGGGAAGCACCTGCTTCACTCTCAGCTGGGACAGGAGCCGGAGGAAGGCTGACGCAGCCAGTGGCAGGGTGCCTGATGTCACTCATGTCACCTGAAGAGGGGGATGTTTGGGATTTTCTGTGTTCAAACATGATTAAGAAGTTGATTTATTGTCTTGATCCATCTTGGTCACTTAGCGGCTTCTCTGGAGTCAGTGGTCTGTGAGAATACTCATATTAAATAAGACAGCACTGTGGCCCATTTGTGAAATCAAAGGCCACATTTTTACTCTCATTTGGTTATTATTATATATATTTTAAAATCCTGTCCTGTCCTCATGGCGCTGACACTCGAGAACAAAGACGAGCATTCGGCAAAACGTTGTGTAAATACTGAAGGGTTTAATCTCCTGGTAAGTGTAGGGGAAAATTATTTCAACAGAAGTCTATGTATTAAGGACTTTGAATCTGCTGGGAGAGGGGAAGAGTGGAGTCAATGAGCCCAGAACACAATGTGAGCACTTGACAAATATCTAGGTCCATGAATATTTCATTCCTCTTTGCACATTGGAAAATGCAAGTTGGTTTTACTTTAACACTTACAATAAGCAAATCACTTATGAACTCTGGCAGAACAGCTGGTTTTCTGATCCTGACACATGTCTACACTGGAGTCCCAGGAGAAGTGGAAGCTGAGTCCAAGGACCCTCTGCTCATCACCCTGGGCACACCAATTGCATCGTCACATCTCAGCTTGGGTCATCTTGGCCCTGTGACCGTCAACTCAGAAACTTTTAGCAAAAGCAGGTAGAAGAAATAAGTCACGGTAATGTGGAGGCTGTCTATCTTCATCTAATGCACAGAGTGGGGCACAGCAGAGACTGCCCATCGTGTACCCAGCCAGCACTGCTTCACCATGAGCCAACAATCCAGAAGGCACAGGGGACTTGTGGTGCCTGGCCATCTGGTCCTCTTAACCTGCAAGGGCAAGATGTAGTGCGCAGCTGCCCATCATCCCTTCCCATGCCCACAGACCTCTCACGAGCTAGGCTTGTGGGTTTCAGGAGTGACCTTGCAATCAATTAGCAGTAAATATGTTATCCCAGCTGCCGCCGCCAAGCATGTCCCAGCTGTTGGTTCATGAAAGACATCTTGTTCTACTCAAATGTTGCCCTGGGGGTCCATGAGGGACCAAATCCATCATCAAAATGAACAAGGTTCTCTTTTCTTTGCCAAGTAGGAAGTGGCACCAACGAGCGGACTCCCTTGCTGGCTCTCGAAAGTGGAACTGTCCGTGCTCGCTGGGCAATGACCACCGCTGTCTGGCAGAGGGGACCCTGGGCTCCCAATGCCAGCTGTTGTCCTCGAGGTAGGTACAGGCCTGTCAGACACTTGTAGGTTAGGATGCACCACTTGTCACAGGAGAAACCTGGTCCCTGGGCCAGGACCCTCCCTCTCCCTCCATCACAACAAGCTGCACACAAACACTTCAGGTGGCTGAACCAAAGGCTACCGATGAGGCAAAAGAGCGATTCCTTCCAAAGAGAGGCACCGAGACTCTCTGGAACATTCTAAGCCTCTCCTTGTGCAAACAAGCCCATTTCTTCTAGGATGCTCTTCCATCCCCTGAGGGGCCACTAGTTAACAGGGAAAGGAACTTGGGGACTCACTAAGCAGCGTGGCCAGCCAGACATAGAGGCCGCTTTCGTTATTTAGGGGTCTCCGGGAGGCTGTGCAGGCTCTGATGTGGGGATAGCTGCAAGAGCCAGGAGAGGCCCAGAGCTGACGTCTGCAAGGCAGCTCCCTGCAGGTGGCTTTGGAAGAGCGACCACAGTCGTCGGGGTCTGAGCCATGTCACCCCACTGCTGCCTGGAAAGCAATGGTGGGAGGTGCAGGGTGCCTCTCCCTTCACGCCCAGCTCCGGCACTGCTACATGAGACCACTGAGCCATACAAGACCACCAAGCCATATGAGACCACTGAGCCTTCCACCCCTGGTGACTATAGCGAGCAGGGAGAGGAAGGGGTGAACTGAGCAGCAGAAGACGCCACACCTGTGCTGGTTCTCAGAATGAGGGCCATCCCGGGGCCACATGCATCCAGAAGGAACCCACGGACATCACTGGGGATTAGTCATCATGTGGAAATCCAGTGTGCAACAGCCGGATGGGCAGAGATGAACTGCCCTGGTGAGGGGTCATGCACCCACCTTTCTTGCCATGTGGAGCTCTGGTGAAAGCTCATTCAGGAACAGCCTGCAGATGGGCCATGCATGTGCATCAAACATACATGTGTTGAGTGTGTGGTATTTTATCCAAAAAGACACATCCAAACTTTTCCCCACCTTGCTTGCCTGCTCCCCCATGTTAGCCAGGCCTGAGCCCGAGTGTAGCAATGTCCCCAAGGTTTTCTTTCCTAGTGTGAGGAGACAACCAGCTACTGTGCTCACACCCATGCCCACATGTGTGCGATTCACACACAGACATGTATTCATATGTACGCGTGCACACACGCACACACACAGAGTGGTGGCTTGAGTCTGTATTTCAAGGAAAGAAAGAGCAGAGCGGGCATGGTGAGCTCGGTAAAGCCATCAAGCCAGGTGGAAAGAGGTGTGGGTGGCTAAGCAGTTCATCTCCACTTCTACTCCACTGACTACGATGCAACTGCACCATCTGGAAGAGGGCCAGGAAGCAATTTCCTAGAGCATATTCACGGAGTCGTCCCACCATGACTGACTGTCCCATCTTGCAAGCTCTGTTCCTGACACACAGCAAGTGACTTTTAATGCTGCTGGTCTTGTGGGTTCCCACAGGGGCTGCCTTTTCCTGCTCTTCAGAAAGTCTCCTGGAAATGTCCTGCTGTAGGAACAGGCATCGGCCTCGCCCTCCCCAGGCCCACGTGTTCCAAGGACCTGTCCCCATTCCCCAGTGCCTGATGTGGAGCCGCCTGGTCACAGCCAGGCTGAGACGGCTCTCGCCAGCTGAGCCTGCTTTCCTGGGCCTGTCTGGCAGCACCTTCTGCCAGGGTCACCTACATGGACCCAAATGGTCCCCAAGGGCTCCCCAGAGGGACAGTCTGAAAAAACTGCCCAAACCCAAGGACTAGCCTCTGAGGGACAGAAGCTGTGATGGCCCCGAGGGCTTGGGCTGCCAGGACCCTCTGTGCCAGTGGCTCTGAAGTCACCCAACCTCCACAGGGGGTCCCGACACCTCCGGCCCCAGGTGGGTTCCGTGGCAGTGTGCTCTCTTGACCTGTGGACCTGTCCACCCAGAGGTCCTCCCCCTTGGCCGCCTGAGGGTCTGCAATGCTTGAGTGAAAAATGCAGAGGACACACATTGGCTTTTGTCCTCCAGTAGAAAAACAATCAAGGGGCCAGGAAATAGCAAAGGGGCTGGGGATCCAGGTTGGGCTCCTGGGTCCCCGAGGGCTGGTCACAGCAGGACTGTCACAGTGGAGATGGGAGTGATTGTGATCCTAACTTCCCCAAGCGCTGCCATGTTCCTGGGATGGGCTGAGACCCTTGTGTCATTCAGTCATCTCCGCCACCTGCGAGGAGCTCAGAGGTCACCCCACTGACTGGGCAGGGCTGAGGGTCAGGAGGCGGGCTCCGTGGCACACTGAGCAGGACGGAGCCCACCCCTCACTCCAGGCCTGCCCACCCCGGCCTCTAGGCCACCCTGAGACTACTCAGAGCACCTACTACAAGCGCCCCCTGTACACAACCTCTAATTAAAGCCCATGGGAACAGCTCCATGTGCCACATTCCCCGGAGGGGCCGGTGAAACTCCTTATTAATTCTTATTTAACATACCGCAGGACTTGGCCAAATGCTAGCTCTACGTTCCAACCCTTTCAGCCTCAGAGAAATGACTCCAAAGCTCCAAATCCTCCCTCCCATCTGGATTATCATGTGGGAATGCAGCCAAATCCTGTCCTGGGGCCCAGGGAGAAGGGAAGCCAAGAAGCTGCTCTCGTTTATTCCTATAGCAGACTAAGGAGAATGTTCTTCCAAGATGGGTGGGCACCTGGGGGAGAGGAAAAGGGAGCCCTGGGAGAAAGAGGAATAAGAAGAGGAGGAGGAGGAAGAGGAAAGGAGGAGGGGAGGAGGGGGATGGGGAGGAAGAGGAGGAGAAGGGGAGGAGGGGAGGAGGAGAGAAGGAGGAGGGGAAGAGGAGGGAGAGGAAGAGGAGGAGAAGAGAAGGGGAGGAGAAGGGGAGAAGGGGAGGAGGGAGGAGGAGTAGGAGGAGGGGAGGAGGAGGGAAGGAGGAGGGGAGGAGGAGGGAAGGAGGAGGGAAGGGGGAGGAAGAGGAGGAGAAGGGAGGAGGGGAGGAGGAAGGGGAGGAAGAGGAGGAGAAGGAAAGAGGGGAGGAGGGAGGAGGGAAGGAGGAGGGGAGGAGGGAAGAGGAGGAGAAGGGGAGAAAGGGAGGAGGGAGGAGGAGTAGGAGGAGGGAAGGAAGAGGGGAGGAGGAGGGAAGGAGGAGGGGAGGAGGAGGGAAGGAGGAGGGGAGGAAGAGGGGGAGGAAGAGGAGGAGGAGAAGGGGAGGAGGGGAGGAGGGAGGAGGAGTAGAAGGAGGGGAGGAGGAAGGGAGGAAAGAGCAGGAGGAAGAGGGGGAGGAAGGCTTCTGAATGAGGTGAGGAAGAACCAGGAGAGGACCCTGCAAGATTCGCCCAGGCAGAGTCAAGAATGGGTGCGGAGGCTGAGGGGGTGGCTGGGCCTCATGTCCTGCACAGGGATGAGGAGTCTGCAGTGGCTGGAGGACAGGGACAGAGGGAAGAGTGGGGGGTGGGAGTCAGGAGGAAGAGAGGCCTTGTGTCAGGTCCGACTGCAGTGGGTTTAGACCCCCGACTCACCTCCAGATGCTGCTGGGTCAGCTCCAGCACATGCCCGCTGTGCACCCCTTGCCATGTCTGAGGGGACCAGGCTGCCTCACCCCATCCCCTCTCCCCTGGACAGTCCCCACATCTCAGCCCCACCCCTGAGCAGTGGACATGCACACAAGACAGACCGTGCCACCCTCGCCCTGGGAAGCCTTCACAGCACCCGCTGCACTGGGAGGGAGCGGGAGCCCCATGCAGGCACCCGTCAGCACATGAATGGACACAGAGAAGTGGCACAGAGGCACACTGAAGTTGGCTGCAGGACAGAGGGACGGCAGGATGTTGCAGGGTGAGCTGAGCCAGAACTGGGTGGAGGCACTGAACACCTGCTTTCCCACGTGGAGGATGAAAATGCTGCCAGACTCCAGAATGGTGACAAGGAGAGGCTGGGAAGGGGAGGTATGGAGGTGGGCCGTTGAGCCCAGGTGACAGGGACAGTCAATGTACGTTGATCAAAATAAAATGAACATCAAGGGAGTTTTTGCCTGCAGAGCCCTGAGTGGCCACGAGAACCTGCCTGACGCCTTCAGTTCATGCTCCCACCTCCCCCTGGATCCTCCTGTCCCCACTGAGCAGTCACCTGGGGCTGATCATTGGATCCCAGCCACACTCAGGTCAAGAGAGGGTCCTAGAGGTGCCAGGTCTGAACCTTTGAGGGAGCTGTGCCTGGCAGGCCTCCTGGTCCAGGGGGAGGGCACACTGGGAGGAGAAGAATGTGACTTGTCATCTGAGGAGGGTACAGGAAGGCACAGGTAGTCAGGTGGCAGCTGCCAGTGCATGGTGCACTAAGAACCACTGAGCTGCGACACTTCCGGGCCATTCATCACTCCTGGCAGCGAGACACGGTGTCAATGAAGAGGCAGACGCCGGAGGGATGGAAGAGGCGCCCGTATCACCTGGGCTGTGACCTTTCTCCAGACACTGGGCAGACATCACGGCCTCAGGTGACACGGAGGCTGCTCCTCAGCCCAGAGATGAATTCTAAGCAGACTGAAGAGTCACGCTTAATGGGACGAGTCTCCTTCACACCCCACCCATAATATGAACTTTAATATAAAGAGGAATAAATGCAAATCTCTATCTGCATGAAACAGGAATGAGCTCTTGAAATGACAGGCATCTGGACAGAGCATCAGGCTGAGCCACAGACCTCACAGGAGGGAGCAGCACTGGGCGGGGAACCCAGCACTCCCCGGATATGCAGGATCAGCCCCTCGCCTGCCCGTCCTGGGTCAGCCCCTCACCTGCCTGTCCTGAGCACTGGGCTTTATGGGGCAGAAGAGGACCAGATGCCCTGCACTGTGCTGACAGGCTCCCTGCCTCCTGCCTCCTGCCAGCTCCTCTCTAGGCCCAGAGCAAATGAACTCTCAGAGATGAAGCCCTTGGCTCCTCGTGCTTCCTGCCACAGGGCCTTGGGAGGGAGGATCTCTGTCTGGAACACTCTCCTCCTGGAAATCGAGGCCGGCTTTTCTACCTTCCTTGTTGTCCTGAATGCCGGGTCTCAGGGTGCTCACCAGCTTTCTGTCGCTGGGGCAACAGACTAAGATAATCACACAAAGGAGCAAAGCTGTATTTGCCGCTTGGTGACGTGAGAGTTTTCAGTCTGCCCTCTCCTGGCCCCATCTCTCTGGGCTCGTGGTCAGGGCAGAGCGTGTGGCTAAGAGGCCACTCATCCCAGGGCAGCTGAGAAGCAGGGACAGGAGGACAGGCCAGCACCCCCTTCAAGGGCATATACCAGCGACCTAACTGCCCCCACAAGTCCCACCTCTTTGGGGTCCCACTACACTCTAGGAGTGCCACACGCTGGGGACTCAACCTTGAACTCACAGGGCTCAGGGGAACATTTAAGATCCAAACATAACACTCAGTGCTCAGAACGATGCAGTTGACATTATAAACTGTCACCACTCACATCCTAATATTCTTTATTTGCAGTTTATGTTTCTTGGTACCTAACAACTTTTATCATATTATCTTGAGGGAGATGCAGAAGGGCTTAGGCAGCCAGGGCAAGAGGGCCAGGGAGGAGGTCAGGGCAGGGCCAGGACAAAGGAGCACTGGGAGGGTCTTTTAATGAGGTCAACTTTCTGCTTGAGGAAAACACTGATCTCGTGGACACAGCAGGGACCCAATCCCACAACACTCTGTACTTGTGCTCCAAAGTGGGGGATTAAAAAGAGAAACTAAAACAGACACGTGGACAGAGGGGGCACCAATCAATAATAGTGAGGAGCACTTGGTCTGGGGAGAGAGAAGGAGAGAAGAAAATTCCAAAGACCATGAAAAGTACAGACCAAAACTCCCCCACTGGACTCCCAGCTCCAGGGCACCTTCTCTTTGGAGAAGTCTGTCTCTATACGTCTGTCACCTTTGCAATAAACCAACTTCTTGCTTGCTATGTGTCCTGTTCAATTTTCGCTGAATAGAGGCAAGGAACCCAGCACCCCTAGATGGTAATAATCATCTCATCCAACACACACACATACATACACACACACACACACACACACACACACACACACACGCACAATTCCTGGACAGTGGCCTTCACTACAGTTTAATTACAGATTTTCTAGGAAACAAAGAAAAACTTACTATTTGGTTTTTATTAAGAAATCTCTTCCTAGAGGTGGGGTTGTAGTCAGAGGTAAAGTACTTGCCTGGCATGTGTGAGGGCCTGGGTTCAATCCTCAGCACCAAATAAAAATAAATAAGTTAAACAAAGGTATTGTGTCCATCTACAACTAAAAAAATATTTAAAAAGAAAAAGAAATATCTTAATTTTTCTCTCCATCCCCCTCCCCCCTCTTTCTCTCTCTCTCTCCCCTTCTCTTTCCTGAGGTGGGGAATCTGGACATTTTGAACGCTGGTGGGCGTGGTGTGAAGAATGAAGGCCCCACCCCCACACCTCTGAGCTGGCTCTCCCAGCTGAGCTTGGCTTGTGGTTAATGAGACCACATGGTGCTTGGAATCCCTCCTCCTTTTCTGTTTGGAAGGGTGGGGTCAGGTGACTGCTGAAGCCTGGGTTGGGATTTAGGAATGGAGACCCTCTGGCATCCACTCTGGCTATGGTTCTCAGTTCTGCTGCCACTTGAGGCTGCCTCCGAAGTCCTCCAGGTTGGCTCGGGCTCAGCTGCTGGGCTGGGAGAGACCCTCCATTTCCTGCTCAGCTGGAGGTGTGGCTGGGTAATGAACAGTAAGGAGCGTTCTTGCTCTTGAGTGCTCTCTTTCCGTGATGGGTGATGGATGTTCCTAGGGAAGAAGAGGGGAGGTAAGGGCTGTTTCTCCAGATCCAATCTTTTTGTTTGTTTCATTTTTTGAGTTAAAAAAAGGGTGCGTAATCCAAACAAAATCAAAGCTCACCATGCTTCCTATTGGCCCTGGCCCCTGAGACAGGTGTGTGGGAGAGCATGCTGCAGCTTCGGGACATCCTGGGGTGAGGTGCTGTGCAATGCCCCCTGAGCACCCTGAGCCCATCCAGGGTGGGTACATGTGCTGGCTACACCTTTGATTGTCCTCTAAAACATTGGTATGTATTATCCAGCTAGAAGATGGTGCGGAGGGAGAGGGACTGAGACTCTGACCGCTGGTTGGGAATTGATGGTTTAGAGAATAAGTCCAGGGCTTGATGTGAATTTGTAAGTGGCAGCTGGACTTCCTCGCACCTTGGGTGGATTTCCACTTAGCAGCTTTCTACAATGCTGCCTCGAGGCACTAGGGACAGCAATGAGCGCGGGAGATCCCTGTAAGCTCTTCGAGGCACTGGGGACATGGTCCAACACCCTCTTGGGTACAAGGGGCCCCTGTTCAACTCCACTGACCTATAACTATGTCATTCTAGAATGTCTCCTTAAGCGGAAGAAGCACATAGATGACTGCTGTCTGAGAATTCGCCACGTCTGCGGAGATATTATTACAGACACGTGGTTCAGTTGTGATGGTGATAAATGGCTACACTGTTACAGTTTATACCAATTTCTTCTGGGTTTTTAACAAATAAGATGAAATGTTCCATCTATAATTGGTAAAATTAAACCAGCAACCAATATGAAGAAAGTCATTTTAGTAAGAGGAAACCACGCTCAAAGACCCTGATAGTTTTGGAGCTATGACACAAAACATTCTCATTTGGGGATTGGTGACAAAGCACCAAAATGTCATTTGTAGCTTAAATATCAACACAGATAATCTTTGTCTGATTTTTCCTAACATCTTTTTAAAATAAGCAAGTGCTCTCCCTGAACTGCAGACGGCTCCATTATCCTCACCATTTAAAACAACAAAGGTTCTACAAGTCGCTTCTGTTGACGGTCATTTACAGACTCTGTCAGACACTCTGTTAAGCTTCTGATGTGTGTTAATCGACTTGATTCTCATAATTTTAAGACAGAAGTCCAATTTCATGCAATAATGAAATCAAGCTAGCAAGTAAATAAAACAAAAGCTAGAGGCTTCTCTTCCTTCCACGTCTCTGCACCCATCCAGTGGGTATTGAGGCTTTGCCCTGTGAGACACCATGGGACAGTCACCCGTGGTCCTTCACCAGCTCTTGTAACATTTTTTTCATAAAGATCAGAGACCCAGAGGGTCATAACCCTAAGAAGTCTATCCTCAAAACCAGCAAATGACATAGGATTGAAACCTAGTCACAGAAAGTAAACACACAGTGAAGCACAAGTCCTCCTTGGCACACATCTCACAATGTGTGTGCATAGACATGTGCGTGCCGCACAGGAACCTCCCAATCAACCTGGACTGGTGCTATCACCTGAGGGCGAATTCAGGAGACAGAAACGGGAGTGTCCTGGGCCTTCCTCCTCCACCATTGCTGCAGACCTCCATTGTTCAGAGGCTCCTCTCTGCTTCCTTATGCCTCCTAAACATCGCCCTGAGATTGAATGACATATGTCAATGATCCTAGCCACAGGTGGCTTGCCACTCTGGAGTGTGTGGGTTGAAAGGGTGGACAATGCAGAGACATCATTTATTAATAGATGTGTGTATAAATCCAAAAGGAGGCTTCCTTACTCTTGAAGTTGTGTCTGCAGATAAACACCCTGACTGTCCCAGAACAGATAAACACTTCCACAGTGACACAATCCGGACACATGCTTTGATTTATTCACTATGCAGTCCCTTTCCCCATTGGTGCATTGTGCCAGAGAAGCTCGGCGAGCACAGCAGGGTTTGATGGCTGCTCTTCCAGAAGTACAGGCTCCTGGTCCTCAGCTACCCTACTTCAGATTCCGTGTCCCAGCCCATGAGGGTGTCTCCATCACATCCTGTTCCTTTGTTCTTCTGATTCTCAAAGAGCACGCTGAGCCTGGTTTCTAGGGCTGCAATATGAGCCCATTTACTTGCTTGGGTCCAATTACAACTAGGCTTGCGCTTCCAGCATGAAGACTCTTTCCCTTCTGGGATCACATGTGTCTCCGATGGCCAGGGCTCTTCACCTCCTATAAAGTGGTAAATTCATATCTAGCTCTTCCGTTACCAGGAGAGATGATGAATTATCTCAATTGACAAGAAAACACGCCAGCTCCACTGAGTTGTGCTCAATTCCAGAGCCAGCCATCGAGATTGCAGGACACTTCCTTCTGCAGATGGACACAGCCACCACCAATTTCCCCACTCTGTGAGATGCCATCTGAGCTGGCGTAGACGTTTTGTCTCTGGGACCCGTTAATCTGCTCGTGCTTCTGCCATTAGCTGAAGATCCTCTGAAGCTCCTGAACACCCTCCCTGGAGGTCAGTAAGGTGTGTTTTCAATTTCTTCCTGCAAATTAGACTGGGGCCTACTATTTATGGAATTTCACCTAGGGAAGGAAGTAAAATAAAATCTCTGGTGCAATTTTTTTTCCTTTTCTGCCCTGGATATAGAAAGGAGTCGGGATTGAAAGATGGGAGCTTAGTGGATCTTAAGAAGGAGTGAAAGCCACGTCTCAGAGCCTCTCTGGTTGGGAGGGGAAGGACTCAGCAAGACCGTTGCCCCAAGAATGTTGCAACCAAGCAAACTCCATTTGCTGACTTGCTGGGACAGATTCATGCGTCTCCCTCCCTCACCTCCCTCTCTCCCCAGTCAGTTAACACCTGCTCCCAGCTGACCAGTGCTGGGCACTACAGAGATGAAATGCAGGTAAGGTAGAAAACCTCCCTGTGGGAATTCACAGTCTAATTAGGAAAAGGCGGGCTGCGTCTCTGTGAGGGATGTGCAACCTTCAATAAAGCATGTCACAGACCTGGGACACAGCCCCTATGGGAGATGCATGATGACCACAAGGTCCTCGGGGCTGGTGTTCCTCCCGTCCGCCTCGTCTCCAGGATCACAGACACATTCCAGAACTATGGAGGAGATGCACGAAGGAAAGATGGACAGCATGGGGACACTTGTCCTCACGAGGCTTCCTGAGAGCTCTCCCAGCAAGTTCTGCTGCATCTCTAGAGTTGAACTCAATGCACGGACTCTCCAGCTGCAAGGGGTCTGCTGGGAAATAGAGCTTTTCTTCAATGTGCAAAGAAAATCCAACTTACTAAGGAGGAATGTGGGTATGCCATAGGTCTCTGCGGTGGGCATGAAACAAATACAAAAGGGCCACTTGTGGTGGAGGGCAGGAAGTAGGTGGGGCTTCCAGGGACTCAGGGGATGAGGCCCAGGAGAATTCTCAGGTGACCTAGAGCCCACAGGCTCCAGGGTCTCAGCATCCTGGGCACACCCTGACCATGGCAGACGGAGACTCCTGCCTACCAGGTGGTGGCCGCCATGAGCATCCTGCCTTGGGGAGGGACCTGGTATGAATGGGCTGCTTCAGGAATGGGGACCCAATCACCAGGGCAGGCCTTGGAAGGACATAAGCAGGTACTGTTATGAGCCATGCCTGGGTCCAGTTCTTTCTCCTCCCACGGCGTGAAGGTCTTGCTCCCTCACTGAGTTGCCCTCTTCCCCACCTTCTCCAGCCTCTGTAGATGTGTCCTTCTACAGGCTGTGCTCAACATGGCTGCTATAGGACCATGGGGGACCAAACAGTCTGAACGCCCAGGGTCCACCTCCAAGCAATTAAATCAGGGTCTCTGGAGGTGGGAAGAGGGCGCCAATCATTTTGAAATTAATAGATTTAACTTTGGAGCAGTTTTAGGTTTGTGAAAGGGTTATGCAAAATGTGTAGCGTTCCCGTGAACTCCCTCTCCACTTGGCGTCCCTCTACCCAGGTCTGTGTCACAGGTCTTATGTCACAGTGCCAGATCCTGGTCATAGCTGGGACCAGTATCAGTATTGACCCCTGATGAACTAACGTCCTTAGTTTTCACTAGGACTCATTCTGCATTGTGAAGTTCTATAGGATTTGACAAAAACGTAATGTCCTGTATCCACCTGACTGTGTCAGACAGAATAATATCACTGCCCTGAGCTTCCTGTGCTCTGCTGTTCTCCCTCCTGGTTCCTGGAAAATGCTGATCTCTTTCTATCTGGGCAGCTTTGCTTTTCCAGGTCAGCATCATTAGAACCACAGAGTGGGCTGCAGCCCCTGGATTCAGCATGCTCAGGGGGCTCTGGGTAATTCTCAATGCCCCAGTGCTGAGAGACACTGCCCTGAAGCACAGGCTCCCCGCCTACTCATTCACCTGAAGGTCCTTCGTGATGCTCCAGCACCATCCTCCCTGACAGGGAAGGGACATAGCGGGATCAACGTGGACACAGGGTGACCTACAGCTGAGGGGTCTTCCTTGGGTATCACATTGTCTTCCTGAGGTAGACTGTGGAAGGTGAAGGACAGTGTCCTTTCTCTCAGGGTTGCCTGGCTTCTAGAATTCATGAGTCTGACAGACACATTCCTCAAGAATCAGTTCTGAGTCAAGCAGCATTCCCCAGTGCAGCAGAACCATCCATGAACCTGAAACCACTGTGGCTCTTACGGCAAGTGCCTTGCAGGCCATGGATGGCTGGAAGTAGCAGGACAGGGGGTGGGGGACAGGGGAGGCAATGGCAGCACTCGCCCACCCACCCACTGTCCTCACTAGGTCCCTGGAGGCGGGTAGCACTGTGATTCCATTCTACAAGTGTGGCCATGGAACCCAGGCAGGGAAAAGGGCCTTACCCCATGTCACATAGATGTCAGAGCCAGGACTGACCTCAGGAAGGACGTCCCCACATGTGAGTGCTCACTGCTAAAAGATGAAAAAATCCCTCCCTTGTTCCCCGGTGGGCTATGCATTCACGACTGCAAATGCAGGTTCTGAAAGTTCCTTTCTCATCTAACCACCCTGTGAGATCTCCACACCTGGAGATGACTGTGGCCACAGGAAATGTACTTCTCCCTTTTTCTGAAAGCCACGTACTTTCATCTGACGAGTGTTAAAATGTCCTGAAAACCTCCTTCCTTAGAATGGAAGGTTTGAACATCTCCAGAGCCACCTGTCTCTTCAGGATCGGCAGTGCCACCTGCCATGGTCTCAGAGTTGGCTACTTAAGAACAAGTCACTGCCTTATATTTATAGTTATTAAATAGTTTCTCGCTCATGGGGGAATGGCTCTTTAACTAGGTCAACCCTGGTTGGCATTTATGAGTTTTAAATCTAAATCCACCCATGCTAATAGATTCTGAGAACTACCTCGAATAGCACTTACTTAATGAAAACTGTATTTTTCCCCATGGATCAGATAAATAATGTAGAGTGTTTGATTAAAAACAACATTAAGCAGGAAAAATTATTGTGCCAGTTACCCATAAGAAGCTACTCAAGAGTGTGAATAATGAGAGATGTTTCTGTCTCTGCCCTTGGGAGGAGACCTTAAGAATGAGAGGCTGTTACAGAAACTCCTGGGCACTGTACAAAAGAGCCACCTCCTGGAGTGCCACTCAGGAATGTCATAACAGGTGCAGCTAAAAGCTGGGTAACTCAGCAAAATCCCAGGATTGGCTCTCATTGGCTCATCTTGAGTCACATGATAACTGCAGGACCAGTCACCAAAGGCAGGATAGTAGGACACATGGAGCCATTGGTAAAAGAGTTGGACTATGGCCACAGCTAGTAGCAAAATGCAGGGCCCCCTTCTTAACCACAAAGACTGAAGTGGAGAGGAGAGGCTTCCCCAAAAACCAGGGCTCCATTTCCAAGTGGATGTTTACTTCTCAGAAACAACAACAGCAAACAGCTGCCTTACCTCCAGGCCTGGGTAACTCTTTTATTGCCAAAAACAAAAACAAAAACAAAAAAAATGTTCCTTTATTTTTAATCTGTTGTCTTGTTCAAGTCTCATAAGCAGAGAGGTAAAGTGTCCCAAGTAACAGTGATGGCAGGAGAAATGGTGTCACTACTACAGCAACCAATGGTCAGTCCCCTTCATAAACCAGAGCAGAATAGGTGGGGAGTGGCCTAGGGGCAGGCACGCAGGGACCATGCGATCCTGGATTTGCATCCCTGGGATCACAGACTCTCATCTGTTTCTGTATTTTTATAACCCTTTCTTCATATTATCCTGTGCCTTCCTCAGAATGTGAAGTACCAAGCATGCTTGTTTGGAAAGGGACTCGTGAATGTTGGTCAGCCCTCCACCCAGCTCAACATGCTCTGCAGTGGTTTGGGGGCATGGTCTTAGGCAGAGCTTGCAGATCTCCCAAGCATCCCAGTCGCTGGAGCAAATCTAGCCTAGTAATGGTCTCTTGCTATGCATCATCAAAACCTTGAACTTGTGGACATTAGTGGCCCTCCCACCTCATCACAGGTGGCTTTGGGCTTAGAAACTGCCGTGAAGAAGAGTGGTCGATTCCTGCCTTGCTTCACTCCTTCTGCACTTATGAGCTATTGCTTCCTTCCTCCCAGCCATTTCTTTGAACCTGGAATTGGCTGGCTTAAGAGCGGAGAGATGCACATCACTGATGACTCCCAAAGTAGTTTTTAGCACTTTTCATCTCTGCAGGAGGAGGGCATTGGGTGACATTCAGCAGAACCAGGTTCACAGTCTTTGGGAGGCCTGGGCTAAGCAGGCTCTTTGGCTTTGGGAAATGTGTGGTTCCTGCTTTAAGACTTTCACATCCCAAATTTCAGCAAAGTCCTGATGTAATAGGTGTTACTATGTCTCCTCCCATACTCTCTTTTCTGATTCTCAGAATTTCCTTCTTCAGTGTTCATGGGGCCATGTTGTCTTTTGCAGTCATATCTTGTCTCACCATTTATAATGTAAGATCATGAATCCATCAGTCTATAAACCTTTTGAGAAAACTCCCCACCATCTCACAGATATGGGAACTGTACTACATGGTGTCCAGATGCATATGGCGCCTGCTCTCAGGAAAGCAGCAGACTTTTCAAGTCCCTAGGAACATGGATGAACTCAACAAATGTGGCTGGTGAATTTCAGATAAAGAGGATGGGATCAGGGTTGGTGAGGGAGGCTTTTCCCACTGACTGAGGTGCCTGTGGAATATGAGGTGCTTCCATGCAGCTCTGGTTGGTTTGTGTTGTGGTTTTACACCTACCTGCTCTCCATTTGAGTGACTTTCAATCTCAGTGTAATCCATCTCATTAGACAGAAGAAGGTGGTTCTCTGTTCTTGGTGACAACACCATTTGGAAAATTACCAAGGAATGTGCAGAAATCCAATGAATTTATGTGCAGAAATCCAACCCCTCATTATGTGTAGGACATGAGTGTCCCTTTTCTGAGCATAAGATATGACCCAAAACTTTGAGGACCGTTAAAGAAGCAGAAACCCCTAGTCTAAGGGCTCAGCCTCTAGAAACAACACTTTTTTCCTTAGCTGGTCTTTTAAAAGCCTCCCTGAACTGATTTCTAAATGCATCCCATTGTTCCCCATTGTTTCTGTGGTGTTTTGATCCTTCTCTTTCCAATGAACCCCACAAAGAAACAATGTCACCTAAATTAAAACTCCCAGTTATTTATGGCAAGGTTCACTCATTTCTTAAAAGGTGCATTTAATAGGGATATTTATATGTGAAATATAAATAAATATAGCTCCAAATGGAGGAGGTTCCTACCCAGGCTCTAATCTAGATTCTGTCTGATGCAAGCAACAGTGACAAACCCCAGAAAGGTCTGTGCACTCTTTTTTTTTTTTTTAATTTATTTTTTAGTTCTCGGCGGACACAACACCTTTTGTTGGTATGTGGTGCTGAGGATCGAACCCGGGCCACACGCATGCCAGGCGAGCGCCCTACCGCTTGAGCCACATCCCCAGCCCAGTCTGTGCACTCTTGTGACACAAAATGGCACTGGGCACAAACTTCAAAGGGGCAGGCTCACTCATAGCACAAACCAAACCTAAAGGATTTTAGAGGTAGCATTGTGGACACTGGGTCCTGCTGGACCATGGTCCCTGTCCTCCTGGAACCTGGCCTACTTGCTAACTCAGGTGTTTTTTCTCTGACCACATCAGACTCCTGAAACTTACCTTCAGGACCCTGTTCTGGTTTCTTGAATTCCAACCCAATATGATAAAAAAAAAATGCTTAAATAGATTCAGCTCAAAAACAGATCCATGGAACTTTGGATCTGAAAAAGAGAGCTTACTCAGGGTCCCCACTGGTCACAGAAAACAGTGAGCATGACCAGCTCCACTTCTGTCTACCCAGTACTCTGAGGTCACAGCAGCTCTGCTTCCAAGCCTGCCCACTGTGCCAAAGCTCTTAAGAGTGAAATTCCTGAGAACAATTGAGTTTAGTATAGTGTGCTTGAACAAATAAAAACAACAACAACAACAACAAAAAAAACAGAAAAACATGATTCACAAATCTGATAACTCCCCAAAGAGGTTCTGAGAACTCTGACCAATAGCTTCAAGAGATAGCATTGATGGAAAAATAGGTGAAGCATAGAAACAACTTAATTGGTCCTGCTTAGTCAGTCAACCAGTCAGTTGGTCACAATTTAATTAGCAAACTAGCTGTAGGACTCCTGCAACTAAACAAAGCTCAGTTACCATGGTTAAATGCAAAATTGGTCTGTTCTGGTGGTGCCAGTGCCGGATCAGAGTCCAAATCAACAGCCCTTTAGAAATCACATTTAACAATTAATGCGTTAGGTCAGTGGATGAGGGTCCTGTCCTTAATGACAGTGGCACAATGGCCCTATGAACAGCTGATTCAGTTTGTAGTTGCATTGTGTAATGTTTGTAAAGTCTATTCAGTTCTTCAAACTCCCTTCAGAGCTGTTAGGCTTCCATAACCTGAAGTTAAAATTCTGGTCCAGCTTTGGGCACTGCCTGGTGACTGAGTAGCCAGTGTCAATCAGTGCTTCAGCACTTAAGTAGCTGTGGAGCAGGATGATTGACAGAGTTGATTATGACTCCATTGTGGAAGCCAGCTGGGTCCATAAGTATAAAAGGGTTTGGGAAGCAATGGAGATGTGCCCAGAGAGACTGCCTACGAATGCTGCAGAACAGGCTGCTGTGTCCAAATCCTACTCTGTCATCCCCTTCCTGAAAATACTTTGGTCCACCTGGACAATTGGGTCACTCTGTGAACTTCAGAGAATCCTTCACTCTTCCCTGCGCTAAGGTCCTCCTGGCTCTGTTTATACAAGTGCCCCTGCAGGACTCCACACCTGTGTTGGAGTCTACTTGATTCTTTATACCGAGTAAAGTATGTTTATGTATATAGATGCACAGATCTTTGGGGCATAAATATTTAGAATCATTATATCTTATAGTTTATATTTCCCTTAATCAGTGTGAATTGGCTTTCTTTGTATCTTCTGATTAATTTTGGCTTAAAGTCTACTTTGTCTGATATGAGTAGCTACCCCTGCTTACTTTCAGTCTCCATTTGTATGGTATGTATCTTTTCCTATCCTTTATCCTCAATCTTTGGGTGCCTTTGACTATAAGGTGAGCCTCTTTAGAAGCAACATTTGTTGGGTCTTGTTTTTTCCATCCATGTTGCCAATCTATGTCTTTTGATTGGAGAGTTTAAACCATTTATATTCAGTGCTATTACAGAGAGATTTTTTTTTTATTTTCTGCCATTTTGATTTGTTTCTAACACTTAATTCAGACTCAGTTCTCCTCTAATTGAGTATTCTTCTAGTGAGAGTCATCTATATGCAGCTCGGACATTTTTAAATTTCTTCTCTGTGAAATATTTCATCATGTTTTGCTGTGCTGGCTTAGTGGTTATGGATTCTTTTAGTTTCTGCTTATCATGGAAGGTTTTTGTTTTATCTTCAGTTCTGCAGGATAGTTTTGTTGAAAATAGCAATCTGGCTGGCATCTCTTATCTTTCAGGATGTGGTATATATTATTCCAAGTACTCCTGGCTCTTAAGTTCTGTGCTTTGATGTCAGTATAAATCCTAATTGGTTTACCTCTAAAGGAAACCTGCTGTTTTCTCTTGTGGCTTTTAAAATCCTATTCTTGTTCTGTAATTAGGTTATTGAATTATAATGTGTCTTGGAGAGGATATTTTTGATCTTGCCTATTTGGGGTTTTGAATGATTCTTGTGTTAAGATTTCCATTTTGATCCTAAGGTTTGAAAAATTTTTGACATTATTTCATTGACAAGGCTGTGGTTCCTTTAGTTTGTATTTCAGTTCCTTCATGTGTGCTAGTGATTCTTAGATTTGCACTCTTAATGTTATCCCAGATTTCATGAATATCCTGTCATGGTTTCTTAATCTTTACTTTAATTTTGACTTTATTTTCAAGATTATGTACTTTGTCTTCAATGCCTGAGAATCTGTGTTCCCAGTGATCTAATCTCTTGGTGATGCTTTCAACTAAATTTTTAATTTGATTTATTTAGTCTTTCATTTCTGTTTTGTTCTTTTTCAGAATTTTTATCTCTTTATTGAAATTTTGTGTATTTTCTCTGTTAATTCATTCTTAATGTCTTCTTTAAGTTCATTGGACATCTTAACTAGGAACTCTCTGGATTGTTTCTCCAACATTTACTCCATGATTGTATTAATGGGATCAGTTGTTGAGGGTTCTGGCTATTTTCTCACTTGTTTTTTCATACTGCTTGTGTGTCTAACCATCTTCTGAGATCACCTCATCTACTTTTATGCCAGACACTGTTCTGTGAGATTCTTTCTGTTAAGAGCCCCAGGCTGGTTGAGTATCCAGGTATTGATGCTCCCATTCCACATGTATCATCTGCTGTTTCCAGTATCAGCACTACTCTGAGAGATGCTAAACCCTATTAACTACACTCATTTCAGAACATAACCATGTGCTAATAAATCTTAGGGAAGAAACTTACTGAAAATGTTCTCCACAGTTCCTCTAATTTGGGTATAAAATTGTAGTAATGTCCTTGAATCGGTTGGGAAATTAGTTACTTCTACTGGTGGTAAAATTAAAATTACCCTATATGGGCATTGAAAAGAGAAGAAGAAAACAATGGCCAAAGAAAGAAAGAGAAGATATACAAAATGAGTTAAGATAAAAAGAAGAAAAACAAATGGAGGATTGGGATTTGAGACAAGAGTACGTAACCCAAGAGGAAAAAGATGAAGGAACAAGATAAACCTGAGCTAGAAAACACATATAGAAAGAACAATTCAAGTAAGTGCTTTAAAACATGAGAAGAAGTAGATTCCAATGGGTTAAGGACTTCAATATTGAATATTAAGTGACAGTTCCTCAGTCAATGTGAAAAGTAATGTCTTTAAGATCAAAATTGACATTAGAGGCATTTATGCTATTCCATACTGAGGAGAGGAGATTTCTTATTGAGTCTTCCTGATTTGGATTTCATCAGGATTTGGGATGTTGAGAAGGTGCCCACCACCTCCTGGCTTTACCTCCAAGTTTCCCTGGGTGTAGGTAGAGTGATCAGCCCAGTCCACCTCTGATAGAATTCTCAGAGGTCCCTGCTAACCTTTGTTATGTCAAGGTGACCACCAGCTTTCTGCAGGGGAAAGGAGATGGTCTCTAGTTGTCTATGACTTATCAGCCAGGTTACCCGACTAGGGGATGCAGTCTTGAGCCTCCTGAAGAAAAACTTCACATATTCATGGTCATCAGATCCAACATGGGCTCCACCATGTGTATTTCAGAGTGTGTGTTGTGGCAGCCCAAGGCACAGGTATTGTAGTCTGGCTGTATCCTCGTCTTTCAACTAAGATGGCTCCCTCTGTGAGTTCCTTCTGGGTGGATCACCGAGACAACCCATTTCAGAGGCATTCCCTCTGGTTCTATTCATTGCTCTCTGAAGTTGGGGAGAAGCAGTGTTGATGTAAGCTTGACAAGATGGCTGCCCTGCCCATCACATCCCTCTGCCCATGATTAGGGTTAAGCTGCTTGATCTCTCTCACTGTCTTTGCTGCTCCCATCCAGTTTTAAATTGTTCTGCTTCTCCTTCATCCTGGTTTGAGGAAGTGGGCTTATGGGCTTCTTTTCTCCCTCTTTCTCTCCCTGTTACCCTCCCCCTAGCCCCATTGTAGCCAAAGGTTGGGTTCAAGGAATTCAGTCCTTATTTTATTGCTCTGGTAAGCACACTCCAGGTCCCTCCAGGTCCAAGCTGTCCAGTATTGAGTTTAGAGCTTTCACTCAGTCACCCCCTCCCTGTTCTTTCACAGCTCCTTTTCTGGGTGTGGAGGGGTCCAAGGTTGCTGCCCAGCTGTGCTCCTCCATCTTTTTACCTCATTGCCTCTTTTATTACATGTGGCTTTCACTGGTGATCAATGAGATGCTTTATTTTGAAGACATCTATGTGTGCAGCTCTCTGTAGACATCAGCTAATAGACTAGTTCATGCTTCCCTCTTTAGGAGATGGCTCACCATTTCTGTTACTTTGAACATCTAAGAATCCATGTTTATGATTAACCCACACATTCTACTCAGGTTAATTATCAAGTTTCTATCTATATGGTTTGACAGGAATAGCCTATACTTTGCCTTCTTAAAATATAAATCAAACCAAAAGATGAAAAAGACATTGAACTCTTCATAAGACTAGCCTCACACTCATTTCCACAGCTGTTATTAGTGGGGGTGGTGGAGGAAAACACTTGCCAACAGTCTTTATTTCAAAGCACAAACTGTTGGCACATGTTCACATCCTTTAGCTTTTGAACAATCAATGTCATTTTTTTCCCACTTCAAGCATTAGGAACAATGGCAATTTAGGGGCCAAACAAATGTGATATTTAGATTTTGACAACATGTTTCCTTCCCCGGTATAGACTGTCACAATCTTGAAAGATCCGTTTGGATCTGAATACAGGAGCAAACATGGTCTTCCTTAATTTGATCAATGCTAAATAAGTTGTCTTGCAGCTGCCACCAGTGATGAGGGCAAGTTTGCAGAGCTCACTGTGCCCAGGGGCTGCAGGATGTGATGCCCAGAACCACACATCCTAGTAAGGTAAAGCCCTCGTAGCTTTCCAAAGGCCCCCAATTCAGTGAAATAGGAATAATTGTCCAAGTTCTATGAAGAAATCAATTCCCCAGAGGAAGGAGACTTTGAGGCTGACAAGGGAAAATGGATGAAGATGAAGCCCCACAGTGTCGGAGACGGAGCTTTGGTGTGTGTGGGGGGGGGAAGAGGGGATGAGACTTGATTACCTCGTCAGCTCCAGCCCAGGGGAGAAGGTGCATCCCCTGCAGGAGGGGGCATCGCCTGCCGTTAACACAACCCTGCTCTTGTCACCCACACTAACACAGCAAATCTCTCAACTCTGCTTTCCCCTTTAAATATGGCATTTCATTAGTTCCTTATATGCTTTTCAAAAGAGTAGTTGAAATAACTACATCAGACATCTCCCAAATACAGCATCTCAGAAATATGTTTTTTCCCCAATATTTCCTAAGTAATGGAAGATATTTTGGAAAGCATTGTTGTTCACAGGTCTGAGGGTAGAGTCTGTAACTCAGCTAGACTTATTTATCACTGAAATAATAATACTACTTCTACCATCAGGACTGAAAGACATTCTGTTTCTTTTTAAAAACTTTTTTAAGTTTTATTGTGGTACAGAACTAGAAGAAAAAAAAAAGATAATCCTAAAATCTATAAGGAAGAATAAAAGATCCAGAAGAGCCAAAGAAATTCTGAGCAATAAGAATAAGGCTAGAGGCATGACTATACTACAGAGCTACAGTAACAAACCAGCATGACACTGGTATAAAACACAAGCAAACATGAGGACCAGTGGAAAAGAAGACAGAAATGAACCCACACCTTTACTGTCATCTCATCTTTGACATAAGGTCGTGCAGAGGCAGGCTTTTCAACTAATGGTGTAGGAAAACTGGAAATCCAAATGTAGAATGAAGCCAGATCCCTACCTCTCACCCTGCACAAAAGTCAACTCAAAGGGAATGAAATTCCTAGGAACTGTTCCAGAAAAGCTAGAAGTACTAGAAGACATCATCAGGTCAGCCCTCCAATATATTAGCACTGGCAGTGACTTCCTTAAAAAAAAACAAAACCTTAAATCTCAAGAAATAAAACCAAGAATTAAGGGGTTTGGCAGCAAATGGAAAAGTTTATGCAAAACAAAGGAAATGGATCAGAGTGTGAAGAAAGAACCTACAGTTTGGGAGAAAATCTTTGCTAGTTACCCTTCTAACAGAGAATTAATATCCAGAATATATAAAGAATTAAGAAAATTAACACCAAGAAAAAAAAATAACTTAACCAGTAAACAGGCAAATGAACTGAACAGATATTTCTCAAAAGAAGAAATTCCAACAGCCAACAATCCATGAAAAATGGCCACCATCTCTAGCAATCTGGGCAATGCAAATCAAAATTACATTAAGATTTCATCTCACCTCAATTAAAATGGCAAACATCAAGAGCATAAATAATAAATTTTGGCAAGAATGTGGGGAGAAAGAAACACTTATTCACTGTGGGTAGGACTGCAAATTAGACCAACTATGAAAATCAGCATGAGATTCCCCAAAGGACTGGGACTGGAGCTCCCCTGTGACCCAGCTGTCCTGCTCTTCAGTGTTTTTCTAGAAGAACCAAACTCAGCATGCTGTAGTGACACGTGCAGCCAATGTTTACAGCCATGCAGTTCACAAGAGCCAAGTTAGGGAGCCAGCTCAGGGGACAGTAAACAGACCACTGGATAAAGAAAACATGGTATGTGCAAACAGTGGAGTTGTACTCAGGAAGCATGAAATGACGGCATTGGGTAAATGAATGGAGCTGGAGAGCGTCCTGCTAAGTGAAAGAAGCCAGACTCAAAGTTAAGGCTAGAATGTTTTCTCTCTAGAGAGAAAATAAGAATTTCAAAAGGGATCTCATGAAAATAGCAGGAAGACTAATAGAGTAGAGGAAAGGCATCAAGCAGGAGGGAGAAGTGAAGGGAGATGAGGCTCCGAGAATGAAACAGGCCAAATTATGCTGCACATGTTTAAGAGAGCAGCAGAATGAGTCCCACTATTTATGATCACACAGCACCAATTTTAAAATGACTAAATAGGAGGGTGATAAATAAGGTAAGGGAAGGTGACCAGGAGGAGGAAGGGGGAGGAAAAGGGGGGAAACTGAGGAATGAAATTGAGGAAATTCTATCACAAGCATGAGTCAATATGTCACAAAGAACTTCATATTTTGTGTAAATACAATGCACCAGTAAAGCATGATAAATGCCTTTTATTAGGTGTAAAACACAAATGGGCCATTTTAATTGTATTTAACTGTATAGTCGAGGAACAATGGGTACAGTTACTACGGCGTGCAAGGTTACCTTTGAAGGGTTCTCACTGTGTTGTCTTTCTCAAGTTCTAATGGATCTCATTTTACTCAGACATAGCAACATCTGATATTCTGACAATATCCACACAAAGAACAGAGTGAGTCCTTGTTGGAAATTGGCAGCTCTGAAGTCCCTGGGAGGAGGAGACAGCAGAGCAGGAGCACCTCCAGATGGGCTCCCAAGCAGCGTCCGTCATAGACTGACAGCCCATTTCCCTGCCTGCACTCACATAATGATAGCCTATGGCCCACACCAGAGCTGCAAGCCTTCTTCCTACAGGGTCCAGGCAGATAGCCCCAGGCCTGCTGTCTGTCCTGCCTCCAAGTCCCTGGGGCCACTTTCAACCTGCATGTCTGATCTTTCCAGGAAAGACCAGCTGCTCCAAAAGATGAGTCGTGCCAGGAGTGGTCAGAACACATGTGGTCATCTCAGAGGAAGGACGCCACCAGCTCTTCATGTGGCTTCCTCTTTTCCTTATAAGAGTACCCTCTCTCATTTATAGGAAGCAACCTGTGTGAGTGGGAGTCCTGCTCTGTTGATAGCAGCAGGGAGCACACATTTCCACAGGACCAGCAGATGACCCAGAGGCTTTGCAAAGTACGGGTCTCTGGTCTCCCAAGTAACTCTGTGTTGTATGTCAAAGCCGCTCAAGACAATGAGTCAGCAAATGAGCACAGCTGCATGCCAATCAACCTTTATCTGGAAAACCTGGGAGGCAGGATTGGCCCCTCTGCCTCAGTTTGCTAACCCCTGGTGCAGGGGCACCCTCCTGGTGGTCCGATCCTGGGGCACCATTGCCTCTGAGCTATTGTTTAATCTGCAAACCAGACATAACTGATAAACATGCAAAGCTGTTTTTCTTTTCTTTTCTTTTTTCAGTAGATAAGAAAATAAATTAGTTCTGGAGGCGATTCCATTAACTTCTCTTCCCCATGGACAGAGATGGTTTCATATCTCTTTGCAAATTCAATTCAACAGAACTTCTCTTCCTATAAAAGTTGGTTTTTGACTTCTCCTTTGAACTGCTTACCATTGGGTTCCTCATATGGTAGCATCTGAGTTAAATGGTGTGTTGGTTTTATATTTGTCTGGGGGTCATGATTTGATCATCCTGGGGGAATTACCATCTACACACAGACTACCCTGTCAGCCTCTGCTGAGGTTTGCACCCTGGCCAGTGTTAACAGATGGCTGACTCTCTGCCTTCTACCCATTCTGTGATGTATAGACAAGGTGTCTTTCTTACCATGGACCCTCCTTTCTGCAACCAAATCTCCTGGCCTCTGTCCTGCCTACTGGCCCAAAGTCATGGAGATGGGTAAAGACTTGGAACTTTCAGCTGTCACTAGCACATGTGGCCATCAGGAGCCACAGTCACTGACAATAACCAGGCACCTGCTGTGTTTCAGGGCCTGGAACCCTCACTGTGGCATGACCCTAGAGACATTGCAAATGGGAAAGCTGAGACTCAGAGAGGTCAAGCAACCTGCCTGTGCACACAGAGGTAATAGAATTTCAACCAGACCCCAAGCTCTTATATGCAGTTGTTCATCTCACACTGTGAGCTCAGTGGGAACTAGTGTAATGCCCTGCGTCCCATATATACTCTCCATTACCCCTTAGCTCTGTACATTCTACTTAACCCCCAGGGGCTATGGCAGATGGCAGTGGCCTCTGTAGCCTGGCCTAGAGTGGACACAGAGTGGACAGATGGAGTAGGAGGGTGGAGACAGGAGAGGAGGGACTGGAGGCAAGACAGGGGTTGCTGAAGCAGCTCCTTAATCCCAGCCAGGAGGCCTGTCTGGGAGCCCAGTCCTGGGCAGGCCTGTGAACTCCATGGAAACCACGAGGTGTCCGTCCTCTATCTGTGAGCCCCACTTCTTCTTAGGGCAGCTCTGATTTTATCCAAGTGTCCTGCTCTTGCCCACAGAGCCAAGGTTTTTAGGGATGCTAACTCCACCCAAGCTCAAGAGTCAGAGCCTTATCCATATGGGGCCTTCTGTTGCTCAGCTGAGGCTGAGGTAGTAATGTGAGGTCCAGCACCTGAGCTGACCTAAGCAGGAGGAAGTCCGGCCCACAGAGCATGGGAGGTTCTGGGTCACCTCCTGGTCTTTGCAAGTGCTGACCCAGACTCAGAAGCTGTGTAGCTCTGACTGTACTTGGGAGCCTTCTCCCAAGGCCTGAGGGAGGGGAATGAACCTGCAGGCAGCAGAGCAGAAACATGCAAACCCCAGAGCAGAAATGAGGAGTCTGGCTGCAGTTTGCACCAACACCAGACCTCCACTTGCGGTCACCTGAGAAGGAGAACTCTCCCGCCAGGTAAACATGACTCGGTCAGGGTTTCCAGCTTCCTGCCTTTCCCTGGCCTGAGACCTCTTAGTACACATCCTCCTGCCTCACCAGCCTGACCTTAGAGCAGCAGGCAGTGCCAGGACATTGTGCTTGCAGAGAATTCAGTCTTGCCCAAGAAAGAACAGAGCCCTCAAGTGCTGCAGAGAGGCCGGTCTTGCCCTTACCATTTTCCTGGCAGGAGGGGTCTCTGGTGCACACTCTGCAGATCAGGAACCTGCGATTCCCTCTGCTAGACAGCAGCTGTGCCCTAGCTGCTTTCAGGTGATGTTTAGATTTTAAGGATTTCTTGTAAAAAGTAATAGAAGGGGACTTGCAATTCCAGCTCCAACCTGAAGAGAGCTTGGAAGTTGTCGCTCCTGTGCTTAATGAAACAAAACTGGGTGAACTGAAAGTCAGCACCCCTTCTCAGGCCCAGCAGAGAACTGAAGGTCTCTGACCTCTTCCCCAAGTTCTTCCCTGGCCCCTCAGGTCAGGTTGGTGAAGCAGGACAGATCTGCCCAAGGAAGAGAATGACACATAATGTTTAAAGGGTTGAAAGTAAAAATCACCCTGTGGAATCCCATGTCCAGTGAAAGGCTCTGCAGGAGTGGAGAGGAAATTAAGATGTTCCCAGTCCAACAGAAACCTGAGGGCATCAGCCTATGTCCCAAGTCCCCTGCAGGATATGCTAGCAGGCTTTGCTCAGGTGGAGGGAGCCACAGGAGAAGGAGCCCTCAGGAGGGCCAACAGCGAGCTTTATATGGCTCTCTCATTAATAAGCTTAAAGTCTAGCTGCTTGTTTAATTCCATAGAGTAAGGCAACAGAACAATGGGTGCTTGCAGCATGGAGATAAGGAAAGGAAGTCCAGCCACATTCACCAGGTGTGGGAGGAAGAATCAGGAATACTCTTCACAAGGCACCTGCCCACCTTGAACTGGCACAGTCTGCCTTGACAGTGGACTTGGATTGAAGTGTGTTTTGTAAACACACTTTACAAAGAAGTACAATCAAGAGGAAACAAAAAGAAATGTTTAAATGTGAAGTTAAAACCAGAAAAAAAGGCAAAAAAAAAAAAAGAAGAAGAAGAAACAAATGAGAATGTAATGCACTGGACAGAGGTACAGGGTGGTGAGCTCTCATCCAACTCTATCAAAGTAAAAGTGAAAGGTCTGAATGTACTAATTAAATCACGGAGATCATCAGAGCAGATGAACTAAAAATAAGACCCAACTTCACACTCTCCACAAGTAACCCGCTTTAAATACAGAGATGCACACAGAGAGACGTGTGTTGGCACTAACAGAAGAAGAAGAGAACAAGACAAAGCCCCACTTGAGTCAGTTTCAGACAAATCAGAATTGGCGTCAGGGAAGGTCATCGGAGATAAGGGAGTTAGAGTGACCAGGTGCCACTGTCCAAGAAGACACAACCTAAACTCATGTGCACCCAAGGAAGGAGGTAGGCTTTTGTGCAGTACTGGGGACAAACCCAGGGCCTTCAGCATGCTCTACCACTGAGCTGTGCCCCAGCCCCTTCATTACAATTTATTCTGGACAGAGTCTCAACAAATCACCCAGGTTGGCTTCAGACCTGATCTTCCTGCTACCCCCCCCCCACCCCTCAGAGTGCAGAGGGCTGCTGGCATCACTGGAGGGCACCCCACAGCAGGCTCTAGTTTGAATTAGTTTCCTGGGCTCCCTCTTCCTCTAAGGGCCAGGGACCCTCTTGCTGTCACCTGTCCTCTCCTGGCTGGCAGGGAAGCAGCCACACCCTGAGCACATTCAATGGCAGTGCCCCCACTGAGCATCAGGGATGGGGACCTTGGGAGGATGAATGAGTCCAGGACTGGGCAGGAAACACAGCACAGCCTGGGGTCTGCACGTTCGTGAGACAGCTGGAGACCACCCCGGGAACAATGGCAAATGCACTCTGGGCCTTAACTCGCAGCACCACATCCCCATCACGAGACGGACGGTTAGACAGAATATAGCCCCGAAATTAAGAAACCAACCCTTGGCTCCAGGAGGACCAGCTAACTGTACCTTCCTCAGAGTGAAAGTAACCTTGTGGGAAGAAAAAAAATACAGCACAACAACACACCTTTAAAATGTATCTAAGGACAGTTAACCTTCCCAGACCTCTGTCCCCTCCCTTGCAAACAATGAGCATGAAGTGCACTAACTCTGTCCCTTTGTTGGGGAGTAGCTTGGCACCCTGCTCAGAGCTGTGACTCCCTTCTCCCAGCAGAAGCCCTAATCAAACCTGAGCCTGTACACCGTTGTGTCTCCTGACTTGTTCCTGTTTCCACTGTCACCAAGTCAAAGTTCCCATGTCCAGCATTGTCTACGTCCCCAAAATTTATATACTGAAATATTAATTCCCACGGTGATGGCGTTAGGGGGCGGGAACTCTGGGATGAGAGTCAGGAGGGTGAGCCTCATGGGTGGGATCAGTGCCCTTGTAACAGACCCTCAGCACAGCACCTGTGAGGACATCTGTGCCCCAGGAAGTGACCCTCACCAGGCAATCTGTAGGTGACTTGATCTTGTATTTTCAGCCTCTATAAGTGTGAGAAATGCTTTACCTCTGTTGCTTATTGGTCTCTCAGTTTGGAGTGTTTTCTTATAACAACTCGACAAGACTGAGACCGGGCAGGGACATTCTGCAGTACCAGAAAGGAAGGGTGGGCTCACACACCAAGATGGCGGCATGCCAGCAGAAGACAGAAGCCAACCGAAAGACACCCTGAAGGACCGGGTGGGACACATGGGCAGCAGAATAAGGAGGAAGCTCTGAGTTACTATCCGAAATATAAAATAAATACATGCAATTCCATACTGAGATTAATAAGTAATTAAAACATCAGTAAATGAAAATGTCAACACATCTCCCAAGCCAGGAATGAAATACGCAGGTGGACACTCCTTCCTCAGGAGTTTGGCTCTCCACTCCTGTGGTGTGGGCTGCTCATCATGGCTTGTTTCCAAAAAGAAAGACATGAAAATTAACAACAAAAACAAGTGGCCTCACCTCAGCCAGGTGATGGGGACAGCATCCACCCGGAGAAGTCCCACAGAGAATCCCAGCCTTGAAGCACGTGAAGGTCATGGCACTTTACCTCTGTGATCTCCCTCCCCAAACCCTGGCCCCTGTCTATTCCTGAAAGAGCCTCATGGACATCCCCAGCACCTGATCCTCAAAACCACTGGGGTCATCAGAAAGGAGGAGAGCTGAGGCTCCGTCACACCTGAGGGGCACCTGAGGAGACAGGCAATCAAGTGTGGCATGGTATCCAGATGAGGTCCTGCAGCAGAAGGAGGACCTTTTGTTGGGTTTAAAAACAGGTTGAAAACATGTGGCCTTTAATTATACTGAAACAATATTAGATCGTTATTTTGAAAAATGTGTCACATTCGGGGCTGGGGATGTGGCTCAAGAGGTAATGAGTTTGCCTGGCATGTGCAGGGTGCTGGGTTCGATCCTCAGCACCACATAAAAATAAAATAAAAGATGTTGTGTCCACCGAAAACTGAAAAATAAATATTAAATCTCTCTCTCTCTCTCTCTCTCTCTCTCTCTCTCTCTCTCTTTAAAAAAAAAAAAAAAGAAGTGTCACATTCATGTGGGACGTGCATAGAAGGGAAAATTGAGTGTGGGTCTGTGGGGTCTGTGCTACCTTCTCCACTTGCCTGTGAATCTAATACTGTTGTAAAATTTATGGTTTATTTAAAACCATGTAATCAGTTCCATCCTCTGTTTCTGATCATCTCCTTCCTCTTTGCCTGGTGAGGTGCCCCTCTGGGGTGATTCAGGGTGTGCACAGCTTCTGGTTTAATTAGCTGCTTGTTTAATTCCATAGTAGTAAGGCAACAAAACAATGGGTGCTTGCAGCAGGGAGACAGTTGCATGAACTGTCATGGATACTGTGCCCAAGGCTTGGTCCTGTGCTCTGGGTTACAGAAGTCCCTCCACAAAGATGCTGGTGTTGGAAATGCACCTTCCCTCCCCTTCCCACAGGCTCTCATTAGAGTCCTTTAGAAACATCTAACCACTATTTCACAGGTTTGTTTACACACATGACACATATTAGAGACCTTAATTTTCAGCAGGAATGAACCATTCTCTATTCCTTCTGCTGAGACCAAATTAAAAAAAAAAAAAACAAAACAAAAACTTAAGATTATCTATAAAACAAGCACAAAACGATTTGGGGAGGTGGAAGGAAGAATACAGATGGGCCAAGGACCTTGCAGCCGAGGGTGACATGCTAGTGAGTTCTCTGGGTTGATTTTCACCCCCAGATCCCAAACTGAAGCCCAAATCTCATGTCCTGGAAACACACTTAAAAATCAACCCCAACCAAAGCCCAAGACCCCAGAACCAGGAAAGGGGAAGTTAGAAAGTAGAAGAAAAGCTTAGATAATAATTATCCTACATCAGCCAAACTCAACGAAAACAACCGTGACCCACTCACCCCTGGGGACAATCAGAGCCTAGACTTCCTCCCTGGAGGATGGTAGAGAGAGGTCACCAGGGGTGATGGAGGGTGCTGAGCAGGAGCTGTCAGGAGGGCCCTGTAGAGTGCTGGGAAGTTTATATCAACAGAGAGCTTATTGGCTGATCCAGGGGTAAAGGGAGGGTGGGCAGGGGGCAGGTGGGGGTGTGGGGCCCAGTGCTGTGTGTCGTGCCTCACTGTCACAGATGTCACGGATGTCCTGTTGGATTGTAGCTTTGCCCACTGTTGCTCTGGGGCACTGGGGTAAAAGGTGTGGTGGATTTTTATTATTTCCAACAGAGTCATCTATGATTATGTCAAAAAAACTTCATTAAACATTGTCAGCTTTTCATTGCTGAGTCCAAAAGACCTGACAAGAGCAACTTACAGGAGAGAGAGTTTATTTTGGCTCACATTACAGAAGTTCAGTCCATGATGGGCTGAGTCCCTTGCTCTGGGCCCAAAGGCAAGGCAAACATCATGGTGGGTGGGCAGGGTGGAGGGATGCTGCTCCATTCTTGGTGAGTCAGGAAGCAGAGCGGGAGAAAGGGCCAGCAGGGAAGAGGCACCTTCTAGGGCATGCCCAGAGACCCACCTCCTCCTGCCACCCCACCTGCCTACGGTCACACTCAGTCAGTCCATTCAAACTATCCAGTCACCTCCCTGAGCATTCCTGTGTTGGCCGGGAGCTTTGGTGGACACCTCACTGCCCAACCATAACCAATGTCACGTAAGTTACTTTGCAAAGATGTTATGAGTCTTGAAACTCCACTTGGGACACACAGCTTAGTTTTCATGCTGCCCGGGCTCCCTGCTGTAGCTTGAGTGCCCTGGGAGCTGTGAGTCAGGGGACACAGGACAGATGTTGTAACATCACCGTGGATGAACCCCAAGGGGTGAAGATCGCACTCATCTCGGGAGTAACCAGAGAAGCAGGTGTAACCTTGAGAGATGGCACAGAGCAGGGCCAAGCTGCCTGAGATGCCCTGGAATCCACTAAGTCTCTGCCACTCAGCACGATGGGGATTGAAGCAGATAAATATTATAAAAGCATCAGCCTGTGATTCTAGCTCTGAGTGTGCGGTTTGAGAGACGATGCTGTCAGTGCCCTGTGAGGCCCACGGGCTCCCGTGGGTGGTCTAAGATCTTGTGTTGCTAACACTGCCATTGTCTTCCCCCTCAGCAGGAAGGTGGCACCTCCCACGTATTCCTGTCTGCAGAGCCAGGTCCCTGCTCTCGACAGCATCCAGTTCAGGACTCTGGGGGCAAGCAGATGACACCTGGGGAGAATGTCCCAAATAAACTCCATGCAGAGCAGTGTGCAAGGGCTCAGGCATCAGACCAGCAGGACCCTGGCCTCCTCTGCCCCTGGCCCCAGTGGGCAGGGTTGTTGAGGTCTTAGGGAGCACACAGCGCAGGCTGCCCCACAGGATCCCAGCACAGGAGCTGGAGCCCTGGTCCTGCACTGGTCCTCTGGTCCCTCTGAGCCCTGCAGTGGGTGCCATCCCCACAGACCTTCATCCCATGCAAATCTGGGTTTCATGGAAACCCTTCCATGTGCAGCAAACAGCAGGAGGACAGGGGAAAAGGCTGCCCACCCGATACACAACCTCTCTCCCTCTCCAAACTCAAAACCTCAGTCTTAGTCATGGTCACATCATGCCCAGCATTGTGTGAACTGGCAGATCCTGGGTGGTTCTCAAGAGGCTCCCTAGAAAGAGCAGATGCAAAAAAGAGGGTGTAACCCATTGGCTTCTTCTGTCTCCCATTCCTTTTTGCAGTCAGAATATGGATGTAATGACTGGAGCATGAGCAGCCATTCTGCATGATGAAGTAGCCTGGATTTTGAATTATATCAGTGAACCAGAAAAATGGAAGGACATTGCATCACTCAAGTTACTAGAGGTACCCACCAGCCTCAGACAGCCTGCCTTTAACTTGCTGTTACAGACAGGAGGTAACCATCTTATTCAAGCCACTGAACATCACCCTGACGTATTACCTTCCCAGGGTGCATCCTAAGGCACAGCCTGCCCCCTCCTCCCCACTGCGGTTCTCACTCACCATATCCTCTCGCTGTCCCTCTGGCTCTTGGTGCTATAAGGCTGCTCCACCTCTGCGCCCCACTGTGCCTTTTGATCCAGGATTGAATTTTCCACCTTGCAGTCCTGTGAAATAGTTTTCTAATTTAACAGCTCTTAGGAAAACAAACAAATTTTGCAATTTCTTTGATTTCCCATTTTAAAAACAGGAAGCAAAACACTCAATGGTGTGGAGTGAAGAGTCAGGAATGCAGGGGAAGCTAAGGCTGTCGGAGAGGCCATGAAGACTTGGAATCAGAAGAGCAGAAAAATAAAAAGGACCCGCAGAGGAGGGAACCAGCCTTGGCATTGACCGCTGCTGTCAACCCCTAGCAGGGTTATGGGGGAGTCCTTCTCCTTCAAAGCTAAATGGCAGCTACAGCGGCCAGGTTTCCCTCCTCCACTCCTCTGTGGATGGACTCTCAGGTCCCTCCCCACCCTGGCTCTCCTGTCCTGCTGAACTGAAGGAGGCAGGACAGGTGGCCCTCTGAGACCTATTGCATCCCTGAGGGTGTGGGGAGCTGTGTCGTGGCCAGCCTGCCTGCCGTGCTGGGCTGGTGGGTGGGGAGCCAGAGAAGTTGGCCCAAGGTGTCCAGCTCAGCCGTGTCAGTGACAGTTCTGTCCCTCTAGTGCAGTGACCACGATGAGCAGGTGGCATTATCTCCTTCACATGTGCCAGGAGGGGTCTTCATTGTGCTTCACTCAGGTCAAAGCGGTCACTGTGCAGGTGATGGCTACTAGAGAGCTGGACTGTGGTGGTTTCTGTCACTCCCCCAGCAGATGGTAAACACACACACACACACATACACACACACACACACACATACACACACACTCTCTCTCTCTCTCTCTCTCTCTCTCTCTCTCTCTCTCTCAGGTGGCATTTGTTAATTGAACCTCAATAAACCTTTAAAGATTGATTTTGAAAAAATAAAATCATTATGTTAGAGCTAAGGTGAGAAGGAAGGCAAGGAAGGGGAGGAGGTCCCCGGGTCTCTGGGGGTTGTCCTGGAAGGGCTTGGGGGCTGCCACCCCTTCCTGTTCCTGTTTTGCTTCTCGGCCACGAGGTGAGCGGCTTGGTTCTGTCCCAGGCTCCCTCTATCCTCCAGCGTGCCCAGCAGAGGGCCAAGGCCATGGGTAGGCTTGATCATGGATCGCAGCCTCTAAATCCAAAAGCTAAAGCAAACCTTCCCTCTTTGTAAGCTGATTATCTCAGGGAGTTCATTATAGTGACCAAAAAGCTGACCACTGCCGCAGTCTTGGCTGGGCACAAAATCATGAGCCACTCACAGCTTTGTAGATTCAAACAGCAATTCTTTATTCCCAAACTCACACCGGCCCTGTACAAACACGTTCTGGGGAAATCCAAGTTCTGCCGGGGAAATCCAAGTTCTGCCGCGCAATTCACGTCCCAAAATACTTTCTCAATTCCACGAGAACTCAACGGGAACTCAGGCAGCAGGATACGCCCTATTCCCAGCAGCAATAACCTTAAACCTGGAACTTCCCTAAACCCAGATTGTCTTAAACCGGGAACGCCTTAAACCCAAATTATCCTAAACCGGGATACTTCCTAAAACCTGCAGGATACACCCTAAACCTGGATCCACCCTGGTCCTTGAGCAGGGTCACCTTTCTCAAACACACATGCAATGTCACAGCGAATTTCCAAGGCAAGTCCATTTAACATGGGGTACGCTGGCAAGGAAATTTCGATTTGTCATTCCTATTTGGCAATGGCCCTCAGCAGACCACCAATATTTTTCTGCCTTAGGAAAGCGAAAAGCAAGACTTCTGTAAAGAAGATAAATTCCACGCTCCGTCTCTGAGCTGCGATTCTCTGCCATTCTAGGTGAAAGTGGGTGGCAGCTGAGACGGACTTGGTGTCACCATGAGAGTCTTTGAACGTCCTTAAATCACCTAGACTCTAAACCCCATTATTTCTGGAACTCACCAAAGCACGGGAAGACCAGGAAACTGAAGTGAAAGGACCTTTTCTTCTTTCTGAATTTCATGTAATTGAGATAAAACATCTGAACCCAGAAGCCAGCACAGGGTCCTCTTCCTAATCACTTCTCAGAAGAGCCAGGCAGTAAGGCCTCAAGTGGCAATTATCGGGGAGCTGGAGTAGAGAGGGCAGGGATCCTGGGGGGGAGGGTGTGGCTGTGGGAGGGAGGGAGGCGGGGAGGGAGGAAGAGGGGAGGGCAGCCCAGGAAAAGGCAGCTGCCTCCTTCCCATGCCCACCTGACCTCAGGTCTCCACAATGATCCACTCTTCCTCTAACAAGAAGCAGCGGTCAGCGGTCAGCTCTGCAGGTGAGAACTGCAGGACCCTGGAAGGGCCTCAGCTCCTCCTCACACACCCACCTCGCCTACTCTGGCTGCTTCCTCCTGACTGTGGCCTCCTCTGTTCAGCAGAAGGGTGACCCTGTTTCAGGTTTCTCATTCAAAGTGGCTGCATTCAGTTAAGTGTGCCTCTTTTTTTTTTTTTTTTTGAGACTTGGGTGGATTTAGTGGCACTGAGCACTTCTGTGCAGGACAGAGGAGCAGGAAAGGGGACACTGCAGCCCTGGGAGTAGTCCAAGCTTCTGCATCTGAAGAAAGATACGTCATGGGGTCCTTTTCCACACAATCATGCCTGGGGATCAATCCAGCTCCCTTCCCCACGGCTCACAAACTGCAGACAGAGCTAAGGCAAGAAACGGGCTGCCCATGTCCGTCCCTCAGAAGCCCAAGGGTGCCCAGGTCTGAGGACCTGCTCCAGGGCATCCTGCTGGGGCCCAGTCTGGTCGGTGTTTGCAAGTGCGATTACCATCTTATCCATTAAATCATCTCTCTGGATACCATGAAAGGGGAGGAAAAGTTCTTCAAGTAATAAACTGTCTTGGAACTCAGGCTATTTATTTTAATCATTTTGTTTGGAAGATCCGTTTATAATAGATAAGAAAGGAAATGCGGGCTTCCAGTGCATCCCATTTCAGGGAACAATGGATTCTTTTCTCCAGAGTGAAATGTCATCTGTTTCCTGCAGGAGGGAGGCTATGCAGCTCAGCGGGGAAATTAATTGCTAAAATAGCAGGGGAGACAGATGCTCATCACGGGGAAACTGGAGACAGGCTGCTGAGCTCCCTCCCTTCACCCCCCTGTAGCTGTGGGTGAGGCTCAGGCCAGCAGAGGGCTGCAGGTCTCTGTGGTGGTCACAGGTCCAGCAGGTGAGGAGATTTCCTAAAAGGAGAGGCCCTGACCCAGGAACTCCCCAGACTTGCAAATTCTTTATGTGATCAGAGTCCTTCTCTAAATGTGCCTCTAGGCCTTCAAGTCTTACCTCCCCGCATTCAGGCTTCGGGGGAAACATTTCCCTTTCCATTCGGTCCTTCCTGCATCAGTTCAGCAGATACAAGTCCAGGGTCCCCAGCACTTTCCATGCACCAGGCTTGCCCATGGCAACTTAAAAGCCAGCCTCGCCAGCCTTGTGTGCTACATGGAGAGGCTGGGAGAAATTTCAGGAAGTACCAAGTGTGATACCTTTCTTTCTTTCTTTCTTTCTTTCTTTCTTTCTTTCTTTCTTTCTTTCTTTCTTTCTTTCTTTCTTTCCTTCCTTCCTTCTTTCCTTCTTTCCTTCTTTCCTTCTTTCCTTCTTTCTTTTGTTTGAGAATAAGTTAATAAACAAATTAACTTATTCTCAAACAAATTTATAAATAAATAAATAAGGTGATGATTCACAGAGTAGGAAAGGAGTGCCCCTCCTCGGCAGACAGACAGCCACCAAATCCCTGCTGAGAAGTGGCACTTGAATGCAGACCTGGATGCCTCCTGAGCAAGTGGCTGAACAGCACTCCAAGAGGAGGGCACAGTGTGTGAAAGGGAGCTAGCACATAGAGGGCAGCCAGGCCTGAGAGGGTGGAATGGGAAGCCGAGCAGGACCAGAGACCAGCAGACTAGAGGGACGGTACCCTCCCAAAGCGCCCACCTACACCAGCATTTGAGGGTTAAATGCTCCACAGAGGAGACTTTAAAGGACACAGTCAACCATAACTTCAGGTAGAGATGAATTGTCCTGAGAAGAACCCTGAAGAGGAAAGAATTTCCACTTTGACTAGAGAAGGCATCGCCCTGGACCTGGGGAGGTGTGTGACAGGGTGTTGTGGGGTCCACATGGACTCAGGCGACTGGGAGGTCTCTGGCCTCGGGGAGCTGCTGGCAGAGGATCGGAGCCAGGGCTCTCAGCTCGGGCTGCAGGTTACACGTGCAGGTGACCTGCCTAGAAATGCGTGTTGAGGCTCCTCCAAGGCACCAGGGGAGTTGTGCCAGGGTGAGTTCTCAGCATTAGTGTTCCAACTGAAATTCCCAGTCAGTGCTAATGTCGGCCACCTTGGGAATGCTGGACCCCACAGAAGACTGTGAACCCTCACAGTGGCCAGGAAACCCCTGCAGCCTCCTGGTGCTTCCTGTGATAGGCCAAGCAAGTCCTGTCTGCCTTACTGCCCGTGGGTGTAGAGTGAGGAAAGCAATGATCCACTCACCAGGGTGCTGTGAGGGTGGAATGAGGTTTAATCCTCATAAAAGGCTTCCAAGGGTGAGATTGGCAAATGCCACTGCTTTACGAATGCTAACCATCAACTTGTCTTGCTCTCACCACCACACCATCATCACCAAACTATTAGTATAACTTTATATGGTAACCCAGGAAGTTTCCATTTATTATCACCACCACTACCACCTTCACCATCATCATCACCATAACTTTCACCACCTTCACCATCATCATCACCAGGACCTTCACCACCTTTACCATCATCACCACAATGATCTTCATCACCTTCACCACCATCATCATCATAACCTTCACCACCTTCACAATCATCATCACCATAAACTTCACCACCTTCACCATCATCATCACCAGGACCTTCACCACCTTCACCATCATCATCACCGTCACCTTCACCACCATCATGATATCATCACCATGACCTTCACTACCATCACCATCATCATCATAACCTTCACCATCTTCACAATCATGATCACCATAACCTTCACAACCGTCACCATCATCACCACCATGACCTTCACCATCTTCACCATCATCATCACCATGACCTTCACCACCATCACCATCATCATCACCATGACCTTCACCACCATCACCATCATCATCACCATGACCTTTCACTACCTTCACCATCATCATCACCATGACCCTCACCACAATCACCATCATCATCACCATGACCTTCACCACCTTCACCATCATCATCACCATGACCTTCACCACCTTCACCATCATCATCACCATGACCCTCACCACAATGACCGTCATCACTGCCGTTGTTAACACCGTCACCACTATTTTCACCAACACCATCGTCACCACCACATACCAGCAGCACTGTCACCATCATAGGCTTCATAATCATCACTAACATCAGCAGCAGCAGCACCATCATCGCCTTCATTAAAGGTCAGGAAACATTATTTCCTGCACTAATCTCACCAGGGGTGGAGCAGTGTGATAGTACAATTTCAGCCTTGGACTGATCTTTAGCTCATCTAGTGCAGCCCATTCTCACATGTAAAACGACCCCACTTTTCCCCTGTCAATCAGAATCCCATCACTGATCAGCACTTTCTGAGACTGGAAACTACTATCTCACAAAGGAGCGCGTTCCATGTTTTACACCTCTGAGGATTTGCTTCCACAAATACTAAGGGGTGAAATTAGGGGAATTAATAGTATGTCCATTGTTAGGTATGAACCCATATCACCCCTGGAAACACACCTTGAAGTTGCTCATTTCAGCATAGTCTGGCTGTAAAGGAGATAGGTCAAATATCATTTGCCAGGCTAAAGAGTACAACAGCCACCATGTAGCTTTGTTTAGTGTTGTTTTCGTTCATAATGAACATGAGTATTTTTCTCAAATGTGTGTCCTCTCACAGGTCTTCTTCTGTCTTGTCTTGCCTGTTCGAGGCTCTTGCCCCTTTCTATTGAGCTTTCGCATTGGCAGAGCTATGAGTGTGCTTTACTCACGAGGATGCAAATGCCCTGCCTTCTGTGTTATGAATATTTTTACAGCTTTCACATCCTTTTATTTATTTACCATGCATATTAAGAAGCACAAGTTTAAAATGTTATGTAGTCACATAAGTAAGTACCTGTATGGCTTATTACTCTCTATTTAAGATAGAAAGTCTTTCCTATCTGGATATCAGATGAAGACTCACCTTCTATGTTTCTATTTATTAAAGTCAGGTTACACTACTATATAGTAATTTATACATTCCGATCTGTTACTTCTCATTCCTTTTCAGTGCATCATGTAGATTTTCTCTCATTTAAGTCACAGCAAGAGGCACAAGTTGCCTCAGAAAGGGGAGGGTGCTGAGAATGGAAAAATACTCAAACCACAAAAGCTGCCAAGAGCATCCCCGAGGAAAGCCTGGTTTTCTGTTTTCTGTCCCCAACACTCCACCCCTGCTGACCAGAGGACTCCAGAGAGGGAACAGGGCATGGGAGAAACTGGAAAGATTTCAGAGGCCCACAGTGTCTCCTCCACAGCCCAGCAGAGGGGCCTGGGGGACAGAGGCCTGGTGGTCCACCCAGGCATGTGGCTCTGAGATGCTCAGATTCACTTCCCACCAGGGTGACGAACAAACCCTCTGCCTGTCTCCCTGCTTTCAAGAAGAATGTGACCAGGCTGTGAGAAAGCCCCGGAGATGTCATGTCCCTGAGAACAGAGATGTGGTGACAGAGACCAGAGAGAAAAGACCCTGGCCCCTGTGGCCTGGTGCAGATGCCCTGTGCCTGAGGGCTCTGTGAGCCCTGAGCACATGCTACCCTCCCTGGGTGCTGCACTGACTGCAGGAACAGTGCCTTGAGTTAGGTCAGGTCTCCGTCACTAGGAACAGAGGGTTATGAATAAAAATGAAGCAATATATAGAATGGGGGTGTGGATTTGCATCCTTGCGGTTATTTTATTGTGGTGGTGTGTGGAGTTTGCTATTTACTCCATAGGAATTTAAGTCGAGCATAGTGCAAAGTAAGCATTTGCCTTTTTAAAATAATTAGCTCCAAATAGTTGTTACTCCAGCTTTTCTTTATTTGTAAGTGTGTGTTTGATTTATCATTAACTTGCAATGCCACATTTTTCGTGTTTCAAATTCAAGTGAATTTCAAATAAATTCTGGGTCTGCCTCTGTCCCGGCTCCTCTGCATGAACTGGTTTCTGTCTCACCTCTGGCTTCAGATGGCTTCCACTAATTGCTGAGGTCCTGTAACATGTTTTAGGATTAAGCAGAGACACTCTCCTCATGTGCACCTGAATCCCTCTTGGAATTCTTGCCTGTTTGGAACCTTGTTGTCATGCCTGTGGTTTTATGGAACAGTTTAGGTGGGATTTATCCCTTTACTGCATGGATCTAGGTACTGGGGATCATGAGACCCTTTGCTATTGATTCAGATCTTTTCTGGTCTTTGATTCTGTTTTTTAGTTTCACTTACGTAGGTTTCATCACTTAAAGGTTTATTGCTAGATGTAGATATTTTTTGTGTCTCTGTTTTGTGTATTTGTTGTTGCTTATCGACTTGCTGTTTCTTTTTACCTTATTTGGGGTCTTTAAGGACTATGTGTGCTCCAGAATAGGCGCTTCCATCTGCATGAGCTTTTCTACACAGCTGATAAGGCTACTTCACAGGGGCCTCATTTCCTGAGATGTTTCTCCTTTGTTCCTGCAGGGCTTGGAGCCCAGACTCTCCGGTGGGGAGCAGACCCCCTGCTGTGCACAGCCTTTGCCCCTCCCTTCTGGGGGACAGCCTCTTGGGGGAGCCCCTGTCCCTGTACCTTTAGCTCTACTGTCTCCCATGGTGGCTTTAGATGTGTCTGGCCACTAGCAGCAGGCCAGGGCCCTTCACCTCCCCATTTCCACATCCCTTACAAATCAGGGACTATCCCTGAGGCTCTGCACAAGCTGCCCTCTTCCTATCCAGAGGCCACATACCTTCCTTTCTCTAAAAAGAGAATTTGAATCAGACCGTGGTCACCTCCGTTGATCTGAGCCAGGAACCCTGTTCTGAACTGGGCTGCTGCACCCTGGAGACATTAGGAAATCCTTCGAAGAGGGTAGTCCATTGCCTTAATGATGGGAGGCCACTGAATCTGTCCCCTGCTGCAAGGTGAACGTGCATCAGTGAACAGGGGTGTTCTGGTGTCTCCCTGGAGTGTGACGTCCCTTCCCCTGGATGCACTTGCTCATTATGCCCAGTTTACTTCAAATCCCAGGCCCTGCGCCAAGTTGAAAGGCACAGGCTCTTTGTTTTCTTCACTCCTCTTCATCTTCCCCAGGACAAGGTCTTGTGCCACCTGATCCTGGCACACAGTCTGACCTGTCTATGTCTATATGAGTGTGAGGAGGTTCTCTATCATCCATCTACCTGTGAAGACAGGGGAGGGGTGGCTTATCTTGACCTCTAAACCCTCAAGGGCTGTCAAAGTCTCTGGCACACAGAAGCCACTCAGTGAATGTGTGAATTAAATTACAGAATTAGGATTAGATCATTTGTAGAATCCATTCTTGGTCTGATATGTTCTATTATCTATGGTGTAGATGAGCAAGAAGAACCCATTTCAATCAATTTAGATTGTGCGGAGCGTCAGCCTGCGGCTGCAATATAATTCACAGTACAGCCACCTCTGGTCAAAGTCCCTCATGATTTATTAAGCCTGTGTATCCCGTGGGAGGACCATTCATCACATCTAGCCCAGGTAGATTCATTTCTCCTTGAGGCTGGGAGAAACGGTACTTAGAGGGTACACAACCTATTTTAGAGTTTAGGAACTTACATTTCTCTCACTCCACAACATCCTCTGGCTTATAAACAGAGACACTGTGCTTGGGTTCTGCGGTCTGAGTAACAGCTATGTCTGTCTAGGTGGGCCATTTGGGCTTGGAGATAGACAGAAAGGAGGATCATAGCAGCTGCTTCCACAAACCTCAGATAATTACTAGCCTGGCACAATTAAGATTTATTTCTCAAATAAACAAACAAACAAAAAATCTCTTTTTCCGCTGGGTACAGTGGCACACACCTGTCATCCTAGCTACTCAGGAGACTGAGACAGGAAGATCCCAAGTTTGAGGCCAGCCTCCACAACTTAGCAAGATCCTATCTCAAAATAAAATGAAAAGGGCTGGGGATGTGGCTCAGTGGTAGAGCATCCCTAGGTTCAATCCACAGCACCACAAAAAAAAAAAAAAGAAAAGAAAAAGAAATTCTCACTCAGACCTGAGGTGACTCACGCAGCCCTCACATACCCTGGAGCTCCTTGGCTGGCCAACCATCCCAATGGCCCCAGGACCGTCCCAGGCAGCACTAAGCAGTCACACCCCAGAAAATCCCTCCCCAGGTCATGGAAGGTGCCATTTTCCCCTGGTGGGAATGGAAGGGTGATAGAAAACTGGCCAGTCTGCTGTGAGAGCAAGGACCACAGGCCACATTGCTCCAGCACCCAACCAAAGTAAAACGGAGGGCAGCCTCTGCCCTGGATGCTGCTGATCTCTCCCCAACCTTGGGCATTGGCCCTGGTGATCTGTGGCTCAGCAGCTGGTGCCTCCCCTGCTGCCTCTTCCCAGGAGGAGGCAACCTCGAGAGGGATGCCCATCCACCTCCGTGTCCCTGTGGGCTGGCTGTTGATCAGTGTGTCAAGGTGAGGGGGAGGATGTCTTCAGTTTTCCTACTGTGAATATGACTGTTTTCTAAAGGCTGAGACAGAAAATGAGAGTAGCTTCAATTATAACATCATCAGCCAGACATCACCAAAAAAAAGAAAAAAAGAAGAAAAAGAAAAAAAGAAAACAAAGCGCTTAATGGAAGGGTGTGTCCATGCCGCTAGCTCAGGGAGGTACGGATCAGCAGAAAGCAGGCTGCAGGATGTGTAGGGAGGCCCTGGGATGCACCTGGTGGGAAGGGGCTGCAGAGCCCCCTATGGAGCAGGAGTCTTGGGAGTCTTGGGAGTCCCCAATGAGACCCACAAGAGCTTCTCAATTGATCACAAGTCCTCCTGCGCCTGGAAGGAGCCCCAGCTGAGACAGCACCGACCAAGCTGTCCGGAAGAGCTCAGGAACTTCAACAGGCATGGGAGCACCGCATAAGCCTCTTCATTTTCAAAATCTTCACAGAAATAAAGAGATAGACTTCTCTCAGACCCACATGACACCATGACAGGGTGCTGAGAGCCTCATATACACATGGGGGGGCAAGGAGTGTCCTCTCCTCGGGAAGCCACCGAGGTGAGAACCGAGCCTCGGAGCAGCACCTTTGAGGACCACTGCTCTGGAGGCTGTGCTAGTGCCTTTGCGGATACAGGACACAGTGCTGCAGGCACCAACCGCAGGCTCAGAGAGCAGTGAGACAGGGTCTGGCCGTCATCGACCTACTCAGCCGTGGTGGCCACAGTGTCCTGCCGTGTCATTCATCCATGGCCAGCTCGTCTTCCCCATCACACAAGGATGGGCCTGTGGAGCTGTGTGGTTGTCCTTGGGTCCATTCTGCCTGGCTCTTGATTTCCCGGGCGTGTGGTAGAACTGCACTTCCAAGACCACTTGAAATTAAACGGAGCCCTGAGACTTGGCCCAAGAAATAAGCACAGACATGGCCCATGGACACTTCTCGACAACGTTGGTCACTCAGCACCACATGGAGCTGCTGCCAAGGCCTGTGTTCTGGGGCAGTGCCAGAGGTCCCTGGGCAGGTGTCCAATAGGTACACAGTTCAAGGCAGTGGTAAGTCTCCGCAGTGTGGCTGTGTGCATCTGCGATTTGGGAATGAGAGAATCACCAGGACACACCACAATCTCGACTGTAGCCATGTCCAAAAGGGGTTAGGATTCCAAGAATCCCAACACCGGGTCCCAGAAACAGTCTTGGAGATCAGGAGTCCTGAGGTGTCAGCCCTGTTGAACAGGAGCTATCTCCACATTGCACATGGTCACCAGGGGGTGGTGGCAGCCAAGGACCACAGCACATGTGGAGAGCCCCGAGCTGAATGCAGAACCGTCCAGCAAACCCTGGGTTCCCATCAGCATTTTCACACCATCCGAATATCTTCATGGCCCCTCAAAACCCCTCACACTCGCCCTCACACCCGAGCAGGGCAAGGCTGGTGTCTGTGTCACGAGGAGGTGGGAATGTGAGACATCGGTCCACATGGACTTGCCGATGGCAGCCTTCGCTGTGCTGAGCCTCTGGGTCTGATATGGCCCCATGTTTCTGTATTTGCTTTTGTTGTCTGTGTGTTTGGTTTCATGTTGCCTTTGCTTTTGGTCCAAAGAATGATTGCCAAGACCAGCATGAGGGGCTTTTCCTCAGTACTTTCTTCTAGGAGTTTAGATTTCAGATCTTATTTTAAGCCTTTAATCTTTTCTGGTTGTCAGGTAAGACATGATCCACTTTCACTCTTTAGCATGTGGCCATTCAGTTCACCAAACATCTGGTGAGGGGAGACTCCTTCCCCCCAGGTGCTCTTGGCACACTAAACACTCCCTCACACCTGTTGAGATGCCGATGACTCAAAAGACCCAAGGTAAGGGCTGGGGACAGTGTAGAGGAAAGCAACTCTCACCCACTGTTGATGGGAATGCAAATTGACACCACCATTATGGGAAACAGCATGGAGACTCCTCAGAAAATTAAAAACAGAGCTACCATGAAACCCAGCAATCCTTCTGCTGTATACATCCACAGAAGAGATGAAATCAGCATGTCGGAGAGGTATCTGCCCTCCTGCGTTCCTGTAGCACTGTTCACAACAGCCAAGTTATAGAAATGAACTGAGCACCATCAACAGATGAGTGGAGAGAAAACTATATATATATATATATATATATATATATATATATATATATATATATAGGCACACAGATTTATGTATATATAATGCATGTTAAATATATATATGTGTGTGTGCACATCCGTGTATGTGTTTATGCGTATGTGTATGTGTGTGTGTGTGTGTGTATAAGCTCACTGCAAATATATTTAGCCTAAATACGTCCTAAATATGCTTTATATACATGCATATGTGTGTGTGTGTGTAATTTTGCCATAAAAAGGAAGGAAATTCTGCCACACAGAGGGACCTGGAGGACATCATGTTAAGCGAAATAACTAGCCATAGAAAGACAGACAATATTGAGTAACTTCAACTTGGAATCTGTAAAGGTTACTCCTGGGCTTTAGGAGGGATGGGGAAGTGAAACGATTTTGGCCAAGAGGACCATCTTCAGTTATGAGACCAATGAGGCCTGGGGACCTGGTCCACAGAGTGGTGATGCTGGGGGTTCTGAGCAAGGTGATTCCCATGGTCATTGCACAACGGGTGTGTGTGTGTGTGTGTGTGTGTGTGTGTGTGTGTGTACTGACTCACCACACTGCAAGCCTCGATTTGCCAATTCAATACTTTAACTAAATTCAATACTTTAACTAAACAGAGTGAGCTGTTGGGTTCCCCCCAACCTTTTCTGAGAGTACTAGCTGTGTTGTCAAGGCAAAGCTCACTGCAGATATGTCTAGTCTAAATATGTCCATCAATAACCTGTCCTGACATTGAAAGACAGGAGACCTCATACAGCCACAGTTATGAGGGCCACTGCTTAAAAACCAACACAATAACAACAACAAAAAAAAAAAACAAAACTTGTAATTATTTCAAAGGTGGCATTTGGAAAAAAAAAACTCAGGTGCAGATTAAGACAGAGGAGGAGGCAGGAGCATCATAAGGGTACAAGTGGGAGCCCAGCCCAGGGAGAGCAGAAATTAAGTCAATCTCACTGTGCCCAAGAGTCCCCTGGGCTGTCCCACACCTGCTGAGATGAAGAAAGACTTTAATTTTATCTGAAGATTATTTCAGGAGCTCTGTGGGGAAGATTAGAAAGAAGACAAACAAAGAAAACAGGGAGAAGGAGACTTCCACTCCACAACAGCATCTCTCATGAGCTCCACCCCCAAACTCAGAGAGGTGAGCGTGTACTAAGTGCACACACACAGTGCAGGTATTAACAGGGGCACACGGCTGGGTGTCTCCTGGCACTGCCCATGTCCAACGCACATGCCTAGATTGTCCAGCCAGATTGTAAGCTCCCAGCACATGAGATGGACATTTCTGCTGTCCACAATTATTTTGCATGGCTTTTGGTTCATTGGTACCTAATGATATTTTTGGACTCAGATTTCAAACCCAGAGAAAGAGACCAATTCATTTAACTTGGGTCAGTGCTTTTACCCATCTCCAGGTCATAACCCAGTTGAAATACATATCCAGCATTAGCAAGAGAATAGTTGGGTCCTCCTCAAACAATAGGGCACAATGTCTACCAGGGCCAGGCAGGTAGAATGCATATTCTAGGATAAAAACCATATACCTCTCCCTTTATACTCAGATTCAAAATAAGGGAACTATTACATGTCCTGAAAGCAATAAAGCATATTAAGATATTCCAACCTGTGCTCAATTTTGCAGATTGATTGCACATCTTATCAGAGCACGCAGATAAGAGTGCATTTTTACTTCAAAATCTTGTTCAAAATATGCTTTACTATTTTTTCCTGGCTTTTATATCATAAGAGGTTTTATACTTATCTATAGATTTGACATTTTGCAATTTTTCTACTCATGAATCCCTATAGGTATTTTGCTTTTTGCATAATAGCTAAATCATTTCCTAGGGACTATTCCACAGTTGTGTTGCAATGTTCAGATGGTAGTAATTGACGGCTCTCTGATTGGACAATGTCCTGGGGGCAGCTGCTACCCCTTTGCTCTGTGCACCCAGTCTCATTCAGCAGAGAGTTTGAAACCAGATAAACTAGGTTTTCATTTTTATGTGCCAGGTATCTTTGTAGGTTTTCAGGAGCAGGAGCAACATGAGCATGCGCATCCACCCAGGTCCCCAGTGAAATAATTACTTGCCCTACAAGTGGGGAAAATCACTGAACTGTCAGTGCCAAGTTAGTTGTCTTTCTGCAAGAGGCAGAGCCCCTGCTGAGAAGTGAAGAGCAGAGATGGCTGTATCCAGGTTTTGTGGAAGTGAGTATCTGCCCTGACGAAATGCAAAGTTAAACTTTGACTTCCTTTTTGCCTGGCTGGAGAGAATCATTTACAAGTGTCCAAGCTCAGCAAATTGCCTGTCTTAAATAGGTGCCCTGTTTTGGATGGACATACAGGAACCTTGATAAATTGCATGAAAAGAGAGGCATGGCAAGGGTGGCCCTGAGACGACAGTTCCACCCTCCTCCCTGGTCAGGATGGGTTCAGGAATAGAACTGTTATGTAAGTCAAGCTGAAATTGCCAGGACTTACGACTGTAGTTAGGAGAAGATAAAATGCACTTTCCCATAGAAACCAGGAAAACACATCAAAAATGCTCTTCCTTTTGCCTTAAGCCACTTTGAATGGAGCTTTTAAATCTGTGTACTTAGAAAGGAATCAACTAGAGTAGCCATGGGTGGAACCCACTGTCCAGGTTCACTTTGGAGGGGAAGGGGCATGAGGGGGAGCAGCCGTCCAGTGGGGTGGGGACAGTTTTCTGGGTTGCTGCTTATTTAACAAGTCTATGGCCAAGGAAGCAGTGTGGTCGGCAGGCCTAGGCAAGGCAGCCATGACACCATGCATACAGACAGTGTGGCCAAGCCCCTGTGAATGGGGAAAAGGGCCATATGGCCTGTGGCCTGCCACCATGAGGAAGAAGTGCCATCTGAAGCCAGAGGCTGAGACCTGAGCCCTATTTCAGTGGAGTCAAAAGAAGGGGGAATCTCTTCCCACCTGGACCTTGAACAGCCTGATCCTTCTCCCTCCCCAGGTCAGTGGCTCAGCACTAATGCACATTGACCAGTCCATGTAAGTGAATTTGCAACACCTGTTTGGGCAAAAGTCCTGGCTAGTTATTTTCTCATTTGCAGATGAACCAGGGCATGGGATACAAAACCCATATAATTCATGGTAGAATTCAGCAACATAAGAAAACGGGAAGAAGTCGTCAGCCTCAGGATGAAGAGCAAGTCCACACTTTTAATATAATTTTACTAAAAGAACAAGATATAAATTTCAGACATCCCTTGCCTGGCTTTCTAGGCAGAACTGAGAGAGCTACAACCCTACATGCTGAAGCAGCTCTCAGCATTGGCTGTAAATATTGCCTCTGGTTGTCGTCTGTTTTAGCAAATGAATGGTTTGAGGTTGGGAAACCTGGGAAAAAGCAGAAAAGATGGGCACAGCAAGTTGATCCACCCCTCTTTTCTGTTTCCTGCATGTATTAATTAGGCAGTGAGCAGGGACAGAGGGAACTTCTCAACTGTCCAATCCTAAGTGCTCCTCCAACACCTTGATAACCTTTCTTCCTCCAGCAAAGGCTTCCTGCAAGCCCACATGAACTCTCTCAGCTGATTCTCCAAAATGTGAGGCATTTAGCAACTTTTGTAGCATAAGTATAGCCCATGAAATATCGGAGACATACTTATACTAAAAATGTTTACATTGTTTTTCTGAAGTTCAGTTACCTCTCCTGTACTTTATCTGGGAACTCTGGCAAAAGGGGGCTTATAGAGGAATTGATTGCTCAGAAGCAGACTGTTCTCAAATTAGGAACCCTAGAATATACAAGGAGGGAGAGAGTGAGATGGGAGACCCCAGGATTGCTGCAGTAATGATTGCTTAGAAGCATCACCAGGAAAAGAGTCCTCGTAAAGAAAGTCTGAAGCTCAGAGAGCAGTTACTTCTCTTCTCTTGGATAGTTCCTCTTATTCCAAGGAGGTAACAGAAACTAATTTTTTTTTCTTTATGGTGGTTAATGCCAAAGGAAAATCCATGCCATAACTCTGTCCCTATCATCTGCTAGGAGCCACAAGCAAATAATATGATGCATGGCACTTTCGGTTGTAAGGTGACGCCAGCTAGCCATTGAGATGATATGATTATGTTAAGATTTACATTCATATGGAAATTGGACTCCAGCTATTCACCTTGGCGTGCTACGGGACTCATGTTACGGGACTCCTGGAGAGTTCCCATTGGTTGGGGAAGGATAGTAGGAGGGAGTTCCGGGGGAGGTCTGGGGGGGCCCTGGTTCCGGTAGACACGCGCGTGGGTGGACCGGATTTTGGCTTGCCGGCGCGTACGGAGTATTGGCGGATTTTTCAAAAATAAAGTTTTGTTCCTGCTTGAGTGGCTCGTGATTCTGTGCCCAGCCAGACTGAGGCAATTGGTGGCCCGGACAGGGAACGCCTGAAGCTTAGAGGTGAGTAAAATTGCTCGCCCCTGAGGGAAGGCGACAGAATGGGTGACCATTTCAAAAAACAATGTGTTCTTGTTTTGATTTATTTTGTTTTTATTTCAAGCTCCCTAGCCCTAGAATTCTCTCAGGCAAACTGGGAAAAATGGTTGCCTCAAGGTTTGAAGTTATTCGGCCCTGAGAAAGAGAAAATTGATATAACCATTCTCTGCTCTGTTTTTGTTTCATTCTGCTTCGGCTTTGTTTTATCCTATCTTATTGGGTTACGTTACCTTTATAGTAGATTAGAATCTAGTAAAAAAGAAACCGAAAAACCGTGAAGTAAATTGTTAGAGGTCCAAACTATGGTAGAAAAAACGCTAGGTCAAGCAAAAGAGAAGGTCTCTCAAGCTAGTCAGACAGAGGAAAATTTAAAGAAAGAAAGCTTAGAGGAAAAACAGCCATCAGGTGGAGAATTACAACAGGAGGCTGTTACTAACTCCGTTCTATCACCAGAGGTCGTAATTCAACCAACAGCTCCATCTACAGCTGAGCGGCCCTCAACTCCCATGGTTGATGGACGGAATTCTGAGGCAGGACCCCAAAGATTAGCATGCCCTGTACCTGAGCAGGCAGGAGGGCAACAAATTCACCGTGCTTTAGATTTCAAAACAGTAAAGCAATTAAAGGAGGCTGTAACAACCTATGGCCCTCAAGCTCCCTTTACCATAAGTATGGTCGAATCTGTTACCAACTTGGACATGACACCAGCAGATTGGGCTAACATGTGTCGATCTGTGCTAAATGGAGGACAATATTTGTTATGGAAGGTTGCCAATGAGGAATTTTGCATGGAGACAGGTAGGTGAAATGCAGAAGCCAGTTACCCTCAAAGAAATCTAGATATGTTATTAGGAAAGGCACCTTATGAGGGTCAAAGACAGCAAATTGAATATGATCCTGGCGTATACACACAAATTGCTGTAGATGCAGTTAGGGCATGGAAAACTTTACAGGGGCATGGAGATTTACAAGGTCAATTATCTAAGGTAATACAAGGAAATAATGAACCTTATTCAGACAGCCTCTAGAATATTTGGAAATACAGAAAAGGCAATGCCATTTATAAAACAACTGGCTTATGACCAAGCAAATCGTTGCTGCAGAGAGGTCATTAGACCATGGAGACATGAAAATTTAAACACATATATTAAATTATGTAGAGACATTAATGAACAAGGGCAAGTCTTAGCAGCAGTACAACAGGCTTTAGATGCTAGGCCAAAAACATGCTATAATTGTAATCAAACAGGACATTTTAAAAGGAGTTGCCCCATAAGAGGAGGGTTTAACAAAACTAGGTATCAAAGGAATAGAATACCGGGTATTTGCCCACAATGCCATAGAGGGAAACATTGGGCTAATGAATGCCGTTCTCAAACCACCATAGAGGGTATTCCGTTACCAAAAAAATGGACAAGGACCAAGTGTTTACCCACGATATTGTGGAGAAAGGTATCAGGCTCCATTGCCAAAAAACGGACTAGAGGGCCCAATGCCCCGGGGCCCAAAACCACAAATATACGGGGCAATGGAGGAACCCAGCAGCACCATCAAGGTAGTGCCCAGGACGCATTATCCATTAAATCCCTCATCAGACAAACTAGAGGGAGCACAGGGTTGGACATCTGCGCCTCTGCCAGAGCAGTACTAACTCCAGAGATGGGAGTTCAAATCATTCCCACAGGAGTAAAAGGACCTCTTCCCCAGGGAACAGTAGGCTTATTATTGGGACGCAGTTCTTCTACACTAAAAGGACTTATGATAAGTCCTGGGGTAATTGATCCCGATTATGAGGGTGAAATAAAAATTATAGCTAGTTCTCCAAGAGGTATATCAGTAATTTCACCAGGAGATAGAATAGCACAGTTATTAATAATACCCAGCCTGCATGATAAATTTTCCAGTTGTAATGTAGAAAGAGGTTCCAAGAGATTAGGCTCCACAGGTGTTGATTGGGCTATACTGTCTTTAAATTTAGATTCTCGCCCAATGCTAAAATTAAATATTCAAGGACATGACTTTAATGGGCTGCTGGACACAGGTGCTGACCTCAGCATCATATCTCGTCAAGAATGGCCAAAACATTGGCCATTACAACAAGCCACTCAAACGCTTCGAGGCCTAGGAGTGGCAACAAATCCCCATAGAAGTGCTACGGTGTTAGATTGGAGGGATCCCGAAGGATGTGAAGGAACTATACAGCCCTATGTATTGGATCATCTTCCCATAAATTTATGGGGACGAGATGTCCTAGATCAATTAGGATTGACATTAACAAATAACATCAATCCTAACGTGTCCACTACTAGGGCTAAACAAGGCTTTAGGAAAGAAAAAAGGTTAAGAGAACAAGAACAAGGTAGGACAGCACCTATTCAAATAGATCAAGAAATAAATAGACATGGATTGGGTTTTCAGAAAGGGCCACTGAGACAATCAAAATTACTTGGAAATCAGAAAGACCAGTGTGGGTTCCTCAGTGGCCCCTGACTAAAGAAAAGATACAAGTAGCCCATGACTTGGTCAGACAACAATTAGCGGAAGGACATATACAACCTTCCGTATCCCCCCATAATACTCCCATTTTTGTCATTAAAAACAAATCTGGTAAATGGAGATTATTACAAGATTTAAGAGCCATTAATAATGAGATGGTTATTATGGGACCTGCTCAATCAGGGATTCCCCAATTGTCTGCTTTACCAAAAACCTGGCATGTTTTAGCTATAGATATTAAAGATTGTTTCTTTTCAATTCCAATTCATCCCGAGGATAGTCCACGTTTTGCATTTACTATCCCTGCACTGAATCATGAAGGTCCTAATCAGAGATATTAATGGAAAGTACTCCCTCAAGGGATGGCTAACATCCCAACTATGTGTCAAATTTATGTTAATAAAGCAATCCAGCCACTTAGAAATTAAAATCCTGAACTACAAATATTTCACTATATGGATGCTGTGTTATTGGCACATAAAGATAAAAACACATTGCTAGAATGTTATGCCACACTTACAAACTTATTGAAAAATTATAATCTAGAGATAGCAATAGATAAAGTACAATTAAATCTTCCAATTAATTATTTAGGAGTTCTATTATCCTCAACCATGGTCCGTCCACCAAAAATTCAAATACGAGTAGATCAACTCAAATCACTTAATGACTTTCAAAAGTTATTGGGAGACATAAATTGGATAAGGCCTTATCTAGGCATACCAACAGTAGAGTTGGGACCTTTATTTGATATTCTAAAAGGTCCATCAGTTCCAAATTCACCCCGCATGTTAACGCCTGAAGCAAGAAAAGCATTAAAAATCATTGAAACATATATGGAAAATATGCATTTGGATAGAATTGATATAAGTTTGCCTTTATTATTTATTTTACTACCAACAAAAAAATATTCCTACAGGAGTATTTTGGCAAGAAGGTCCATTATTGTGGATACATTTATCTTATTCTCCTAACGCTATTCTTACTAGATATCCTGAGGCTGTAGGACAATTAATACTCAAAGGAATAAAAGCAGCAAAGGGAGTGTTTGGGATATCTCCCAATAAAATTATTACTCCATATACTATGGATCAAATTGATGAGTTAGCTAATGAGTTAAATACTTGGGCAATAATCATGTGTAAAACTAGTGTTTCATTTGATAATCACTTACCATCTAATCCTTTGTTGTCTTTTTGGTCTAAGCATCCTGTAGTTTTTCCAAAAATGACAAGAAAAACCCCTATCATAAATGCTCCAAATATATTCACTGATGGGTCAAACAATGGTACAGCAGCAGTAGTTACTCCTGATCAAACTTTTACATTTTTAGTACCCAAACAATCAGCTCAAAAGGTAGAGCTTAATGCAGTATTACAAGCTTTTATGATGTTTAAAGATTCTGTATTTAATTTATTTTCTGATAGTCAGTATGTAGTTAATGCTATAGTATCCCTTGAAGATGCTGGTAGGATTTCACCTTCTTCTACTGTTTTCTCTTTGTTTTCCACTATACAAAGTCTAATCTGGGACCGAAAAGATCCATTATTTATAGGACATATCAGGGCACATACAGGATTGCCTGGAGCCCTTAGTTTGGGCAATGAACTAGCAGATAAATCTACACATGACATACATATTTTCTCCACAAAAGAAGAAGCTATAAATTTTCATAAAAGGTTCCATGTCAATGCTAATACTTTACAAAAGCATTTTAAAATAACTAAAGAACAAGCCAGACATATAATAAAATAATGTCAAAATTGTGTGACATTTTTACCACAAGTTAACCTTGGATTCAATCCTAGAGGACTGATACCTAACCATATTTGGCAGATGGACGTCACACACTTGCCACAATTTGGAAAATTAAAATATTTACATGTTACAGTTGATACTTCTTCCGGATTTTTGATGGGCTCCCTTCATGCCGGAGAAAAAACTAAAGATGTTATAGCTCATTGCTTAGAAAATTTTGCCACTGTGGGCATTCCAAAACAGTTAAAAAGGACAATGGTCCTGGTTATACTTCCACCTCTTTTAAACAATTTTGCTCATCATTTGGCATTACTCACATAACAGGAATTCCATACAATCCACAAGGACAAGGCATAGTTGAAAGAGCTCATCAAACTATTAAAATGTACTTATTAAAACAAAAGGAGGGAATTGGAAAGGGGTATATATCCCCCAAAGATAAACTTAAAATAACCCTTTTTAATCTAAACTTTTTAAATTTGGATTCATCGGGACTTAGTGCTGCGGAAAGACATTTGTATCCAAAAAAATGTACATAAGCCTAAGGTACTTTGGAAAGATATTCTAACAGGACAATGGAAAGGTCCGGATCCAGTGATAATCTGGAGTCGGGGCTCTGTCTGTGTTTTTCCACAGGAGGAACAGCAGCCGATTTGGATTCCAGAGAGATTAACCAAAATAATTTCTACAGAAAAAGAAGATGATTTGACTCAAATCCATAACAGCTGATATCCAGAACTCCAGCTTGGCTATTCTTACATCTGCGACAGTGATTAACCAAGGTGTTTTTTTTTTTTTCAATATCTATTTTATTATTGCATTTTTCCCACATCATAAAGTTCTATTTTATTTTTGAGCTCATACAAACCTAGGTTAATGTTTTTCTGATCAGTTTTATTTTTTGACTATGGAGTTTTTAAACATTGCAATGGAGATTTTACCTAGGTAAATCTACAAGGCCTTTACTATTGTCTTATATGTTGTATGTTACGTGTGCACATTTCTGTTTTATGTTGTATGTCTGTATGTGTGTATGTCCATATATCATATATGAGGAGCGCTCATAAAAATATGGATCCCAATATTTTTTTTATTATTCACCTGATTTTAATGGTTTAATTTAATTTGGGTAAACAGCTGTTGAAGACTGTTTTAATATGTGTACAAATAAGCAGGTTAACAGATCTGTTTGTTTACTTTCACCTTTCCTTTTCATTATATTTAATAATTCTGTTCAGGATAATGTAAATTGTTCTAAAAATTGTTTTCTTAATACCTGTTGAAATGTTACATTTTTTTCTCTTTTCTTAACATCATTGTCAATCCCTATTTCATCCCAGTGCTGGTGAAGACAAAGATGAAACCAAACTACAACTTCTTCAATAATTATCACAACAAACTGTATAAACTGATGCATCAATGAATAATAACTCAACAAGTAATGCTCAATCACTGAGTCGATTTATTTTGGGAGGAAATGGACATATTGATAGATTCCTCCACTTTGAACTGCTTACAAAACTTGCCTGGACTATGTATCACTTGTATGCATTGTGCTCTATCTGTTGATGCAGCGGATTATGGTAGTGTTGGCGTATCTTTGCTGATGTGTCACCAGTGATGCAATTTTTCCTAAAGAGCCATCTATTGACTTGATGTCGTGGCATTTCTGTATCCTCCTCCCTTCTACTAGTGATGGTCTAATTTTGGGGGCCAACTGAGGTGAGGCAAAGAACTTCACCCCCCCCACCGGCACCAAGGTCAAATTTGGGGGCCAACAGAGGTGAGGCAAAGAACCTCACCCCCCCACACTGGTGCATAGGCCTATCCACAGGTATGGCTATATACTGGACCGGTAGTCAGTGACGGGTATGATTCAGTTGCAGTGGTATCAACCTAAGACAGGAGGCTGACCCCTAGAAGTCAGTTTTCCGATGACGGGTAAGAACCATATGTTGAATTGGACATACCTAACAGGCAAAGTCCCTAGCCACATTGCCTGTTGCTTTATTAAACAGAAGGGGGCAGATGCTAGGAGCCACAAGCAAATAATATGATGCATGGCACTTTCAGTTGTAAGGTGACTCCAGCTAGCCATTGAGATGATATGATTATGTTAAGATTTACATTCATATGGAAATTGGACTCCTGCTGTTCACCTTGGCCTGCTACGGGACTCATGTTACGGGACTCCTGGAGAGTTCCCATTGGTTGGGGAAGGATAGTAGGAGGGAGTTCCGGGGGAGGTCTGGGGGGGCCCTGGTTCCGGTAGACGCGCACGTGGGTGGACCGGTTTTTGGCTTGCCGTTGTGTACGGAGTATTGGCGGCTTTTTCAAAAATAAAGTTTTGTTCCTGCTTGAGTGGCTCGTGATTCTGTGCTCAGCCAGACTGAGGCAATCATCTAATACCAATCGCAAAGAGAGATTTATTTGTTAACATTTTCATAAATATTTAAGATGATGCATCTAGCTGCCAATGAAGACCCCTAAACAAACACCCAGGACTTCCAGCCTAACTCTTAGGAGACCCCAGGGGGAGATGCTTTATGTCCTCATAATTGAGGAAATTAAACAAACATTTGAAATGAGCTTCAAAATCAGACCAAGACATACATAATTCAGGTTATAGATGAAGGGCTGCCAGAGGGGTGCTGCTCAGGCCACCTGCTGCCTGCGCTCTGCAGACCTGCTCCTCCTTGCAGCTTTCTTCCTTCTGGCAGTCGCTACAAGGCCCCGTACACTCACATCCCCTCTTGGTCATGTTGGAAATCTTAAAAACGCACCTTGGTCTAACTGCTTTGACCTCCTCCAAAGGAGTGGGCTCTAAGGCAGGGAGGATGGTACCTCTCCTCGGTTGATCCCAAGTAGTTTGAATGACTCGGGTGTTCTGACTCCAAAGAGAGGAGACTGGGCTGGGAAGTGAGCCCAAGACAGCCTACAGAGCACTGCGTCCTAGTCTGGCCCACTGAGTTTTCTGGGAACCAGCATCCTGGGAGAAGAGCAGCCGCATCCTGGTTAGTGAGGTAGGGCACTAAGGAGGAAGGCCAACAGGTGTGGGAGCTGCTTCCCAGGGAACAGAGGGGAGGGCCAGTTCCCCATTGAAAATGGTATAGAACAAATATGGAGGTGGGCATCTCAGCCAACTTCACATGGACACATCAAGAATAAAAAGGGCCTGGCTTGGTGGCATGCGCCTGTCATCCCAGCAAAGAGGGAGGCTGAGGAGGGAGGACGGAAAGTTCAAGGTCAGCTTTTGCACTTTGGTGAGACCTTGTCTCAAAATAAAAATAAAAAGGGCTGGGGATGCTGTGTAGTGCTTAAGCACCACTGGGTTTAATCCCCAGCACCAAATAAAGAATAAGAAGAAAAAGCGACCTCCCTCCTCTCCCACACCCCCATTGCCAGGACATCACCAGACCCTGGAATTGAGGGAGGAGGCGGGAAGCTGCACAGACAAGCTGCAGTGAGTAGACAGCCTCAGGCTAATGTGGTCTTTATTGATCAAGCCCTCCCTCTGCCAGGCCTGTGCTGAGAAGCCCAAGACCTAGGACATAGAAATCAACCAGTGGTCTCCGCCCTCAAGGGACAGAGCAGTTGACAGGTGGCATTCTGTGTACCTGGGGTTATGATCCATGCATGGGGAGGGGAGAAATTCTCCTTGAACCTTGCAGTGAATGTGCCAGGGGAATACACCAACTCAGCCTGGGAGTCAGGTGCCATGGCCCTGAGGAGAGAAGGTCTTGGTGGAGGTGGGAAGGATTAGGACCAAGCCAGGCACAGGGCTCAGGTGGAGAGGGGAATGGAGAGGGCCAAGAGCACAGGGAAGGTCTGTGCAGAAGCCCTGGGGTGCAGCAGAGCTCTGTGCCCCTGCCTCGGCTCCCTCCACCCCAGTGGGTACTGGATCACATCACTTAGGATGTGGATGGTTGCAGATAAAAAAAAAAAAAAATGACCCTGCCCTGTGTGTTAAATCAGGGGGCAATTATTCAATTCTCATGGAAAACCCAGAGAGGGAGGTCTTGAGTTTGGATCAATAAAGGCCCTGAAAGGCATGACTGTTCTCCCCAAGTCCATCTTCTTCAGAGCATTGGCTTTGGTCTTCTAGCCTGTCCTTCTATGCCACCCCACACGCATGGTGACCACAGGAGGCATCAAGAACTTTGGAAGGCAAAGGTGAGGTTCTCTCCCCATGCATTCCAGCATGAGCTGGAGTTTCCATTCCCTGGAAGCTGCCACTGACCTCCTCCTATGACTGCAAGCCCCCTGCTGGACCCAGAAATCTTAAGCCAATTATGGTTGATTTCCAGGAGCCAGGGGCTGCCTTCTGGGGGATGAGGGCAAAAAGAGGGCATGGGTTTTGATCATGCGCTAACTATACCTATACATAAGTAAAATGGTGTACAGGAAGACTGCTGTATCCTCCCTCCAAAGAGGACCCAGGTGAGTGTCATCCCAGCCCACCACATCTAGGCACTCACCATTGTTTTCACATGATGTGAAACTCAGGAACCTCAAAAGGGAAGGGGCCTCCCCAGGTCACCTGGGCAGCAGTGGTGGGGGGGACATGGTAATGAAGTTCTTGACTCCTGTCTCAGGGTCTTTCTAACACTGCATTTCCTCTTGTCCTATGTAGAATAATATTTTAAAAGAGCCTTGTAAAAACCAGTTTTAAGTGTGTTATTTTCACATTTTTCTACCATTAAAATAATCTCATTGCCTTTGCTGATTAAAATTGTCTTCAGGCGCCTCTTGAAAGAAGCAGTGGAAGCAAACACATTCAGCTACTGCAGGATGCAGGCACTGCTCCAAGAGCACCATATGTCTACCCCATCACCACAGCCAGCCGCTGGGGTGGGGACTGCTGTTGTCTCAACCTCAGAGGGGAAAACTGGGGTGCAGAGATTCAAGACTAGTCCAGTGTCACACAGCTACCAAAACCAGAGAACCAGATGTGAACCCAGGCAACTTGGCTCAAGATGAACATAAAAACCTTCAGCCTCCTCTAAAGAGGGGGTTTAACCTCTCTTCTTCTCATTCTCTCTCTCCTTCTCTCTCTCTCTCTTCCTCTCCCTCTCCTTCTCCTCTTCCTCTTTCTCCCCCTTTCCCTTTCCTCCTCCTCCTCCTCCTCTTCTTCTTCTCTCCCCGCCCTCCCCATCTCTCTCTCTCTCTTTTCTCTCCAGGAAAGCTACATGCCTAAGACAAATGTATAAAATCTAACAGGCAATAGGCTTACTCAAGAGAATGGTTGGTAAGATTAGATGTTACAAATGATTAAAACATAAAATTCAGAATATTTAAATCAATGCAATCACTTCATAAATTTGTTTAGTACTACCAGCCAAAAAGCTTATTATTGACCAAAGGTAAACATGGGTATGGGCTCTGATCCATCAACACCACCCCTACATACACTCAACAGAACTCTGTGCATACTCTTTTCCAAAATCCACAAACTAGAATGTTCAAAACAGCAGTAGTTGAAAGAGCCAGAAACAGCTCAAATATCCAAAGGTTGAGTAAACAAAACCATATTACACACACACACACACACACACACACACACACACAAACCCATAATATATGATAATAGACTCTCCAATACTGAGAATGCAAAATCTAAAATTACACATAAAATAATGTATAAAATGAACAATTAACAGACACAATGTTGAGTGAAGGCAATCCAGAACCACCAAAGCACATGCTCACGCTACAAAGTCCTTGACGTAAAGTGCAAACACAGACCCGGGGCCTCTGTTGGGGTGAAGGAAGGCGGACGAAGACAGGAGAAGGCTGGGCTGCTGTTCTGTTTGTCCCAATGGTCGTGAGTCACAGGTGTTCTCAATGGGGACACTCACCAGGTGTGCAAGGATGACCCAGGTTGCTTGTCCACGCATGGTGTGCTTCAGGGAGAAGATCGTGGCGGGGGTGGGCCCCTGAGATGGGATGGACTTTTCCTCTGCATCCCCTGTCCCCTTGGACTTCGTATGCTTTGTTTCTTCTTGATTTTTGTTTCTTGATAAGTTTGTGATATCAAAAAAGTCTGTTTTATTTATCTTTAAGGTGATCCTTTGAAAAGAAGGTTTCTCATGGTGAGAAGTGAATTGTCCTCTTGTCACAGGCTCTTGGCTTCCTGTTAAGCTGAGCTGGTCGTGGGCAGGGGAAAGCAAGAGCTCTGCTCCAGCCTCTCTCCTTCCCAAGCTCTCCTGCAGGACCAGCTTGCCACTGGCTCCTTTCCCCTCTGGAAGGAATGCCAGCATCCTGGCCGACAGTGAGGGTAGACTTCGAGCCTGTACCTATACTGGTGGCTCCTGACCATGTAAACTTTGGTGGCCACCATCTATGTTTGGAACCTGTGGGGTTACACTCTTGCTAAGGTGTGACCAGGATGGCATTCGTGGTGGAGAAAGGCACCTGCCTGAGAATGTGCAGGTGTGGGGCACCAGGCCCCGGTGCCCACAGCTACCTTGGTGGCAGTGGGTACACCCTTCATGAAAGAAAATGGCCAAACCAGTCCAGCATTTTAAAGGCTGTGCAAATGTTCAACTCAGAAAGTCTACTTCTAGAAATTATCCCAGGAAATAACCAACTAGGGATTCCTCTGCATTCAATGTGTTCCTACTTTATTGATGCTTGTGATTAACACATTTTTAACTCAACTAACACTTGGCCAAGTAACAAACAAACTCGAATCTCGCATGGTGGTTGTAAATCGTTGCAAAAAGAAGAGCTATTTTGAAACCTATAATTTTCTGGCTGACAGGTGAAGCAAGAGTCATTTCCTGTTGGAATTGGGGAGATGAGATATCTAAAGAAATGTGTTCATGTTCATCCTGGAATTCAGAGACTGGTGTGGATTTATTCTGTCTTCTAGGAACCAATTTATCTCCCGTGGATCACATGGGGAGATGTGTCTTAATTCTGTTCTTGTGACTGACAATATATTAATTTATTTTCTCCATGAATGAAACATAAATTTGCCCCAGTTTTTTATGCTTCATGCTCCCCAGTGAAAGTTCTTTGAGACAAATATGTATATTTTTCTTTTTGGTAGAATAAGAATTATTAGGTCAGGGGATGGATCACATTTGTGAATAATTCTTACTTGAAATCCAGAGACATCTGCCTTAGCTGCTTGAGGCTGTATCATATGCACTTGGGCACTATTAAATAGAAGCTCTAGGCCCCCCTCTCTGGCCAGTGGAGAAATGGAGGGTCATTTCTGCCTTTGGGATTTCTTCCTACTATCCTGGTCTCCAAGGTCATTTCTTAAAATTAGGGCCTCATCAAAAGGTGTCTAACTGGTACTCTTTTGGCTGATGCCTCACTGGTTACCAACTTTGGCAGAAGAGCTATTGAAAATAAATTAATATGTTCCTCCTGAAATTCTGACCCACAGAGTCAAAGACAAAGGAACAACCCTGCATCTCCTGATGACTATTACAGAGTTATACGCCCAGACCTCACTAACTCTTTTTTTTTATTATTATAGTGAGTTAAGAGACAATTGCTTGACCATTTCTGCTGATTTGAGGTTTCTATTTAAAGAGTGATTTAGAGTATAGTTTTTTTATCATTATTCAGGTACCATGAGAGCAGCAGTCCCACCATCACAGAACGGAGACTTTGTGATGCTCAGTTCTCCAGGGGAAGGACATGCAGCCTCAGGAGCCACACAGATCCCGTCCTTGGATGCAGAGTCAGGAGAAGCCAAGCTGGCCCAGAGGCTTTATGGTAGCTCTAGGGGAAGCAAGAAGGCAGGTGGAGGAGCGGGTTGGCCAACTGGTTTGATGACTTCAGTGGGCTCTTTGGTTAGGACTGGCAAAATGGCCCAGGGTAAGGGACCCCCAGAGAGCAGATGGTGGAGGCCTGGGAAGGGCAGTCCCTTTCTGCCCAGCAAGGCCCAGATGTCCAAGCTTTAGAAAACAGAAAGCTAAACCATACATGACGAATATGAAGGGTCATGCCCCCTGTGACCTGGGAGCCAGAGGGAGACTCCCTCCTCTCCTGCAGCCCAGCCACCTGGAAGGTGAGGGCACATGTTCACATCCTTGGAATTCAGGGCCCAGAGGTGCATGGGATAGAGAAATGAGACCTCATCCCAGGCTTCTGAACCTCTGCCCCTACTGACCGGGCCTCTTCCATTTCCCAGAGCTGGGAAAGTGAGTTCTGTGCTTATTAAATGTTCATTTCTTGTCAGGTCACCAACAACAAAAGTGCTACTTTCCTCAGTTCAGTAGGTTTATTATTAGTTAAGTCAGCAAAAAAAGTCCTTGAGGGAATGAGGGGCACAACTTCTGGGCTGTCCGAGCAGTGGCCTCCCCAGTCAGAACATGGGTCCAGGTTGCAAAGAAGACCACAGCTCTTCCTCGGCACGCCTTACCTGAATAACGTAACGTCTTCTGCCCACTTCTAGAGTCAGCATCAACTCTGCCGCTTTCATGATTTATGTGATGAAAATTAACTCTAAAAATAACAGCTATACTCAATATGGAAGATTGTGTTTTCCAAAAATGGTCACAATGTTCTCTTCCCAAAATTTGGAATGTTTTTGTTTATTTGTTTTGTTTTTCCCTGCCCCTCTGGAGCCAAGTAAGCTTTCTTGACTGTCCTGAGGATGGGATGCATCAGAAGTGAGGCTGTGGGGTCAACAGTTTCAGCATAGAAAAGGCAATTCAGCCGCTGCTTGGTCATCTGGGTCCCTCATGCTTGGAATCCAACCACCACTCTCTCTAGGAGCCCAGGGGCCACTTGGAAAGACCCAGCTGAGGTGAGGGTGACATTAGCATCTCCCTGGCATGCACATAAGGGAACCCATGGGCCAATCCTTAGCCTCCCACCACCTGGCCGAGGCCCAGAGGAGCAGAGATGACCAAGCCCCTTCCAGCCCCTCTCAAGTGGAATGAAATGGGGAAAATGGGCATTGTTCTTTTGAGCCACTCGGTTAAGGATTTTTTTCAAACATAGCAATAAACAATTCTAAAATAAAGTCTGTAGTATGTAAGAATCCTGTTAATATTTATACAATTTTCTTTTCTAATCAGCCCCAAATATACCCTATCCCAAATTTAAGAGAAAAATTTAAAAGTGAAAAGCAATCTTGACGTTTGAACTATGAGAAATTATGCATAAAATATATTCTTAGTGAATCAATATTTCTTTAACAAGTAATATATAGAAAGGTAGAATTTTCTACTTGTGCTAATTTCAATTTATGTGGACAAATTAGTTATTTAAGTATATCTATTTGTAGATTAAAGATAAAGTATCTTAGAAGGATTAACAGATATGTATCTATCACCTATAGATTAGATATAATAGATTAGTTGCAGATTAACAGATTAGTACAGATTTGTCTGTAATCCTTAGATTACCTAGAGATTAGATACAAAGTACCTTATATGTAGATTAATATAAACTAGATGTACATAGACTCTAAAGATAGATATCAATATAATTAGGTCATTACCTCAGATTTCTCTATAATCAGGTAAAAATAATAAAAGCTTTTATGCTAAATGGTATTAAAATTTCATTCCTATATTTGATAGTAGTTGAATTGATTAAATATCATAAATTTTTCTCTTTTATAACAAATAATAATTGTCAATTAATGAACTTGCTGCTTTTTCTACTTGAAAGTTGGGGAAAAACATATGAAGACGCTCAAGAGCAGATGAAGAAAATATAATTGCAATTGCAATATACTTATTACCAGTACCTTGAAATAACTCTTTTAAAGGGTGCAAAGGCTTTTGTAAGCAAGAGGGATTCTCAATTGACTTTGAAACGATATGCGTAGCTGGCTTTGTACTACCTCTCATCGTTGACAATTAAACGACCAATGAAAATGAAAAAATCCTTAAGAAAAAAAAATCTCATCTTCATTCTTCACTTTGAATCAACCAATTTACTTTCTTTCTGTTCAGTTTAACCCACTTAATACGTCTCTTCTCATGTCTCCCTTCTCAAAAAAGCAGCATCGTTCCCTCCTTTCTGAAATAATCTTCTATTTAATCAAGTTAGGGACTCTTGGTAGCCAATATTACTCACAACATTTGCAGGTTAAAATAAATTCACTGCTTTTCATGGTGGTGTCTGTGAAGCGCGAATATCTTCTTTTAATCTAACTTCTTAGCCAAAATGAGTCTGCAGAAACTGGAAGACAGCACTTTTCTAAAGCTGAGATTTGGTGGTAACTAAGTCCATGCACCTTCATTCATACAGAAAGGATGAACTGTCCCATAGAGAAGTGACGGTCACCAAACCGTGGAGCAATCTGCATATTTTAAAACCTCTTTAGACCCCTCTTCCAATTTTCTCATATCATCCAAGCATCTGCCTGAGAACCAAGAACATGGCTGTCAACACCCTGTGTGTCTGGAAATCCTTCTAGAACTTTCCATTCGTGCGCCTATTAAACAATGACCTGGTATTTTCACCATTTCGCTACTTTATGTAAGAAAAATGTCTGTGACCATTGCTGATGCTTTCCCTTCAAAATGGTACCACCAATTCTCTTTATTTAAGGAAAATAATCTCAAAGAGATTTCAAAAGGATAGAGTTTATGTTTTGGGTTATTCAAGTCAAGATTCCCAGGTGGAAAAGAGGTTCAGCAGCTCTTTGGCTTTTCCTTAGGCCCAGGTCACTTGCAATCACTGATGTTCAGCAAGACGATCATTCTGATGTATCTTTCTCCCTAAGTTCCACAAACAATTCTGGTTTTATTTGCAGCATCTCTCTCAACTATTTGTTTTCTTGTTTAAGTAAAAAAAAATGCATTCATATTTCCAGTGACCTTGTTGCTTTCTTAATTCAAAGGCTGTCATGCCATCATTTAAGTGGTCTGAATTGGTTACTGAACTCATTTCCCAATCAGCTATATTTCTTGGGTCTCAAAGTCTCTGCTAGTGGTGTCTATAAAGCGTGAATACCTTTAATTCTGGGTAAATATTTTGATGTGACCAGACATTTTTGCAACTTGAATGGGCAAAGTTTCAGATAATGCATGCATATACCTAATCTTCTTCTAATATCACAACCACCTGAAATGGAATGGCATAAGGAAGCATTTTCTTGTAACACTCTTTCTTACTTTTTTACTGCAACTGATTTACATATTTTTGTTGTTGTTTGGAATCAGTAGTGACCTAAATATTTGTTCTTGGTACTTGTTTCTTCTAAATTTCAAGGCACACTGATGTTCTTCCAGGAATATATGAATTTTTTTTTTTTTGGTTCTTATTGCAATTCCTTAATTAACAAATTCTCTTTCTGGATGGCCATATTAGTGTGGACCATGGTTCATAGGCAAAGTTATTATTATTTGTTTTCCCTGATATGCTTTGTGATGTCTAAATTACTGGTTGAAGTTACAGGTTGCTCAACTCAAAATCCTGTTGGTTGCCAGAATATCTTAAATATTCAATGACATTTATTATCAGTGAATGTGCCTCAGTGTGCAACCCATTTTCCAATCAGCTGTAACAACTGAGTGGCCTCTGTGAGCAGAGATCTGTAACCCCATGGAGATAGTTTTAAGCACATAGACATTTTATCAGTGAGAAGAAGAGAGAGAAAAGAGCTTGAATATATATATAAACTCTTGAACAAGTAAATTAAAAAACGCAAATCTACTCATAGTATCAATAAATGTAGTTAAGCTCAGGTGCTCTCCAGTGGATAAAGAAAACATGGAGTATTTACACAATGGAATGTGACTCAGCCATGAAAAGAGCAAAATCCTGTCATTTTCAGCAACATGGATGGAACTGGAGAACATTGTGTTGAGGGAAATGAGCAAGATACCAAAAGACAAAGGCCAATGTCCTCAATCATTTATGCAAACCAACAGGTCAACCCTGTAGAAGTACAGAATGGAACATGTGCTAGAGATGGCAGAGGACAGCAGATAGAAAAACAGACAGAATTGAAAAGGGTTTTCCAGGGCCTGGCAGGGGGCAGCTGGAGAAGTCCAGGGTGCACCATGTGGAAAGTGCACAGGGAGTCTCATTAATGAGTATGATTAATATGCACCAATAATAATTTTAAAAGCATACATTTCTACACAATACTAGAGATGATGCTTTGTTTCCATTCTAATATTTCCAAAATCAATTACTTTAAACATTATATATATATATATATATATATATATATATATATATATAATGTGCATTTGACATTGGCATGTTTTATTGTCTAGAAACACCTGTCTAATGCTGTGTTCTGGAGCACACCTGTTAGATTGCTTGAGAAGAACACATTTGCAAGTGTGTTTGACGTTTGACTGGGGGTCTCACCTCAGGACACCTTTGTTAAGCTCAGGACATGATGCTGCAGTGTGGACCCTTGTCCAGTGGATGCCCATGATCACAGCAAAATCACCTCAATGCTGCTTTCTCAGAGTTTTCTAGATAGCTTGTGATGTTGAATACTCACATAGAAATAGCTGCTAAATCTTCACTTGATACAAGGGTGACAACTTTTTCCCTTCTCTCCCTTCTCCTCCCATCTTGGCTTTTTTTTTCCATTTTTTTTCTCAAGAATCATTTTTCCCCCTCTATTTTTTCCCTCCTATTAATTCTTTAGTCATTTATATCAGGAAACTTCTCAATATCTAAAATTACCATTGACTGAGGGAAAATGGCATTTATATGTTTTCTTTGACTTAGAAATACACACACATATGTATATTTTATGAAAATACAAAAATCTTTCTGATATATGCATATTTGTATGTATATTAGAGAGAGAGAGAGAAAGAGATAGATATATATATAGATAGAGAGAGAGAGAGAAAGAGAGAGAGAGAAGAGACTCTTACATCTTTTCTGGGTATTCTGGCATTTGTGAACTTGCTTCTTTGCAAAAACCTTCCCTGTTGATATTACAGTCAGTGCCCACTCCTTGTAAATCTCATGACATTGTAAGCAAAGCGTAGACTCTGTGCTCCAAGCAGGCATTGTGCTTTATTATTTATCATTTACACAGGTGTCACAGAATACTCCAAAACTCAGAGGCTGGAAGCAACAGGCATGTATTGGCTCATAGTTTATTTGAATCAAGGACCCAGGGGCGACTTAGCCGGTAGTTCTGGCTCAAGGATCTTAGGAGGCAGTAACAGGGAAGTCACTCTTGCTATCAGGATCTCAGACTTGCTGTCACACATGTGACTAACTCTCCTGGCAGTTGCAGTCCCAGTTCTGTCACTGAAACCCTCCACCCCCAACCCCTGCTCTGCCAGGGAAGGCAGAGGCTCCACCCAGCAGTCTTCTGCAGCCTGGTCTAGGAGCATAGGTCTCATCAGGTTGGCTGTGTTCTGATTCTGGGAGGAGAATCACTGATTCAAACCCTGAGGTGGGGACCACTGAGGGCCATGTTAGAGACATCTAGATTTACCATGTAGAAACTGCTGAAAATTTAGGGTGGGGGCAAACCAAAGCAGTTATGGCATTTCCATCAAAAACAGAAAATTAATTCCTGAAGTAATTCCTGGAGTTGAAGCTAGAAACAGAGAGTGGTACATGCATCTGAGACTTCTCAAATAGCCTGCTATTTCTACCAAAATCGTCAGAGTCCAGTGCCTATGGAGCATGTCTGTAGGATCATCACAAGGGTGTTGAAAATATCCAAATATTCTCTATTACCAATGTTATGCAATGAAATTAAGTTGCCTAATGTTGTATTTTGATTTCAGTTTTCCTAGTAAATCTTCCTTGTGGTTGTTAACATCAGTGTCAGCTGTCCTGTGGCTAATGTGTGTGTCATGGTAGGTGTGGCACTCATTTGTTTGGGGATACATTTCTGTCCTCAGTATAATAATGAACTAATTTGCTTCAGGTTGGTCTCTTCTCATCGGTGCCCCCAGCTAGAATGAAAACAGTGTGGGAATAAAACACAGGTCAGATTCATTTTGCTGTAAACTTTATTTTTTCAGCTCATACATGTGCCCAGACCAAAAATTTTAAAATTATTCTTAAATGAAATTACTTTGACATATGTTGCTAAAAACTGAACACAAGAAACATTGCCTATAAGACAATTTATCTTTAAAAATACTCTTATTACTCAAGTGAGAATTTGGGAAATATTTTTAAAAATACCAAAGCCCAGTATTTTTCATTTATGAGTGAGGGAGGCTAGACCACTTCTCCCACTGAGTGCACCTGAGTAACTTACACAAAGAAGCAGTGTCAGTTTCACTGTACCAAAGAGCAGCCCCAAAGCTAGGGTGTGTGAACAAGACCCCGAGACAGACCGATTCCAGCTGCTTAGCACTCCCTGCCATGGGCCCTCCAATGGCACTTGCTCCATTGCCAGATAGCAACACTCCTCCCCATACAGTTGCTGAGATAATGTGACCGCCTATCTTACCCTGGCACCTTCACCTGGGCCAGACTCACCTGAGCTCTGCTGCTGTGAGCTCTGACATGTGACTGGGGTCAGGGCATCCCTGAACGTCCACGCAGTCCCATGGATGCAAGTCCTATGGCCCATTTCTGCTGCACCTGGGCTCTCCACTGGCTGCTTGTGCTTCCTCATAGCATCCAAAAATACCAAAGAATATAAAGAAGCTTTGCCCATTTCACATCACAGAAACCATTGACACATCCCTGAGCCTGTTATTCTGCCAGGAATTTCCCAAATACAGCTTTTTTATATTCTTTTCTACATATAATTGAAATCATTCTAAGTCGGTATTAGTTGGCTTGGCCTAATGGCCAGTGGGTAGTAGATATCCGGAACAGAAGGCCCACCCTGCCTTGGACATACTGTGGGACGTGCTGTGGGGAAGATGCCAGCGTCCGTTTTCTGGCCCCAGTACTTGTGGTTCTCATCTTGGCCCTTGAAGCCAGAGGCTTAATGATCACTTTCATTGTTTTAAAATCGAAATTTATCTTTCCCAGTCCAATGATGCGACTTTCCACTGGGCTGGTAACACAATTCGATTTTTAAACCAAGCTAAGCCTGGTTTTGTCTCTGTAATTGGGTTATTTAGCTTGACGCCTACTGAAAGCCAAGCTTGGTCATGATGGAATGAGCAGCTGCAGAGACTCTAGTGAAGATGAATGTAATCACAGGATTTGCTAAGTTTGGTGGAAAGAAAGTGGATTGGAAGGCAGCCCTGCTTATCCACAGAAGAAAAAGGCACAACATCTATAAATGACAGATTAGAGATTAGAAAAGAAGGCTCCAATGGACAAGGGAATTTGAACACTGACTGGACATTTGATGATCTTAAGAACACATTTTCAATTATATTTAAGAATAATATAAACCAGGAGCTGTGGTGCACGCCTGAAATCCCAGGGGCTCAGGAGGCTGAAACAGGAGGATCGTGAGTTCAAAGCCAGTCTCAGCAAAAGTGAGGCCCTAAGCAACTCAGTGAGACCCTGTCTCTAAATAAAATACACACTAGGGCTGGGGATGTGGCTCAGTGGCCGAGAAGCCCTGGGTTCAATCCCCGGTACCTCCCTTAAAAAAAAAAAGAAGAATATATATTATGCCATGTTTTAAATAGCCCTTTTATGGACTGGGGATGTGGCTCAAGCGGTAGCATGCTCGCCTGGCATGCATGCGGCCCGGGTTCGATCCTCAGCACCACATACCAATAAAGATGTTGTGTCCGCTGAGAACTAAAAAATAAATATTAAAAATTCTCTCTCTCTCTCTCTCTCCTCTCACTCTCTCTTAAAAAAAAGGATTAAATAGCCCTTTTATCTTGAATATGAATCAGGAAATATTTATTAATTGTGTGCTTTTAAAGCTCAGTAGGGATTTTCAACACTTGCAAAGTTTTTGTATCATATTTTGTTTCCAAATTTTGGTATACATTTTTTTTCCTTTTCTTATTAGAACTAAGTTGATCAAGGCTGGGCATGTGGCTCAATGGTAGAGTACTCACCTGGCATGTGTGAAGTCCAGGCTTTCATCCCCAGCACCATTAAAAAAAAAAAAAAGTTGACCAAACCCTAATGATATTTGCAAACCAGCTCAACATTTTTACAATCATACAGTGAGGTAATAATCATTGTGATTTATTCCTAAGTCCTTAAATATTTCTTTTTCAAAAAGTTGCCAAACTTAGGCACTTGGCCCAGGGTTTTTATTTCATCTGCAGTGATGGATTCTTTCATGGCTGATTTTGAATGCCATTGTACCACAGAAGCTTCCAAATGGACTGTTTGGCCACAGTGAGAAATCTTTATTGAAAAGTCCTCTGAATGCAATAATTGAATAGACGTAATAGCAAGGCTCTGTGCCATGTACAATTGTAAATAGAACTGACAATATAATTTATGCTCATTTATGATATGCTCATTATGACTCCAGTTTTCATCCTCTTCATTAGCAGAGCTCATCTGTTTCTCTGATAGACATCCCCATTGTATCATCCGCAGTCTTCTGCCCAGAGAAAGGCTTTGCTAATTTACGTTGGTGCTGAGAATCCAGCTTGGTGAAGTGCAGATGGCAGGGTACCCTGGCACAGCAATGTCCCAAATAGATGTTGACAGCACATCAAAGGAGGAACAGGTACTGCAGAGCAGCTAAGGAGAAATACTGCATGTGAGTCACAACTGTTAGAGAAGCAGCTTATGATAAATGAACCAAGTCAGGACAGTAATGACAGTAACATGAATAAAGATCAAGAAGCTGGCAAACACATCCTGATATATGTGTGGACGCCTTTAAGGAGAGGTTACTGTGTGGGTTTGTTCAGAGTCATGTTTCCCTGCCTGGCCTATTTGTTCCAGCAGCTCCTGGGGGTCAGGACTCTCAGGTCAGGTGTAGAAGAAATCTGCCCGATGAAGGCAAATGAATGTGCCCAGGGCATGCTACACAGAGGTATCGTGGGGGACGTTAATTCCACTATGCACATCTTTATTCTTTTTTAGAGAATCCTCTCCATTCTGCCAGCACGCTTGCTCCCTACCTGGTGGGCACAGGTGTGTTTGATATTCTGGGATGAATTTAGCATCTGCACCTCAGCCTGCGCCATCTCCAGCAGAAACCCTGAGAGGAGGCCCCTTTGTTTCAATCAGACATCTGAGAGGCCATTTTCAAGTAGAAGCTAATGACTTCTTATGACCACAATGAATGTGCTTTCCTCTCATCAAAGGGTCCTCCCTTGTTTATTCATGTATATTTTTCAGACTCAAACTGAAATTTTACCTCCTTTTCCTTGTTTTTGAACTAATAACTTCTGATACCTGTTTAAGTAGCTCAAGAATCTAGCAAGAACAATAAAATATTGCTAAGTTAGTGTGATAAAACTAAGGTGCAATGCAACACTGGGTTCTACAAAGCTTAAGAAAAAAAAACTAGAGGAAAAATATATCAGTTAACTTGATACTTTCTTATGTCATGGGAAAATACCACCATTATTTCTTATGTTTAAAGAAACCACAATAGAGATAATCTCTTGGGGTTTTTGTGGAGACTATGAAATAATACTGACACATAGTTGTTAAGTAAACTGTGAATATTATTATGGGAAAATGTGGATTGCAGTAAAATGGTTTGCAGAGGACTGGACAGAGGATGACCTATGGTAGCATCCCCTGATCCATGGCGTGTATACAGTACTCCTTAGCATTCCTTACACCATGAGTAGGGAACCAAGGAATGAGCACCCCTTATGTGGATCTCTGGTCATGCCTCTGCCCTGTAGGTGAGAAAGTAAACTTCTGCAGCCAGGTCTACTTGCTCAGCACACAGACCTAGGAGTCTGCAGGCACCTGGACAGGGCTTGAATGGCTGTGGGTTAAAAGGGCTCAGACCCAGGCAAGTGCAGCCACACAAGCCTGTAACCCAAGTGGCTTGGGAAGGTGAGGCAGGAGGATTGTTAGTTCAAAGCCAGCCTCAGCAAAGGCGAGGTGCTAAGCAACTCAGTGAGCCCCTGTCTCTAAAATATAAAAAAATAGGGCTGAGGATGTGGCTCAGTGGTCCAGTGCCCCTAAGTTCAATCCCCATAATCCCCCCCAAAAAGGGGTATCATACTCTCTCTGCCAAGGGGGATGCATTCCCCAGTACCCCGTGTCATCCAATGCTTCACAAAAACACAACAGTGAGCATTTGTTTGTTAAAAGCTTTTGTTTTTATTTTTACTTATTAGATGCTAATTGAAATATTTTTATACCTTCTGTAAGCCAAATAGTGTATCTGCAGACAGCATTGGGCAGGATGATTCCCAGATCACAGCCTTTGTGATGAGAGAATAGGATCTGTCCCCATGCTTCATGTTCTGGTTGGTGTCATGAAAATCTTCCAAAATTAGTGAATATAGAATATGGCTTTTATTTTACCTGTAAATGTAAAATGGAATTTTGGTGGAACAAATGGAATTGGGGGAGGTTAAGATGAATCTCAGCACTGGAGTCAGGAGTACAGGAGTGGGATCAGGCAAGCTGTGGCTGGAGGCTGGGTTCTACTCTCATCGGAATCAGAGGCCTCCTCTTTAAGGCCAGCACTTTGCCTGTACAAATGAGATGACTACCACACACACACACACACACACACACACACACACACACACTCACACAACCCAGGCCATTGTGATCCCATCAGTACAGAAGGCCACATCATGAGCCAAACCAAGCGCGAGCCCATGTAAATGGCAGCTGTTCTCATGCCCCATGGCAGCAACCAAAACCCAAATTTGTCCCAGGAAAGCATCTTCCCTTTAACTGCGACTGGCTTGTGAGCAAAACTACCCTTGACAGCAAATTAAATTGTGTTCATTGCTCAGGAATGTGGGCTTCTGCAGAGTGTCATAGAACACAGATCCAATTGACCCTGGGTTTCATGCACTACCCCCCCCCCTCCCCCCGGGCCCCATGCATCCCCTCGAGGTCACCTGGAAGGGGCTGATGGCTGGTGTGGGTTTCAAACCCTATTCCTGGCAAGTTAAAACTGCAGAGCCCCTATGGCTCCAGGACCAGCGGAAACTGACTCATTTAGCAGAATGTATGGTGAACGAGTCCTTTTTTCTGTTTCGGACTTCAAGGCCTCAGGCCCATTAGCTTTTTTCTCATTTTGTTCCTTGCAACAAAGGCACAGCCAAAAGGATCCAGAAGGAAGACGGCCCAGTTAACTCTCCCCCAAACTTCTTCATTTCGTTGATAACTTTCTACCATTTCCCATTGCAAATGCTTTCCTGGCTGTTCTCCTGATGTACTTGTCCCTGAAATAGTTCCGCAGGTGTAACAAGGTGTAATTACGGAATCTGTAGTTTGAGGGCCTGGAAATTCGTGTGGACACTGTGTCACTGGTTCGCTCATGAATCAGTTCATGCTTCTGACCCCCAGGACCCAACTGGCTGCCTGATCTTGGCCTGGGAGTTGGCAGAAGAGCTCAGATGGAGTCATTTCAGTAAAGAATTCTCCTCGGTCCTCATTCATGCAGAGGGACTCTTTTCCTTGAGAACTTCCTTCTTCCAAGTTTATAGGGATTAGCAGTAAAAAAAGAAAAAAAGTAAGAAAGAAAGAAAACCTTCCGATTATTATAAAATAATTCTTACCAAAGAAAAATCTAAAGATAACATAAAAGCTGAAGATTGGAAAAGTTCTTAACCAAACATTGTCTGTGGATGCATTCCTCCCTCCAGAACTCCCCAGGGGCCTCTTCATTGCTGTGTTCCTACTCACAAGCTCTTTGGAACCCTGCTCCCTTCAGGCGAGATTCAAGATACACTTTGTTTTTTATATCACCCCAAGTTTTTCTTCACATATTATTAATGCCCCCAAATGTTTCTGTCTACTGGGTTTTGCCAGGATTGAGCAACCTCTTGCTCCAGGTGCAGGTGATTTCTGATAATTTACCACCAACATTAACAGTGACCCCCAGCCGCTCCTCCCCTGCTGGTGCAGCCCCTCTTCCACCAGCCTGTGGTGGTGGGGGGGACAATGGCCCCAAGAAACCACCCTTCACTCTGTCCACCAGGCCTCCCAGCTCCTCTCAAGCCTTCTCACCTGCAGATCCCTCTTAAGCCCAGATTCCATCCCATTGGCCTCCTGCTGGGAACCCTGGGCTCCCACAGAGAAATGCAGGATTCCTCACTTCAGCAACTCCCACCTCCCCCCAGGGCCCACACCAGTGATTCTCCCTCCTCTGAAACACTTTTCTTTCCCTGAAACACTGCCTCCCTTCCCAACTCCCACCTGGAGAAGACACTTCTCCCCACAGTGAACCAACCCTGCACCCACTGGGTACACCCCGCCTACAGGGAGCCTTGCACTCACAGGGAACACCCCACCCACAGGCTCATCCAACAAAATCTACCACGCTCAGGGTGCAGTCATTCAGAAGGCACATGGCACCCAGAGAGTACCCTCTGCCCACTCTGCCCACAGCACGCTCTGTGCACCACAGAGGACTCAAATCTTTCAGAGAAAGGATGAACTCCTGCCTTCCTCCTCTGTATGGCTGGGGGCTGGGGCTCTGGTAGGCTTCTATGGGAGGAACCACTTCCCCTCTCTGCATCTCCACAGCCAGGGGAGGGAGCATTCTGTGCCCCACAGGGAGGGAGGAGCACAGGAAGCCTGCAGGTGGACTTTTGCAGAGCTCAAGGCCTTTCCTTGCTGTCCAGCTGTGTGCTCTTAACACATCACTGTAGTAAATCAGCCGAAAATGCAGCTATCCACTGAGCCTCATGACATCTTCCAGGGAACCTCAACTACGGGGTGGTCTTGGAGACCCTTAATGCTGGCTGAATGTGTTGTCCTGGTGTCCTTAACCCATCCCCTGTGTTTTCTGTAAACTGGTTTTGCATCTGAGACTTGATCACATCCATTCTGGAGGGAGGGATTTGCAGAGGTGGGCTTGTATTTCTTTTTTTATTTTTAAGAGAGAGTGAGAGAGGAGAGAGAGTGTGAGAGAGGAGAGAGAGTGTGAGAGAGAATTTTTAATATTTATTTTTTAGTTCTCGGCGGACACAACATCTTTGTTGGTATGTGGTGCTGAGGATCGAACCCGGGCCGCACGCATGCCAGGCGAGCGTGCTACCGCTTGAGCCACATCCCCAGCCCGGCTTGTATTTCTATCCAGGTATCTCAGGAGGCATGTGATAGCAAGTCAGCCTCCCTTCTGCTAAATCCTGATGGACACAGAGTTGATTCGCTGACCCACCAGGAAGAGGATGGAGAATTCTCCACTCTCAGCTCCAAACCCACTTTTTGGATGTACTGTGTAACGCTGACCTGAGTCCTGTCAACATAGCTCCCTGCCCGCTACCTGGACATTGGCAAGAGACATGTGCTCCTCCAGGTCCCAACATATCCCTTTTCTGCCTGCAGGGATGTGGCCCCCAGGTGACTTCCTTCAATGGGAAGAGATTCTGTGTGGCTACTGTGTGACACATTCCTCCGGTGGGTGGTGGTCTGCTTGCACACAGGCCTCACTGTGTGCCTCCTGAACTTCACCTGGAGGGCCAGAGCCACCCCTCTGCAAAGAGTCCCAGTCTCCACCTCAGAGCTGGCCCTCTCTCCAGTCTGTCCTTGGCACTCCCTCTCTGTGCTAAAAATAGTAACTCTTCCTTCTGGCTTTGTTTACACATCCTTCAGAGTTATTCAATAGATCCTTCAATGGATTCCTCCTACTTCACATTTGCATCCTTTGACCAAAAGCTCCCCAAACCCTCCCCATGATTATTGCTTTGATTTTCAATTAAACTGTACTAATTGAGCAAGGAAATGCTAAGAGGCACCCATCAAGGGGGCCCAGGTGTTGTTCTCTCTGCTCCTCTTGCATAGCAGCAGTTCAATTGCCTTTGATAATTTGGATCAACCACTCCAGCCAGGAGGGAAACCCTCTCACAACCTGTTGTTTTAGTGGAATAAGAAGCCCCGACCTCCAGGTGTCTGACTCATCCACTAACTGGATAAAACCACTGTGGAGTCCCCTGGTGGAAACCATCCTCGGGGACTCTAGGACCTCTGATGCAGCAGAACTCAACTTTGTTGGGTTATCACGTCATCTTGAGGCCTCTGCCATGTTGGGTTACGATGCAGGTGATTTCAGGCATTTTTTCCCAGAGTGGTTTTACCACGAATCTCACACATTTTATTTTGATCATTGGCTTAGCTCAGCTGTGAGACAGGACATTGCAATCACCATTGTTATAAAAAGGAGCACATGTGACCGCTTCGAAAGGCTGGTTCCCCATACCACACACCCAGTAGTCTCTGCTTTTGTTATGGGCCAGGCTATGGGAAATGACCAAACCCTCTGTATTTTACTTTGGGACTCCATGTCTTGTAAGAAATGCTTCTCCCATGAGAAAACTCCACCTCTGCCATCCTGATCCTGCTTAGCAGACCCTGCTTAGAAAGGCAAATGTTTCTGTTCTTCTAAACAATGTAAAATTGTTCTCTTTTTGGTTCCCATTTTTACCCTGTCAGAGAATGATTATCTAGACGTTAGTAAATAAACTTCAACTTGGACCCTACTAGGGTCATTTTGACGCACTTCCTGGTTATGAGCCACTTATGATTAATGTGGTTTTGGAGTATAAAGATGTACTGTAACTCTTGGAGGAGGTCAAAAGGTGTAGACTTGCAGCCTGACCCTTGGCCTGCCAGCTGGTGAATCCAGACCCCGACCTGGTGAATAAAGATGGTTCCATCTCCTGTTTTAAAATCTCCTTGGTGATTTATTGCAATCTCGACATAACACTTTTAGCAATACCGTGCAAAGTCCATGCTCCCTACAGCTGAGTCTGCTTTTCAGAACCTTGAGTTTCAAACTGCCAGTCACAATGTATGAGTGGAATGAAATAAATTCAATGGACTGGCACCATATATTTTAAAAAGTAACAGAGCTGCATAGAGAATGCAATAAGAAATACCAGAGCCCATTGCAGGTAGTAAGGTTATGCACAGATTTCTGAGACTTCTGTTCAAGTTTCAATGTGTGTGATTATGTGTTGAGTCATGATACAAAATTTACCCCTTACTGTGAGTTACCACCAAAAAGAAAAAAAAAAAGAAATAAAGAAAGAAGGAAAGATTTTTTTTTTTTTTTTTTAGGATTTATATCATGAAATTACTGGTGCAATTCCACATGTAATACTACCCAAGACCACATGCTAAACAGCCACTAGTAATCCTGCACCCCTGGAACTGGCATTAGGATTATGATCATCTTGCCAATGAGGAAACATAACCACAGATAGGTCATTTCCTGAAAGCTGATGGCCAGGAGGCTGCACAGTGAGCATCAAACATAAGCAGAGAGCTTACTTGTGAAAACAGTTTCCCTGGCTCCCTTGGGAGTTTTTTTATTTTATCATATAGGGGGAGAAAAGAGATGCATGGGATTTGCTTTAATGACCTTATTAGCATAATGCAAATTTGTTCCTAAAATGATAAGCTTGGGAGAAGGGATGACAGGGCCCTGTGTATACTGAGCAGCAGCTGCAAACCTTGGCAGCATCCTGGGGTCCTAAGGTCATGTGTGATCTCACTGGGAGAGTTCTGTGAACAAGTTGGGATGCCTTCCATGGACCATCCTAAACTTTCATAATCATTTGTGGCTTCAATTTGCACAAGGAGTCAGCAGCATGTGCCAGGGGGTCCTAGGAAGGTGGGAGGGGAACTAGTGGGGCATGAAGAGTGGCTTCCATTCTCTACTTTGTACATTTCAATATTTTAAAAAATCACTAATGAGGGGCACATACTTCTTCCATAAAAAAAAAAATCATTAAATACTTTATAAGTTGTTTGTAGGCTATTTCAACTAATAACATATTGAGGAAAGAGTTCTGCATTCTTTTTAGATATTTGCTAGCTTCCCAGGGGCCACCAGATGAAACTTCATGGAAAATGAAAAGAAAAGAACATATGAGATTCCAGCCAATTTGTTCCCATGTTCCAATGACCTCGCTCAGTGTTTCTGAACCGACAGTGAATCCTCACCACAGGATCCAATTGGCACCTGTAACTGAGATCATGTGGGCTGTCACAATTAGAGGATGCTATTGGCATCTAGCAGGGAGAGACCAGGAGTGTTACTAAACATCATGTGACACACAAGACAGCCCCCACAACAGAGGACTGTCTGGTTTGTTAACGCCTATCGATCCAGGACTGCAAAGCCATGATTTAGATTAAAAAAAAAAAAAGCATCATAAACAAATGGACTCTGGAACCGCTGTCTCTGCTTTGATTTTCAAGTGCTGTTGCTATGGAGACCAGGTGATGCACACAGGCAAATCCAGTGTCTGTGCAGAACTTTCAAGGTCAGAGAAAGGAAAAAAGGACAGATAGCCAATGAATCTGCAGTGGCAGCAGTAACAAGCAAGGCTCTGCAGGTGCTGACTTCCTCATCCATCAAATCTGGGGTCAGCCTCCGGAGGGGCCCCTCTGGAGCAGGGGATTCTTGACTTATCTGCTTCCATGTTGATACTCAGGACAGCAGTCTCTGCAAGGCGTGACTTGCTTTCTCTCCTATTTCAACAACATTCGGAAAGGACACTCTAATGAGAGCCCTGGCTGCAAAACTGTTCTGAGAGATCACAGCCATCACAATCAGAGAGATTTCAAAGCACAGGTGGCACAGACTGAGTGGAACTGGGACTCAGAAACTCAGAAGGAGTCAGAGAGTTTGCTAATTTGATAACGTATCTAGTGTGTCATTTCTTCTGGTGCAAAATTTGACATTGAAGCTGTCATCTTGGATTTTTTTTTTTTTTTGGTCCCTGTCTGGCTTCAATTTACCCCTATTTCACTTTATTATTACTTTTGAGAAGATATTCCTTTAAAACATGATGTTGATCTTCTTGGAAGAAAAAGGGAAGTGTGGCCATTTTCTCGGAAAGTTCTGAACACTCTTACGATGCCAGAATGGAACAACCTAGGCATTGTCCGTGTGAGGCCAGAGTTCATACTTTTCCAAGGTGATCCATCTCGCGTATCTCTTGAAAGAATTCCCCACGCAAAGACACTTCGCTGGGAGAATTCCAATTTTATTGCAAAAAGCTGTGTGCTTATATAGAACTACAGGGGAGATGGTAGGGCTTAGATAAATGGCAGGCCGCCCGTTTATTGGCAAGTTCTTCCAGATATCAGCTCCCGCACCCAGGAATTAGTTCTCATTGGGGCTAAGGTTCCCCGCCAGCAAGATTTGAAATTGGCGCCAGTGGGAGAATTCACAAGGGCGGGAACTTTTCGCGCCACTGCAGAGAAGAAGAAGGTAGGAAGAAGAAGTCCTTAGGTGCCATATTGGGGTTTTTTCTCTGGGGTACGGCTGCTGTTTATACTTTTCCCAACCTCTCTCTCTCTCTCTTTCTCTCTCTCTCTCTCTCTCTCTCTCTCTCTCTCTCTCTCTCTCTCTCTTCTCTCTCTCTCTCTCTCTTCTATTACCAGGGTCTCATTTTAGCTGTAATTGAAACTTGAACTAATAGACAGTATCAGGCTAACACCTCTGGGGAAAATTCTAGTTATCAGAGATCCATTTAGTATAAGGACTTTTAATATATTATACCACTAAAAAAAAAAAAAAAAACACAGTGGTGAGTGTACAAATAAATGGAAGACAATTAGCAATTGCATCAGAAGCCTACACAATGTATTCACCCGTTGCATCCACCATTGACTTCTGAGAATATGGCCCAAGGAAGTAATGGAAGGACTTTCTAAAATGTAGTTAACTACCTCTGTTTCTGTGCCCTGGAAACATGCTGGTCCTTCTACTAGCAGCTCTGAAAATTCCCTTTGGGGGGGGGGCCTCCTCCCCGCTCTCCATCCTTGTGTTTCTATGGGGCTAATACCTTCTTGGGCTCCAAGAGAGCAGCCCATGGCTCAGGTCTGAGAAATGTGTTCATTTCCTTCTTTGGCCACTGTGATCTGTTTAGAGTTAGGGATATGGTCCATCTCAGTCCTAGGCCTGGGAGGTGCAGAGCATTTCTGGTACTGGAGAAATACAGAGTTCCCTTTCTAATCAAACCTAATGCTGGGAGGTTATAAGCTTGAAAATGAAGGGTACCCCATGTAGAGAGAATATTGCTAAGAATCCTTCCACCAAGGAAAACAGTGCAGCCCAGAGTTTAAACCTAGGCTGGAATCCTTGCCTTTTTTTGTATTGGGTGCTTGTGCCAGGTGCTTGTTTCATGCTCAGCCCTGTGTTCCTGCTACAAAGCACCTCTCCTAGCAGGGGCTCATGAATGTTTGTGAAACAAAGACACCGTGTGGAGGACAAGATCTTGACGGATCACATGGGATGTGAATGAAGTCACTTCCAAGTCAACGCCATTCTGAATTTTTCAGTTATAACACTTGATGCATGCCTGTTTTTTAAAATGTGTTTGTTTGCACAGTTCACTGTGTGAACTGGATACTTAACAAGCAAACATTTCCAAATCAAGGGATGTCTGCACAGAGGTGAAGGCATGACACTCATCGGAGTTTGCTCATGGTGCACATACTTCAGGTTTCACTGGCCAGGAAGGATGAATGTAGGCACCCTGCGAGCTCTCCTAGGGGACTCCACACACTTGCTGAGCAAGAAGCGTGGTCCCGTGCCGAGTGGTCTACCCTCCGATTTCCCTGGGGCTTTCTGTGCCACCTCCAATTCCACTGAGATACCTCAAGTTTTTAGATCCTATGTCCAGTCTGTTCCTAGGTCGCAGGGGTCAACACCGTTTATACACCTTGGGACAGTCTTTCTCAATGATCCCTGTTATCCCCGTGACAACCCCCCTCTGAATCTGTAGGGGCTAACAAACCAGAATATGACTTGCATGAAACTCAGCTCATACCCAGCCAGAAAGATGGTTTTGTTTCTAAGAGGCAGAAACACAGGACTTATATCCAAGTGTTTATTACTCAGTTATTAAAGCTAATTTTTGTTAATGCAGTCACTTGTTTAATAAAAATTTACTGTACTGGTGCTCAGATTCTTCAACAAGCCTAGGGTGACAGAGGGGACCAGCGCTCACCTGGCTCTTATTCCCTGATGCTGGCTTTCCAATGATAAAGGAGGAGGACAAAGTGTCCCAGGCTATGTGCATGGAGGGCTAAACAGGGAAGGTAACAGAGGGAAGGCACAGGGAGCCTTTTCCATGGGATCCTCAGAGGAGACCTTTCTGGAGACGTTTGAACTCTGAGATTTAAAGGATACAGAGGTATCTGCCATGCATAGAGCCTATGCACTGGGGTTCTAGCAAGCAAAGAAGCCCAGGGACAGAAGCCACTGGTGCGCTGGAGGTGCCAAGCAGCTCCCTAGGGGCTGGGAGGCCAGGAATACAGGGGTGGGGGAGGGGCAAGGCTGGAAAACAGGGCAAATAGAAGGCAAGGAAGATGGGGTCGGGTCTGGCTGATTGGCTTAGACCTCGATTAGGAATGTGATTTATATCATCATGGAAAACAGCACTAGAGGACTTGTGATAGAACATGTTACACATGGACAAAAATATATTTCTATATTGTTTACGGAGAGAAAAAAGGTAGAAGCAGGTAATGTAAGTATTGATGCATGTTGGCCTTCTGAGTGGTTTCCCTATGTCTGTCTCTGCTCTCTGTGAGGGGCACAGGGGAAGAGGGAAAGGCCCACTCGGGCCCTCCCCTGCACCTAAATTCAAACACAACTGAAGACTGAAACAAGGTTGCCACAGAGACCCTGATTCAGGCCCTGTGTGCTAGATCTGTAGATGCAGAGGATTCAGCACGTCAAGTAAGGGCAACCCCAAGGGCAGAGCCATGCTTCATGGAACAGGCCACAGTTTCCCTGTCCTGCTCAGAGGCCGTCACATGCCAGATCTGCAGAGAAGGTGCCTCTTGATGCCCGTGGTTCACACACTGTGGGGTACCGTGGGTGCCACTCAGTTGCTGTGCACCATCTTGAAGCAGGCAGAGGTAAGCCCCTGGGAGCCAAGAGGCCATTTCCCAAACTGACACCTCAGATACGTCATCTGAAATGTTCCGATTGCTAATCCTTGTAGCGTGTCACCTCTGCCGTCCCCAGAACAACTGCTGGGTTCAAGTTTATCATTTGTGCTGATCAGAGACTGATTTTTAGATAATAATGAAAAATCTTTTGGGGGGAAGGAAATAAATTCAGGGGTGGGTTTTCACTGCCTGCACCTGCAGGTGGATGTTGAAGGGGAGGTGTTGGTCTGGATGTTGTCACCCACTTTGGCGCCACCTTCGGATACAAGTGAAGTCGATTTTCCTTTCCAACTCTGCTGAGGGGAGTTGTGTGGACCCTTGTCTACCTCAGGAGACTTGGATTCCTGATTGGATCTAGCTAAGCTCCAAAACAGCAGAAGTTCAAGAGCCAATAAATAAATAATCCACAAGAGATCCCATACCTAAAAATACGGACAAGAAATTTGCTCCTGGGTAGAATTTTCAAGATTGTAACTTATTTTTTTTTTAATATTTAATTTTTTTTTATTTTATTTTTTTTATTGGATTTTCACAACATTACAAAGCTCTCTTCTTTGATATAATGAGAGCAACTAAGAACAGAACAGGGAGGAAGAGCAGGAAGAAAAGATTAACATTAAACAGAGACATGAGGCAGGAGGGAAAGGGAGAAAAAAAGGGAAATCACATGGAAAAGATTGTAACTTATTAAATCTCCCAAAACATCTGGATAAAATATTTTTAAGTGGCTTTTTTGAAGGCACTGTAGAGCTGTCAAGGGAGACAGGGCTCGGGGGGCAGAGGCCTTGGTGAAGGGGGCCTCCCTGATGCTCTCTGCAGCTTGGACTACGCCCTTGCTGGTGTGAGTGCTCTGAGCCAGCCCCCAACCTCTGTGGCCTTCCCCAGGAATCCCAGCAGACCCTGAAGCCCCCAAGCATTCTCTGCAGCCTCCAGAGGCTAGGGGAACCTAAGCGGCCACTCTTGGCCCTCGGGGTAGCTCAAACTTTAAAAGCCCAGGGCCAGAGGAGAAGGAAAAAGAGAAAAATTAGCTTGGGAGTGGGAGGCATTTGATAATGCCTTATCTGCATAGGGAGGAGACAGAACCTGCCAGGAAAGCTCATTAAAAGACCAAGGAGCTCAACATAGCAATCAGCAACCTCGTAGCTCCAGGGAGATGAAATGACAGTTCACAGCTTCCTGGAATGGGACAGGAGTGCCACCCTGGTACAGGCAGGGCAGAATCACTCTCTCCCTGTTGTGGCTCCAGTGAGTGTTCCCAGGGGTGGAAAAGAAAAAAAAAGGTGGGACCTCTCTGAGATGCATACCCAGAACTCTGAATCCTCTGTATGTCCAAAGGCACGAGGTCAAGTAATATAAAAAAAAAAGAGGCGGATTTCTTCACATCCTGGGGTAAGGTGAAGTTCCTTAATTAGTCCACAGGAAACGAAGCCTTATAGGTGTTAGGTGCAGGACAGGCTGAGTAAGTTGTCTGCAGGGCATGCCAAACAAAGTTAACTGCAGGATGACCTGGCCACTCAAACCCTCTGTCTGGTTATTTATCACTTGTTTGCTTCAAGCCCAAACGCCCAAGCCCCCACTCAAGGCTGAGCGCTTTGCTCCCCTGCTCAAGGCTGAACACTCAGCTCAGCACTCAAGGCCGAACACTTAACCCCCTTGTGCCAACAAGACAGCTTGCAGACCCAGAGACCCCATTAGATTTGGGCTATAAAAACTCCCTCCTGCCGGGCCTCTCTCTCTTGCTCTCTCTCTCTTGCTTTCTCTGTCTCTCTCTTGTGTGAGCTTCGTCTCTCTCTCTCTCTCTCTCTCTCTCTCTCCCTCTCTCTCTCTCTTTTTCTCTCTTTTCTCCTCTGTTTCTCTGCTGCAATAAAGATCTCTTGGTTGCTCTGAGTGTTGTGGTCACTTTCCTTTCAATAGGAAAAGACAGAATTGGCCCAATAAACTGAAGAATTTTATTTACTAAAGAACAGCAGTAATTAGTTTGATGGCGGTGTTCAGTTCACAATGAACATGTGCATCAAAACCTCACAATTGCACATCTTCGATAATATGTGATTTTTTAAAATTTTGGACAACATCTCAGTATAGTTGCTTAAACACACACACACACACACACACACACACACAACACACACACAAATAAGAAAAAGCAAGCCACAGAACCACTAGAAATGTACAAAAGGAGAGGTTATGTAATAGAAATCTTTGAAGGAAATTTTTGAAGCAAGTATTTCATATACAGAAAAGTATATCCAAATGGCCACTGAAATTCATCAGATTGGTTGATTCTGGGGAAGTCCTGACTTGAAGGGTTGAAAAGAGACATTCTGCAATGCCAGTGGAATATTTCTTGATTTTGTTGTTATGCACATGTGTTAACTTCATGAAAATTAGAGTCCTACACCTACGATTTGTGCAGTTTTCTTTATATCAACTATAAGATGAATTTTTATTTAAAAATTATTCAATTAAAGTTTACCTTAAAGAGCAGGGAGCACCTGTCCAACCCATACGGAGTGACAGGGGCTAGATTTACCTGTCCACCAGCTACAGACAAAAAGTGGGGGGGATGGGAAATAATGATTTCAAAGCACTGGACATCAGCCAGCCAGAGACAGTGACCCTGAGCAGAGGGATGCAAACTGGACAGACTCCAAGCCCTTCAGCTTGGGCCAGGGAAGGACACCCCAGCTGTGCTGCAGGGAGGGAGAAGGTCCAGCAGGCCCTCAGGTTGTGGGGACAGAGGTGAGCTGGGCACAGTTAGGATCCAGACGTCAAAACTTGGAAGAAGAGAGCAGAGCACAGAGAACCCAGAGATGTTCAGAGGAGCCTGTGAGTGTCCAGCAGGACATGGGTCAGCCGCGTGCCAGAAGCCTGCCTGATTCTGGGCTCCCACCACCCATCCTGGAGGCTTCTGGACCCATGGAGGCCTGGCTGGGGCACCCATCAGAGTCTGAGTCCAGCACTGAGGATGGTTATTCCTGGTGGGCACTGCTCAGCTGCAGCTAAGATTCCAAAAGCAAGACCTGAAGAGAAAAACCTGTTGTTAAAGGAAATATAATGATGATCCCTCCATCTTTCTCCTTCCTCTTCCTCTTCTTTAATTGGGAGAGACGTATGTGTTTCCTGCTGGAGCCCTGGAATTCTACTCTGTGCTAGATGAGGAAGATGCTTTTCCCAGTCACTATCTAATAGGACCAGGCATCATCCATGCTATCTCAAAAACCCCCATTTCCTGTGATTGTTCTGATACCCATTAAAGCAGCTTCCTCTTGTTGGAGTAGCCTGTTCTGTTTCCCAGAACTTAACTTGGGGCCCATCATACACCATGGGGGTGAGTTTCAGAGTGTATTGTCTTCAGGGAAATGTCATTCCCCTCTCAGTTGCTTCCTTCCCACCCCTTCTGTTCTGTTTTCTCCATTAGCCACACCTCGGTGCTTCTAAAACTGTATCCAGGGTGGTCTTGGCTCCCTGCCAGTAGAGTTCCAATCAGGGTCTTCCCATGAGTTTCTCTTGCTTAGATCTGAAAGGTGCAAAAGCAGGCACGGCTTTGATCTCCCGTGGCAGGTGCAGAAATGGTGCAGGCGTTGGTGTGCAGTGAGGATGAAGCATTGCCATCGGCTTCCTGGCTTCCTCCTGAGAGCCAGCTACTTGGATGCCACAGGCATAAATTTCAGGGGCTCCTGTAGCCTTTGTGAATGTGTTGCACAGTGCCCCCTACCTTTTGTTGGAATATCCACCAATTTCCTGAATGAAACAATTCTATTAAAAATCTTCAGTGGTTCAGTCCTGTTGATGAATCAATTCCTTGTTTATATATTGGGTTGGTTTTATTTGTTTCAAAACACAAAGTTTTGTGGATCTTTAACGTTTATCCTTTGGTTAATTACACCTAACATGAAATTTACTGCCTTAACCACACTTAAGCGCACAACTAAGGAGTATCAAATACATACATATTGTTGAACAATGAATCTCCGAACTCTCTTCTTTTCAAACTAATATTCCAACCCTACTGAAGCAGCAGGCCACTTTCTATCACTGCAAATTTGATGGTTCGGGTCCATCATGTAAGTGGGTAGCATGGTATTTGTCTTTTGTGATCAGCTCATTTTGCTATATTTATAGATTTATATCTATAATTGTATTTGTCATTCTTTTGCTATTGAACCTATGCATGGTTGAGGTGTTTTAGACTCAGTAGCATAAAGCATACTACTGTCCTAGAATTCCAAACTATGTCACTCATGGGAAAAATTCATGTAACATATTTGTTACTTATTTTGTTGCTACCTGTAACCCTGATAGAGCATGTCCACAGGGCTGAGGACAACAGTCAACGTCAGCTCTGCAGGGATTCCTGCCAACCTTAGTGCCCCATGAAACTGCCTCTCCATGCGCCGCTCTCTGAATTAGATGTGCTCTTCGTCCACGCCAAGTGTTACCCAGACATAATCTCTCTTCAATTCTGTTACTGGCCTCTGGCTGCAGACAAATAAGTTAATTCGCATCCATGTCAATAACTCACACTAAAATTGGATCAATGGATTTAATCAGATCTCCACACATGTTGTAATTTGGCAACAATCATACTCTTGGCAAGGTGGTTAGGTGAATCATTGGGCATCAGGAGTGAAATACGTTGGTCTAGGAAGAATCCAGCTTAAGCCCCATGGCTGAAATGACAACATCTTGGCTATGGACAACATCTGGACAACATCTTGGCTATGCTCTCCAGGGGAGATGGAATGGGCTACTCTGATAAGATGACAGTGTGCAGGCTTCCCGCCTCCTGGAGACGCAGGGCTAACTGTGCCAATGTTCTGTTTAAGCTGCCCAGGTTTGGGGGGTGGGGTTCTCAATGCCTGTTATGAGTGCAGGAAACCTGCAGGCCCTCAGCTACCCAGGAAATGTTTAGAAACTTTTGAAGTAGAAACAGTGGAAACTCCAGAGCTCAGGCAGCAAAATAAAAATTGGTTTTCCACCTAAATAGTCCAAGATTGGTTATTTGTCTTACAAACCCGCAGAGGGCCAGGAACAGCAAAGTATGAAATGAGACCAGGCAGATGTGCTGATGAAGTCACAATGCTCAGGAAAGGCAGGTGCTCAAAGTGCATGCACAAGACGCAAGCTTGGGGATCCCAACAGTGTATCAGCATGGGACATCAAACCCAGGATCAAATTGCTCTGCAGACCCCAGGTCTCATGTTTATCTGCACCTTCACTACAATGTCAAGAACATGGTTGTAGTAGGATGTTCGGATACCAGAGGAGGCTGGTGCAGAATGCGGCTGGTAAAGGTGCTGTGGGTGTCCCTCGGATATTAGTCAGGCTGCACAGAGCTCTAACGGTGTCCTGGCATTGTATGAACAGTATGTGACGGTGCCCATTGTCAGATGAGGAAATTGAGGCACTGAGAAACTGTCTTCCAAAACACAGAACCATGAAGTAAGAGGGCAAGAATTTAAATCCCTAAAGCTCAGTCCAGGCCTGTTTTTAACCACTGCAAGTTACATAATTTGCTCGTGACACTTCTGAACACCCAAACGCTTTATTCTGTTGAAAAATGTCCTGCTACAGTGCAAATTAAAATTGTTGGAAAACACATAATGTACTTTTAAAAGGAAATTAGTAAGTGTACCTCACTGGAGCCCAGTGGAGGCCATGTGATTCTTATTATTTACTAGCATTAGTAAGTTTATTTTGAAGTTTCTCAAATGGATAGGCGTGGGAAACAAATTAAGAAAGATGCTATGCAGATAAAAGTAATAACAGTGGTGGCCTTAAGATCACATCGTGCTCAGGTAACTGAACATGTATGTTCTACTGTCTGCCCATGTGTGTGCAAGCTGGTTTTGCAAGCACTTCAGATCTCTTTTGAAAGGTGTAAGCACATGCATTTGATAGAGAAGCACAACCCTGGAAAAATAATTTGGACTGCGGGCAACAGATGATTGGCAGGTTGCTTGGTTTAAAGACCATATGCTATCAAGTATAGAGACCTGAATTAGGACCCTGGCTCTCCTATTTATAGGCTCTTGAATCTTGTGCAAATTAGTTCCATGTATTCTTCATTTCCTCCTCTGCAAAACCACTTAAATAATAGTTTGCATCTTGCCATGTTGGATTAGATGAACACTATGTGTTATGTAAAACCTGCTACTAGATCAGGGGCCAGTAAGATCTCTTCTGTTAAAGGTCTGGTTTAAAATATTTCCAGCTTTACAGGCCACACAGACAAAATGACATCTACCAAACTCTGTCTTTTTGGCAAAACAAAATAGTAAAACCCAGGTATATATAAAACGTAAATGAATGGACATGGCTGATTCTAATAAAACTTGAGTTATAAAAACAGGCCTGGGGCCGTATTGGACACTATGGCTGCAGTTTGCAGACTGGCTACCTTACCAGATAAATGCTGGCCATCATCTGTTGAGAAGCAGCATTAACACACTGTCAAGTACGTGGTACTCCCAGCACACAGAGGTTGTGTGACCAACAGTACTTACTGTTTTGAAGCAGGATTTTCATATCTAGACCATGAGGTCTCCTATCATTTCATGAAGGTAGATCTTAGGATCCTCTGGCCTTAGTTCTTAATTTTCATTGAGGAAGGGGAAGAGAGAAGACTAACTTAGCTAAGAAAAAAATTATCTACTAGAATTAAGATTCTTTTAAAAAATGAAATAACTTGTTACAGTTCCAAGTTTTATGGCCCAAGTTGGAATTATTGAAAAAGGCCAGTTTGTCCTTATCTGGTGGTCCCTGTCCTTGCAATACCTACTCAGGAAGCTGTAGTTCTCCTCCCTTTCAACAACTTTAAAGGCGAGCACTTAGTTAGTAATAGGGGTGTTCAGCTGTGCTGAGTGCAGGCCAGAGACAGGCTGCTTGCCCTGAGTTCTCGCCTTCACAGCAGAGGACGTCCCTCCATAAAATAGCATCCCGTGTTGAATGTCAAGTCAACTAATATTCCAGACCTGAAAACATTTGCCTGGGAGCATTGAAATAATTGAGTGCCTCTGAGGCGTAGCACCTGACCAAGTGATCACAGCAGGACTTACAGTACCTCAGGCACACACGTGTCTCACACCAGCTTGCTCCCCTCACCCGAGACACCTGAGCATGTCTCCTGGTCTTCTTGCAGTCATTCCTGGAGCACAGCAGCCCCTGGAAACAGAGGCACATGGGCAGAAAAGCAAGGTCACCGAGAAGCAGAGGCTCATTAATAGAGCTCCACACCACTTCGTCTGAAAAGCGCCAAGACCCCAGGGACTTGTGCTTTCCCGAGAAGAGGCAGCATCCCCTCTGGGGACTTCCAGAACCAGCCCAGCTACCCCAGGCTGGGTCCCTGTGGGCACCACACAGCCACCTGAGCAATCTTGTGTCTTTCAAGAACTGTGACCTCATTCTGAACAGAAGCCACAAAGCAGGTCATTCTGGGGACTCTGCTTCGCACAAAGTTGTGCACCCATAAAGAGCTCAGTCTGGACCTCATTGTTCAGCTGCCTCCCCCCAGCATGCTCCCTGTGGGTGGGGTCTCTCTGTTTGAAGAGCAGTAGGAAATTTTATAGCAATATCATTTTAGAAGTTTTATTATTTTTTTTATTGTTGGTAATTCAAAACATTACATAGTTCTTAATATATCATATTTCACAGTTTGATTCAAGTGGGTTAAATGTACAGGATTCCTGCAAAGATAGGGCGGAATTCCCACATTGACCAGTAGGGGATACCCATGATCTCTGATAGCAAGATCCAACATCAGTTTGGTACATTGTTCACAGGTTACGAACCAATATTAGTACATTTATAACTAACTGAAGTGCATGCCTTAGTCGGGAGGATCAAGGAACAGTTCAGTGTGCCACCATTGAAATAGGGATCGACGTGACAAGCAGAAAACTGGTCCCCAAAGCTGCCCACATCCTGAGCCTTTGAATCTATGCCACCTTACGTGGCCAAGGGACTTAGCAGCCTGATTCAGGGGTGACTTGGTGGAGAAGTGGGAGATTGCCCTGCATTGGCTGGCCCCGGGGCATCTCCTGGGTCCTTGGTAGAGGGAGGCAGGAAGGGCAGAGTCATCGAAGGGCGTGGGAGGATGGAAGGTGTGGAAGAGGATGTGAGCACCAGAGCTGGCGCCCACAGAAGGTGCAGAAGACGGCTCCTCCCTGCAGCCTCTGCAGACAGAGTCCTGAGGACGCCTTGCCTGTAATGAGACCGTCTTAGACATATGACATCCAGAATCCTAGGATAAGCAAAGCATGTTGTTAAGACCAAGCGTCTGGCAAGGCACCGTCACAGCACAGGGGCCCAACATGGTGACAGATTCAAATAGAAGGAAAATACCCGCCTCTCCCTGGGTGCACTTCACAGAAGACCTTTGCTGGAGAGTCCCACCTGAGATGACCCTGATCCCTATGGAGCTGAGGTGTGCCCCTACTGCACCTTAGACCTTGCAGCAGCACCAGAATCTTAGAAAGGGCATAAGGAACGGGTGTGAAAGAAACGTGTTTCCCCTTGGACGCCCACTGTGTGAGAGGTTGGCACCCTGTACTTGTCCTTTGGGGGTCCTGAAATACTCATCCCTGTTTCTAAGCGACTAAGTGTGTCTCTGGTTTCCTATTCGGGGTGCAATGAGATGCATGTTTGAGTTTGCAGGTGAAGCTTTATTACAGATGCAGGAACAGGTTTTTGTAAGGCTGGCGGCAGAGAGAAGGCTCCGTGAGAGAACCGTCAGCCCTTCCATCTTCAGGGCTCTCCTAAGGAATGCCCCCTTGGCCCGTCTTTCTCTCCTCTTTCTTTCTTAAAGATGAAGCTCCTCTTTCATTTGGCTTGGGCTCCTAGGATAAACAGAGCATGAACCAAAGTCCAAAGGAACTAACAGGGGGTCATCAGTGTCCTCGCCCCTCAGCCTCGGCAAAGGCCCGCCATGCTCTGTCCTTCCCCAGAGAGGATCCCACACAGGAAGGGCTTTTGGAGGCTTCTTAGTTTTTTACCTCTTCATCCCCTTCCCAAAACCCATTTGCAGAATGCCATCACACCTCAGCGCACCTGTTTCTCCTATTCATTGGGGAACACTTCTCTACACCCCAGAAGGGCGGGGCTCGCACTGCCACTCTGCCACCCCCCACCCCCCTGAGCCTGTCAAGTGACGCTCCCTGTGTTTCAGTTTTCTCCCGGGTGTTGCTCTTCGAGTTGTTCTGAGGGGAAAGTCAGTCTGTGCAGATGCACATTAGGTGTCTTGCACCTAACTGGCCCTTAGTAAAATTTAGTAATAGTATGAATCCTACTCCATTTATGGGAAGGCTCAGCCAGTCTGACTGCAAGGCCTGGGAATTAACCCATGGCCAGTACTATTTTTATAAATATTGTTTGAAATGCCAGAGTATTTTAAATGTACTTCTTTCTTTCCATTTGTATGTATGCAGTCGGTATGTGTGTGCTTGTGTCTATAAATTCAGTTGTGAGTGGATGTGTGTCTATGGGAATGTAGATAAAGATGCATTTTTCCCTTTGAAGAGAAAACACTTAGGGGAAGACAGAATTAATAAGCTGGAACATGGATCTGAGGAAATTGCCCAGAACACAACACAGAGAGACAAAGCACTGAAAATATTCAACAGAAGTTAGGACACATGCAGGAGAAAATAAGCAGGTTTTCATAGGAGAAATTTTTAAAAGTGAACAGAGGCAATATTTGAAGAGCGAAATCTAAGCATTATCTGAAATTGATGACAGAAAAGCATCTTCACATTCGAGAGCTTACATCAAATCCTAAGCAGAATTTTCTAAAGTCTACATGTAGATGGCATATGGGAAATGAATTTAAACAAGCTTTAAAACCATGAAGCAGTAAAAACAGTAATTTAATAGCAAATATGGGGGTTTTAAAAATCAAATGATACCTAAATTTCAGGAAGTAATAATTTTGGCATTATATATTCTCAGATTATGTGTTTAGATACAGATTAACTTGAAATTATTCTACAGAGCTGTAATATTTAAATTAAAAAAAAATAATAAATCATGGTTCAAGAGTTGCTTAAAAGTATAATAATGAAATAAGGAAGTGAAAAGAATAGAAAATTATACACAATAACCACTAACACTGTGTTAGATAGTTTTCAATCACTGTGACAAAACACCTGAGAAAAACAAGTTAAAGGAGGAAAGAGTTATGGTGGTTCAGATATAGTTCAGAAGTTTCAGTCCATGGTTGGTTGGCTCTACTGGTCTGGACCCAAGATGAGGCAGAACATCATGGCAGAAGGGCATAGTGAAGAAAAAGCTGTCAGTTTAGGACAGCCAGGAAAGAGAGAGAGATAGAAGTGGCTAGAAACAAGAAAAAACCTTCCAGGGCCTGCCTTCAGTGGCCTCCTTCCTCTAACCAGGCCCCAACACCCTCTCCCCACTAATGTCAACAGCTATGAATCCCTCCGTGAATTAACCCACGGACACTATCTAATCTCAACCCCAAACCCTGCCTCTGAACACTACTGCCCTAGGATCCAAGGCTTGGGCACATGAGCAGATCAAACCATAACACCTACTGGTGGAGCTTTAGTCAATATGAGAGACAGTGGTCTTTAGGCCAAAAAAAAAAAAAAAATGGGGGGAGATACAGAGAATATTAGATAATGATTTAAGGAACCATCTACATGAAATGTGTGATCATCTGAAATTGCATGTACCTAAGCACATAATTCAAACATACAATTTAAATGTCAAAATTATTATGTTAATTTGGCAAATCATTTGTAAGTGTCAGGAGATTTAACATCTCACCTGGAAGTTGAATACTAAACAGCTGAAAATGAGTGAGAATAAGCAATGTTTGAACAAGTTTAAACTAAAGGACTTAATAGAAGCCAGTAATCTTTTTTTTTTAATTTTTGTATTGGTTGTTCAAAACATTACAAAGCTCATGATATATCATCTTTCATACATTTGACTCAATTGGGTTATGAACTCCCATTTTTACCCCAAATACAAATTGCAGAATCACATCAGTTACACACTCACATTTTTACCTAATGGCGTATTAGTGACTGTTGTGTTCTGCTACCTTTCCTATCCCCTACTATCCCCCCTCCCCTCCCCACCCATCATCCCTCTCTACCTCATTTGCTGTTGTTCAATTCTCTCCCTTGTTCCCCCCCTTTCCCCTCACATCCTCTTCTATGTAATTTTGTGTAACATTGAGGGTCTCCTACCATTTCCATATGTTTTCCCTTCTCCCTTTCTCTCCCCCCACTCATCTTTGTTTAATGTTAATCTTTTCCTCATGCTCTTCCTCCCTGTTCTGTTCTTAGTTGCTCTCTTTATATCAAAGAAGACATTTGGCATTTGTTTTTTAAGGATTGGCTAGCTTCGCTTAGCATAATCTGCTCTAATGCCATCCATTTCCCTGCAAATTCTATGATTTTGTCATTTTTATTGCTGCATAGTACTCCATTGTGTATAGATGCCACATTTTTTTATCCATTCATCTATTGAAGGGCATCTGGGTTGGTTCCACAGTCTAGCTATTGTGAATTGTGCCGCTATGATCATTGATGTGAAGCCAGTAATCTTTACATGAAAGAATTCCTTTGAAACATAAAGCAACATCATTTTAAGGATCAAAACTGCTCAAGCAATAGAAAACAAAGTGCTTTTTTCAGAGAACATTAAATTGAAAATCTGCAGCTCCATATGTTTGGAATTCATGAATTAAAGAAAAAAAAATGTAATCAATCAGTTTTCAGGACCTGAAAGTTTCTGGTTTGTGTTGTATTTTCATGAAGCAACAATGAAAACAGGATTACATGGAGGTTGTGGAAGATATATGTAGAGGAAAAAATCATCATAGTTGCAATATAGAAAAAAATTTAAAAGAAAATAATGACCTCAAATAGAAAAAATAAAATGATGAAAAGTCAAGAAATTAATTAAAAGGAAATCGAAGGAGCAATTGAGAAGATCAATATCGATGTTCATAGAAGCACAATTCACAATAGCTAGACTGTGGAACCAACCCAGATGCCCTTCAATAGATGAATGGATAAAAAAAATGTGGCATCTATACACAATGGAGTACTATGCAGCAATAAAAAATGACAAAATCATAGAATTTTCAGGGAAATGGATGGCACTAGAGCAGATTATGCTTAGTGAATCTAGCCAATCCCTAAAAAACAAATACCAAATGTCTTCTTTGATATAATGAGAGCAACTATGAACAGAGTAGGGAGGGAGAGCAGGAAGAAAAGATTAACTTTAAACAGAGACATGAGATGGGAGGGAAAGGGAGAGAAAAGGGAAATTGCATGGAAATGGAGGGAGACCCTCATTGCTATACAAAATTACATATAAGAGGTTGTGAGGGGAATGGGAAAATAAACAAGGAGAGAAATGAACTACAGTAGATGGGGTAGAGAGAGAAGTTGGGAGGGGAGGGGAGGGGGGATAGTAGGGGATAGGAAAGGTAGCAGAATACAACAATTACTAATAGGGCATTATGTAAAATTGTGGATGTGTAACCTATGTGATTCTGCAATCTGCATTTGGGGTAAAATTGGGGGTTCATAACCCACTTCAATCTAATGTATGAAATATGATATGTCAAGAGCTTTGTAATGTTGTGAACAACCAATAAAAAATTAAAAAAAAAAAAAACAATAGGAACTCTTATGATCAGAAGACATTGTGTGTGTGCTTCCTAACAAAGACCCAGGAAGAGGTGGCTGCCTATCCCTTAGCAATCAGCTAATCAGAGACAATGTGCTCTTAGTCACTAGACTTCCTTCTCAGCTTCAGAGATGTGAAAACAGGCATTAAGAATGGCCATTCCTTTGTATGGCTCCCAGGGAGGAATTAATTGTCATTAAGCCCTTAGGCAAAGAAAGTAAGCAACCCTGCATTTGAGGGACACAGCTAATAAGATGAGCAGAATTGTGGAAGAATTGGGGTCACATATGATGTTGGGACAGTAATTAATTGTTAACAGAAAAATATGCAAACTGTGTCCTTGACAAACTTATCTCTTTGTAAAACCCAGGGAAAACAAGGGGGATGCGTGGGAGCCTCCCAGGCAGCATTAATGAGTTTCTGATGAAAAAAATGTGTCTGACAGGGAGGAATCAGATGGAGAGTCCCCTTCCCTGTGACCTTCCTGTCCCCACACCCTCCATTCACCCTCCAGGGGGTGGGAGGAGGACCCTGTACTGATAGACAGGTGAGAAGGGATTGGCAGGAAGAGAATTTAACAGAATGCTTAAATAACTACTATTTAATTGACTTTAACAATTTAATAAATAAATTCAGAAAAAGAATTTAATGGAACGATTTTTAAAATATCAACTTGAGGACTGGGGTGTGGGTCGGTGGCAAAGAGCTTGCCAAACATGTGCAGGGCCCAGAACTGCAAAATTAATTGATTAATTAATTCAATATCAAATTTGGTATATTTGAAATATCTACCATTTTACATTTACTCCTAAGTGGGGGAGCTGTACCAAAGTCTATTTTCTGAACAAAAGAAATCGACTGAAAACATTTTTATTAACATTTATACTAATATTTATATTATTTGGTAGTTGTCATTAGACCTAAAAATAATAACATTTCCAGTCTTCACAAAACCACTGCAAGAGCCCTGTATCCTCATGTTATGGGTTAAAGTCTTGAGACAGCAGCTAATGGTGGCAGAGCTAGGATTCTTGGTGACTACCCAGAAGGAAAGTCTAGCTGTTTCTCTCTCTCTCTCTCTCTCTCTCTCTCTCTCTCTCTCTCTCTCTTTTTCTTTTTTGATTCATTATTATCTTCTAATTAGAGGAAATGGTATGTGCTGACAGGTTACTTCTCAGCCAAAATAACCGAAAATAACTCAGAAGAAATATTCTTTGAGGATTATAATGAAATAAAGACTTTCCGGACAAAAGGACTATCCACACAAAAGGAAATATCAAAGGGAGTTCTCCAGCCAAAATGAAATAATCCAAAGTCTTTGGGGGAAAAGAGAGAAGAAGAAATAAAAGTAGCACAAAAATGTGAGTTCACAGAGTGATTAATGGCCACAAAAAGGAGTAATGAAAGCAGTCACTTGAGGTGTCTAATATATGCACACACACACACACACACACACACACAAACACACACACACACACCCCGCATGACAAAGGCCCCCCCACAAGCTAGAAGGTGCATAAATAACCTTCAACAGTCCTGAAGTCTCTGCTTTCTCCTGAAAAAGTAACATTTAGCGTTAAACTTCAATATCCACATTGCAGTCTCTAATCACTGAAAAGAAGAGTGAAATGGTTTGTGATATCCCATTCTATAAAGAAAATGTAACCAAACATCGTATGGCTTGACAAAACACAAAAGGAAAGATAAAACAAGCAAGTCGAAAGTTAAAAAGCAGAGTAATTTGACAGCCGAATGCGTGAGAAGTTCCATCACATGGAAGGAGATGGAGTCTTCTAATTAAAAGACACAAATAAATGTCTCTCTGGATCAAAACAAAGCTCTCATTATAAAGGACTCACTTAGAATAGAAAGAGAGAAAGATTGGGAAAATTATACCATGTAAACAATACCAAAAAGAAGTCGGTCTGTTTAGGAAAATGTTTGGCAGAGCACTTGTCTAGATCAAGGCACAAGCAGAGATAAAGGTAGGCTTCAGGAAAGCTTCAAATCTCTGAGAAGATATAATCACTCTTCCAGTGTGTACTTGAATAATATCCTCATAGAACTAAAGCAAAAAATGGCAACCAATGGACAGATGGGTATTCACAGCAGTTCTCTACCTTTAAATGCAGATTTCTTATAATAAATTAGGGCATTAAGTCTATAACTTATATACTCCTCCCAAAGAGCAAATTAAACCAAAAGAAAGTACAAATATGAAAACAGTAATCAAGAAGAAGCAAAAATTGAACAAAATATAAAGCAAACTGTATGGCAACCGGCAATATAGAAAATAGCATCCTTGGAAAGACCATCAAGTTAAGAAAATGTAGTCAGAATAATCAAAAATAAAAAGTTGCAAAAAATAAATCTAGAAATAAAAAGAGGAAACAATTATACGTGTGAAAGACATTAAAAAGACAAGAAAAGTATTGTAGGAAACTTCATGCTAATAAACTTGAACATTCAAATGAAATGCAGAAATTCATCCCAGAAAAGTCCAACTTTATAAAACTGACCCAAGAAGAAATAGAATATCCCACTTCTAGGATTCAAATTATTTCAACAAAAAAAACTCAAATAGTTACATGAAGGCTATTTTAAAAATACCTTGCAATCTCAATAAAGCCCTGGGTTGCTTTTGTAGGAGCATGACGGACTGGTTATAAAGTTATATGCAAATGTTAAAGGCCAAGAAGAGCAAGGATCCCCCCAACCTGAGAATGAATCATGGATGGGCCAACCCCTCCTGCAGGGTGAGGTCCAACAAGAAGCTGCTGTGAGGAGGAAGCTGAGCCAGAAACAGACCCATGGAGGCATGGAGACTGGCTGGCTGGCCTCAAGGAGTCCCTTCTGTGCAGGGTGCCCCTATTCCAGGAAGGAAGCGAGCCATGCGGTGTAGAAGGCATATTCTGCAGAACAGGCCTCTGAGTTGGGCCAGCTCCAGTGTTCCACAGTGTTCCACCAGGGCAGGAGGCCCTGGGCTGCTTACCTCGAACAGTTCCTCAGGCTAGGACCTACATTTCATTTACATTTTTCTCATGTAATATTAAAATGAAGCCTTGTTTAAGAGATGCCACTTTTGCTTCTCAATTTGATCAAGTTTTTAAAAAAGTGATTGTACGAAGCATCAAGGATCACATTCTCATCCACACATGTGCCTGCCCCTCCAGGAGCACACAGGAAGATAACGGGAGACTTCGCAGCCCTTGGACTCTTTGAACCAACATTGACTTTTCAAAAAATTGAAAGAACATGTTCAAAGATTACCTGAGAAGAGCTTTATGAAAGTGCTCTTTATGGTGAACATAAATAGAAGCAATTTAACATTTTATAGCAGTGGATTATTTACAAAAATTAGGCTTTCAGCAACTAATGAAATACTATTCGTCATTAAAATTAATCTTGAAAAGTTCCATTATCTCGTTTACACCGGAGACTGAGGCAGAGGGATCATAAATTTGAAGCCAGCTGGGGCAGCTTAGTGAGACCCTTCTTCAAATTAAATTTTTAAAAGGGATGGCTATGTAGCTCAGTGGTAGGGTGCTGGCCCAGCATGCGGGAGACCCTGGGTTCCAGCCCCAGTAACAATAAACAAACAAACTGAAAAGTGATGTTAACAGTGTAAGATAAAAAAAAAAAAGTGGTTTTTATAAAAGAGCAAATCAACACTCTGTGGAGCTTACAGTGTGCCACTCCACAACCTGGGCACCTGAAATTCAACACCTGTGCTGTTCATTCTTCAAGACAATAATGTGATTTAGGGGCTGTGCCTATTTGGTCTGCACTGCTTGGAGCAGGGACCACCCAAGCCCCTGTGTGGAACGCCACACTGTCTGCATAGAGGGGTATGTTCTATAAGTTTTCTTTTTTTATTTCCTGTATGGGGATGAACCCAGGGACTTAACCACCAAGCCACATCCCAAGCCCTTCTTTAATATTTATATTGAGACAAGATCTTGTAAGTTGCTTAGGGCCTTGCTAAGTTGCTGAGGCTGATTTGGAACTTGTGATCCTCCTGCCTCAGCCTCCAGAGCAGCTAGGATTACAGGCACTCACCACTGCACCTGGTTTGTTTTTATTAAAAAAAACCACTTCAATAGATACATACATATGTAGAGAAATATGAAAAAAATCTCACCAACACATTACTATCTTCCTATAATGGGCAGAAAAGTGAATCTGAAATATTTTGTGACAAATATGAAGAGTGGTTGTGTTGAGAAGTACAAAAACATCTGTTTCTATATGTTAAATCTGCCATCAGTATTCTGTAGCTTTGAAAAAATGCCTAGATTAATCAATTTAATAAGGAAAAAGCTTTCCTTTGACAGTACCTCATGCTGGGAGGCCTGCTCATTAGTAGGGATTGGGGACCAGTAAGAGAAAGAGGAAGGACCAGGATCCCAAGAGCCTTTCAAGGGCATGTCCTCAGTGACCTGGCCCCTCCCACTGGGCCCCACCTCCTGAAGACCCCACCAGCTCCCATGGCACTCCAGGCTGGCCCCCGAGCCCCCAGCACATGGCTTTGGGGAACGTGAAAGGCTCACATGACAGCACCTGTATTCCTGATGGTTCATAACAGGTTGGTGGCTGTGATATGGTTAAATGAGAAGCTACTCACAATACTACCAGTGGTGACAGGCACCTAGCAAGCACTCAAGAGTCAATGTCCCCCTCCTGGTGCCTCATCCTCATCTTCATCGAGGAAGAAGAAGGGTGCAATAGGAACAGTAGGCTCTGGTTTCCTACAGGATAGATTATTCTACAGAGGTTTATTCACAAGAGCAAGACACGAGAGTCTTTGGAGCAAACCGCAGGTCATGATGGGGTGGATCTGCTGACCAGCCTCCCTGGGACCTTCAGAGACCACAGGGACAGGCTGTAGAGGACAGAAAGGCATCTCCCCTGCCTGGGCAGTGTTTCCATGGCAATGCCAGCCCTGTCTTGTATCCTGGTAGATTCAGAGTGCCCTGCCAGGAATCTAAGTTGGGGTAACCAGTAGTGCTGGGAGTCGCCCCGGCTCCAAAGACTAATTTCCTCTTCTTGGGGAAGAAGAGCCATCCAATGGTGAGCCCTGCTGGCTCACATGATCCTTACCCACCAATCAGAAAGCACACCAGCCAACTGTCAAACCGTTCAACCATTAAACTGTCATAACTGTCAAACCGCCCCCGGCTCTATGAATATGCAGAGCTGTTCCTCAATAAACGGGCATTTTCTCCAATGGCAAGCCTTGATCATTCTTTCAAGTAGGGACATGGTCTCCAGGAAAAGGACTCCACTGGTGAGCATGAGGATTCTTACAGAGTGGAGCCTGCCGGGGTGATCCAGCCCTTGGAGAGCTCGGGGCCCAGCAATCTTGAACATCTCTGGACAGCTCATGAGCACTCTGCTCCTGCTCGGTTCTCTGTGTGTTCAGATTCCACAGATGGTGACTCAGGCAGGTCTCCATGCCGAAGGTCATAATGTCCACAGCACGATTCAGCCTCCAGCTTCTGGCCCCAAAAGTCATCACGTCATTCAGATGCATCAAGGAGCACACCAAAGCACAGAACAAAAGCCTTCAAGTTGGGACAGCATTTAGCTCAGCCACACAATCTGGTTCTCACCGAGTGACATGCTGACAGCCAAAATGAACCCTGTGTACCTCAGTTTCCTTGTCTGCAAGATGGGGCTGAAAAGAGGACCTTGGTTTTTAAGGGATAGAAGGAGTTAGGACACATAATGTTGGACGGTTCCTTGCCCAGAATAACCCTTTAATACAGGAGTGGATGCTAAGCCTAAAGCGAGTGTGCATGTAACCCAGTAAAGCTGTCTCCCCGTCTACCACACTGCACAGTGCTGTAGGTCACTCACGTTTATAAAACAACACTCCTGAGAGGTGACAGGGGCTATTTCCATTGTTGGTGTCTTTCCCTTGCAAGCCCTTAGAACTGCAGGCAACCACACACAGGTAAGTAAAAGTAAACGTGCTATGTAAAACAACTTCTGTCCTCCCCTGCCTTTAAAATACTAGAAGGCTTAGACATAAACACAGGTGTGAAGTCCTTTATTGTTCCTATTAGTGTGAAAATGAGGTTTTGTAGTGTGGGGGGTTTGCAGCTAAATCAACCCTGTTCCCTATCACCCAGGGCAGAGAACTCAGGCCTTCTGCAGTGACCACACATTAACCAATGCATATTAGATGTGATACAGAAGCTGTCACTGCAGATTAATTGAAAATCTCACTCTGCAGGCTCCAGGGTCTCAGCTAGTGATGTCACATGTGCTCTCTCAACATTAACGGTGACTAATCAAACACACGTGAGTAAAAAGTCTCACTGCTAATGTTCCCCTGAGCAAAGGGCCCAGCACCAGTTCCTCATTTCAGAACCTGGAACCCTACGGTTGGGCAGCAGTGTATGAAGACTGAAGTGGGTGTGAGGTGCAGGCCAGCTGGACAGGGTCAGCTCCTGTCTCTGCCACTTGCTGTGTGACCTAGGGAGACTCAGGTATACATCTGTTTCTTCATCTACAAAACGGGAATGATGGTGACTGTCCAAATCTCATGTGGCCACGTGGACGGTGGGGTGGACCAGCACATGTGGACACACCCAGAGCATGACCTGGCATTCAGGGGGCACTGAGTGTTGGCTGCAGTTGTTAGTATTGCTCTCACACGTGCACAGGTTGGGGTCCCCCCAGGAAGCACACGGTACAATCCAAGTGGGACCAAGTTTAATAAGGACAGTATTTGAACAGTGCTAGGAGCCACAAGCAAATAATATGATGCATGGCACTTTCGGTTGTAAGGTGACGCCAGCTAGCCACTGAGATGATATGATTATGTTAAGATTTACATTCATATGGAAATTGGACTCCTGCTGTTCACCTTGGCCTGCTACGGGACTCATGTTACGGGACTCCTGGAGAGTTCCCATTGGTTGGGGAAGGATAGTAGGAGGGAATTCCGGGGGAGGTCCGAGTCCCCCGGTTCCGGTAGGCGCGCATGGGTGGACCGGTTTTGGCTTGCCGGCGCGTACGGAGGATTGGCGGATTTTTCAAAAATAAAGTTTTGTTCCTGCTTGAGTGGCTCGTGATTCTGTGCCCAACCAAGACATTGGCAATTGGTGGCCCGGACGGGGAACGCCTGAAACTTAGAGGTGAGTAAAATTGCTCGCCCCTGAGGGAAGGTGACAGAATGGGTGACCATTTCGAAAAACAATGTGTTCTTGTTTTGATTTATTTTGCTTTTATTTCAAGCTCCCTAGCCCTAGAATTTTCTCAGGCGAACTGGGAAAAATGGTTGGCTCAAGGTTTGAAGTTATTCGGCCCTGAGAAAGAGAAAATTGATACAACCATTCTCTGCTCCGTTTTTATTTCATTCTGCTTTGGCTTTGTTTTATCCTATCTTATTGGGTTACGTTACCTTTATATTAGATTAGAATCTAGTAAAAAACAAACCGAAAAACTGTTAAGTAAATTGTTAGAGGTCCAAACTATGGTAGAGAAAACGCTGGGTCAAACAAAAGAGAAGGTCTCTCAGGCTAGTCAGACAGAGGAAAATATAAACAAAGAAAGCTTAGAGGAAAAACAGCCATCAGGTGGAGAATTACAACAGGAGGTTGCTACTAACTCCGTTCTATCACCAGAGGGCATAATTCAACCAACAGCTCCATCTACAGCTGAACGGCTCTCAACTCCCGTAGTTGATGGACGGAATTCTGAGGCAAGACCCCAAAGATTAGCATGTCCTGTACTTGAGCAGGCAGGAGGGCAACGAATTCACTGTGCTTTAGATTTCAAAACAGTAAAGCAATTAAAGGACGCTGTAACAACCTATGGGCCACAAGCTCCCGTCACGGTAAGCATGGTCGAATCTGTTACCAACTTGGACATGACACCAGCAGATTGGGCTAACATGTGTCGATCTGTGCTAAATGGAGGACAATATTTGTTATGGAAGGTTGCCAATGAGGAATTTTGCATGGAGACAGCTAGGCAAAATGCAGAAGCCGGTTACCCTCAAAGAAATATAGATATGTTATTAGGAAAGGGACCTTATGAGGGTCAAATACAGCAAATTGAATATGACCCTGGTGTATATGCACAAATTGCTGTAGATGCAGTTAAGGCATGGAAAACTTTACAGGGGCATGGAGATTTACAAGGTCAATTATCTAAGGTAATACAAGGAACTAATGAACCTTACGCTGAATTTGTAGATAGGCTTATTCAGACAGCCTCTAGAATATTTGGAAATACAGAACAGGCAATACCATTTATAAAACAACTGGCTTATGACCAAGCAAATCGTTGCTGCAGAGAGGTCATTAGACCATGGAGATATGAAGATTTAAACACATATATTAAATTATGTAGAGACATTAATGAACAAGGGCAAGTCTTAGCAGCAGTACAACAGGCTTTAGATGCCAGGCCAAAAACATGCTATAATTGTAATCAAACAGGACATTTTAAAAGGAGTTGCCCCATAAGAGGAGGGTTTAACAAAACTAGGTATCAAAGGAATAGAATACCGGGTATTTGCCCACAATGCCATAGAGGGAAACATTGGGCTAATGAATGCCATTCTCAAACCACCACAGAGGGTATTCCGTTATCTAAAAACGGACAAGGACCAAGTGTTTACCCACGACATCATGGAGAAAGGTATCAGGCTGCATTGCCAAAAAACGGACTAGAGGGCCCAATGCCCCGGGGCCCAAAACCACAAATATACGGGGCAATGGAGGAACCAAGCAGCACCATCAAGGTAGTGCCCAGGATGCATTATCCATTAAATCCCTCATCAGACAAACTAGAGGGAGCACAGGGTTGGACATCTGCGCCTCTGCCAGAGCAGTACTAACTCCAGAGATGGGAGTTCAAATCATTCCCACAGGAGTAAAAGGACCTCTTCCCCAGGGAACAGTAGGCTTATTATTGGGACGCAGTTCTTCTACACTAAAAGGACTTATGATAAGTCCAGGGTAATTGATCATGATTATGAAGGTGAAATAAAAATTATAGCTAGTTCTCCAAGAGGTATATCAGTAATTTCACCAGGAGATAGAATAGTACAGTTATTAATAATACCCAGCCTGCATGATAAATATTCCAGTTGTAATGTAGAAAGAGGTTCCAAGGGATTAGGCTCCACAGGTGTTGATTGGGCTATACTGTCTTTAAATTTAGATTCTCGCCCAATGCTAAAATTAAATATTCAAGGACATGACTTTAATGGGCTGCTGGACACAGGTGCTGACCTCAGCATCATATCTCGTCAAGAATGGCCAAAACATTGGCCATTACAACAAGCCACTCAAACACTTCGAGGCCTAGGAGTGGCAACAAATCCCCATAGAAGTGCTACGGTATTAGATTGGAGGGATCCCGAAGGATGTGAAGGAACTATACAGCCCTATGTATTGGATCGTCTTCCCATAAATTTATGGGGACGAGATGTCCTAGATCAATTAGGATTGACATTAACAAATAACATCAATCCTAACGTGTCCACTACTAGGGCTAAACAAGGCTTTAGGAAAGAAAAAAGGTTAAGAGAACAAGAACAAGGTAGGACAGCACCTATTCAAATAGATCAAGAAATAAATAGACATGGATTGGGTTTTCAGAAAGGGCCACTGAGACAATCAAAATTACTTGGAAATCAGAAAGACCAGTGAGGGTTCCTCAATGGCCCCTGACTAAAGAAAAGATACAAGTAGCCCATGACTTGGTCAGACAACAATTAGCGGAAGGACATATACAACCTTCCGTATCCCCCCATAATACTCCCATTTTTGTCATTAAAAACAAATCTGGTAAATGGAGATTATTACAAGATTTAAGAGCCATTAATAATGAGATGGTTATTATGGGACCTGCTCAATCAGGGATTCCCCAATTGTCTGCTTTACCAAAAACCTGGCATGTTTTAGCTATAGATATTAAAGATTGTTTCTTTTCAATTCCAATTCATCCTGAGGATAGTCCACATTTTGCATTTACTATCCCTGCACTGAATCATGAAGGTCCTGATCAGAGATATGAATGGAAAGTACTCCCTCAAGGGATGGCTAACAGCCCAACTATGTGTCAAATTTATGTTAATAAAGCAATCCAGCCACTTAGAAATCAAAATCCTGAACTACAAATATTTCACTATATGGATGATGTGTTATTGTCACTTAAAGATAAAAACACATTGCTAGAATGTTATGCCAGACTTACAAACTTATTGAAAAATTATAATCTAGAGATAGCAATAGATAAAGTACAATTAAATCTTCCAATTAATTATTTAGGAGTTCTATTATCCTCAACCATGGTCCATCCACCAAAAATTCAAATACAAGTAGATCAACTCAAATCACTTAATGACTTTCAAAAGTTATTGGGAGACATAAATTGGATAAGGCCTTATCTAGGCATACCAACAGGAGAGTTGGGACCTTTATTTGATATTCTAAAAGGTCCATCAGATGCAAATTCACCCCACATGTTAACGCCTGAAGCAAGAAAAGCATTAAAAATCATTGAAACATATATGGAAAATATGCATTTGGATAGAATTGATATAAGTTTGCCTTTATTATTTATTGTACTACCAACAAAAAATATTCCTACAGGAGTATTTTGGCAAGAAGGTCCATTATTGTGGATACATTTATCTTATTCTCATAACACTATTCTTACTAGATATCCTGAGCCTGTAGGACAATTAATTCTCTAAGGAATAAAATCAGCAAAGGGAGTGTTTGGGATTTCTCCCAATAAAATTATTACTCCATATACTATGGATCAAATTGATGAGTTAGCTAATGAGTTAAATACTTGGGCAATAATCATGTGTAAAACTAGTGTTTCATTTGATAATCACTTACCATCTAATCCTTTGTTGTCTTTTTGGTCTAAGCATCCTGTAGTTTTTCCAAAAATGACAAGAAAAACCCCTATCATAAATGCTCCAAATATATTCACTGATGGATCAAACAATGGTACAGCAGCAGTAGTTACTCCTGATCAAACTTTTACATTTTTAGTACCCAAACAATCAGCTCAAAAGGTAGAGCTTAATGCAGTATTACAAGCTTTTATGATGTTTAAAGATTCTGTATTTAATTTATTTTCTGATTGTCAGTATGTAGTTAATGCTATAGTATCCCTTGAAGATGCTGGTAGGATTTCACCTTCTTCTACTGTTTTCTCTTTGTTTTCTGCTATACAAAGTCTAATCTGGGACCGAAAAGATCCATTCTTTATAGGACATATCAGGGCACATACAGGATTGCCTGGAGCCCTTAGTATGGGCAATAAACTAGCAGATAAATCTACACATGACATACATATTTTCTCCACAATAGAAGAAGCTATAAATTTTCATAAAAGGTTCCATGTCAATGCTAATACTTTACAAAAGTGTTTTAAAATAACTAAAGAACAAGCCAGACATATAATAAAACAATGTCAAAATTGTGTGACATTTTTACCACTAGTTAATCTTGGAGTCAATCCTAGAGGACTGATACCTAACCATATTTGGCAGATGGATGTCACACACTTGCCAGAATTTGGAAAATTAAAATATTTACATGTTACAGTTGATACTTCTTCCGGATTTTTGATGGGCTCCCTTCATGCCGGAGAAAAAAACTAAAGATGTTATAGCTCATAGCTTACAAAATTTTGCCACTGTGGGCGTTCCAAAACAGTTAAAAATGGACAATGGTCCTGGTTATACTTCCACCTCTTTTAAACAATTTTGCTCATCATTTGGCATTACTCACATAACAGGAATTCCATACAATCCACAAGGACAAGGCATAGTTGAAAGAGCTCATCAAACTATTAAAAAGTACTTATTAAAACAAAAGGAGGGAATTGGAAAGGGGTATATATCCCCCAAAGATAAACTTAAAATAACCCTTTTTAATCTAAACTTTTTAAATTTGGATTCATAGGGACTTAGTGCTACGGAAAGACATTTGTATCCAAAAATGTACATAAGCCTAAGGTACTTTGGAAAGATATTCTAACAGGACAATGGAAAGGTCCGGATCCAGTGATAGTCTGGAGTTGGGGCTCTGTCTGTGTTTTTCCACAGGAGGATCAGCAGCCGATTTGGATTCCAGAGAGATTAACCAAAATAATTTCTACAGAAAAAGAAGATGATTTGACTCAAATCCATAACAGCTGATATCCAGAACTCTAGCTTGGCTATTCTTACATCTGCGACAGTGATTAACCAAGGTGTTGTTTTTTCAATATCTATTTTATTATTGCATTTTTCCCACATCATAAAGTTCTATTTTATTTTTGAGCTCATACAAACCTAGGTTAATGTTTTTCTGATCAGTTTTATTTTTTGACTGTGTTTTATTTTTTGACTGTGGAGTTTTTAAACATTGCAATGGAGATTTCACCTAGGTATAGTTACAAGGCCTTTATTTACTATTGTCTTATGTGTTGTATGTTGTGTGCATACTTCTGTTTTGTGTTGTATGTCTGTATGTGTGTATGTCCATATTTCTTATATGAGGAGCGCTCATGAAAAAATGGATCCAAATTTTTTTTTATTCACGTGATTTATATGGTTTAATTTAAATTATGTGAACAGCTGTTAATGATTATTTTTAAAGGTGGTTAACAGATCTGTTTGTTTACTAATTTAAATTAGGTAAACAGCTGTTAAGGATTGTTTTTAAAGGAGTTTAACAGATCTGTTTGTTTACTTTCACCTTTCCTTTTCATTATATTTAATAATTCTGTTCAGGATAATGTCTCTTTAGCATCATTGCCAAATTTTCCATCTCCATCCCAGTTCCGGTGAAGACTAAGATAAAACCAAACTACAGCTTCTATGATAGCTATCACAGTAAACTGTATAAACTGATACATCAATGAATATAACTCAACAAGTAATGCTCAATCAAGAACTTGATATACTTTGGGAGGAAATGGACATATTGATAGACTCCTCCGATTTGAACTGCCTGCAGAACTTGCCTGGAGTATATATCAGTTACATGCATTGTGAAATATCGTCTGGTGCAGCGAATTGTGGTACTGCTGGCATATCTTTCCTGATGGTGTCACCAGTGATGCAATTTCCTTGCCAGCTCACCCCATGTTAATTGTGGTAATGCTGGCATATCTTTGCTGATGGTGTCACCAGTGACGCAATTTTTCCAAAGGAGCCATCAATTGGCTTGGTGTCGTGGCATTTCTGTATCCTCCTCCCTTCTACTAGTGATGGTCTAAAATTTGGGGGCCAACAGAGGTGAGGCAAAGAACCTCACCCCCCCACTGGCACCAAGGCTAAATTTGGGGGCCAACAGAGGTGAGGCAAGAACCTCACCCCCCCACTGGTGCATAGGCCTATCCACAAGCATGGCTGAATGCTGGACCGGTAGTCAGTGACGGGTTGATCTGATTGCAGTGGATTCAACCTAAGACAGGAAGCTGACGCCTAAAGGTCAGTTCTCCCATGATGGGTAAGAACCATATGTTGAATTGGACAACCTACCAGGCATGGTCCCTCGCCACATTGCCTGTTGCTTAATTAAACAGAAGGGGGCAGATGCTAGGAGCCACAAGCAAATAATATGATACATGGCACTTTCGGTTGTAAGGTGATGCCAGCTAGCCACTGAGATGATATGATTATGTTAAGATTTACATTCATATGGAAATTGGACTCCTGCTGTTCACCTTGGCCTGCTACGGGACTCATGTTACGGGACTCCTGGAGAGTTCCCATTGGTTGGGGAAGGATAGTAGGAGGGAATTCCGGGGGAGGTCTGGGCCCCCCGGTTCCGGTAGGCGTGCGTGGGTGGACCGGTTTTGGCTTGCCAGCGCGTACGGAGGATTGGCGGCTTTTTCAAAAATAAAGTTTTGTTCCTGCTTGAGTGGCTCGTGATTCTGTGCCCAGCCAAGACATTGGCAGAACAGACTGGCTGGGTGGGGTTAAATTTACAGGAGATGGCACTGTCCCCAGGACTAATGTCAGGGGAGCATCATGCCAACCCCACAGCCCCACCCCAGCTGGAAGAACAAGAGTAAGGAGCAATCACCAGAAGCCACACACAGGAGCCTCCAAAGCCACGGAGCTCCATCTTGAGCTAAAGGACGCAGAGGATGGTGAGCCACAAGAGGACAAAGAAGGGAGGAGAGTGGACAGTCCCTGGACTTTTCTCTCCTTTGGGCCCTGTACTCCCAGGGCCCCACCTAGGAAAGTAACCACGAGCAAGAGTGTGGAAAAGCCCAGGCAATTACGAGCAGGCCCATGTCCAGGGTTCAGAGCAGCTGAGGGCGGCCTAGGGAAAGGAGGGACTTGGAGGAACACCCAGCAGTGTCAGCACCAGCTCTGTCCTGCATGCCGTGGGTGTCAATACACAGAACAAATGTTGCCAACATAGCCACAGATACCATTTCCAAGAAATACCAATGGGACAGAGTCTGGCTCTGGCTTGGTGACAGGAAGAGTGACAACCCCAACAAAAACAACTCCAATTAGAATAGTGGCAGTTCTAGAACCTTAATAGTCTTCCAAACCCTCCATGTCCTACGTGGAGTCACAGTTCAGCCTTGTCCCATCCTATGGTGAAGTCGCCATTTGTCTCCATTTTATAATAAGGACATGCAGGAAGCTGGTGACTGGTCAGGACCAGGACACTTGGTGGACTCGTGCTTGGGTTTCTTAGCAAGTGAATGGAGGCCTGTGGACAGAGGGCAGAGGACTTGGGGGGTGCAAGATGGGCATTTACTTACCTCTCAACCATGCTGGGTGTCCTGCGGGGCACTTTACATTCGGGTAGATCTCTCTGGGAGCTTTTATGGGAAAAGATGAGCACACACACTTGTGCTTAGGCCTGATTCTTCCTTCAAATTCATTTTGGGTTAAAATGAAGAGAACAACGACTGGTTGAGATGTCAGGAATTTTCGTAGGGAAACAATTTTATGGGTGGCACACAAGTCCTCTGGTGTTCTCATGGGTTTTACATCCTGAGAAAAGGTGCATCTTCCTTTTTATGTGAAAAGCACTTAGCCATAGGCTGTTCCTTGCTGTGAACTATTACCTTCCCACAACTTTTGTGCCACTGTCGCCATCATCGTTGTAGATTACATCCCCTGCCTTGCTGGGCGTCCAAGCAGCCTGTGTCTCTGGTCGCAGGAAAATCTGAAGTGGAAGCTGCTCCCAGCCAAGTCCCTCTCTGCCCTCCTGGTGTTCTGGAAAGTCATACTTCAGCAACTGTGTCCCCTGCTGGAGGGGTCACATATGAACCCCTGCACATGGCCCTGCTACATCCCTGTCTTCTTGGGAGTCTACACAGAAGGACAGACCAATCCCTTGGGAGGGGAAGAGAATAACACACAGTCCCTCCTTCAGAGATGCCCACGACAGGTAAGCTTTCTTCCTCACCTTGCACCATTTAAAGTCTTGAAGCAGGTACAGAAACTTGAGGGTGACTGGAAAATTATTAAATGTTTCCTCTTCAAAAAGAAAAAAAAAAACAAGCATGGTAAATTCATCCTATAATTTCAGGATCTCTCTTCTTTCTTGTGAACTGGCCAGAAGATGAAATTGACATCATTGTGTGCATCCAGGTCTGTGTGTCAGTCTGGGTAGCAGCAAGGGGGGTCTGCAGTCAGTTGGCGTGCCCGAATGTACATCTGTGTAGCTGGAGCGAGGGACGGTGGATAGACTTAGGGAAGGAGGGAAATGCCCCTCTTCAGCTCCCCAGCAGGGGTGACCTGCCAAATCCAGGGGAAAGTAATAAAATCCTCCACCTGGGGACTCTCCTCCAGGCTGTAAAATGTCGATAAAGGGGGTGTATGACCCCTGGGCCATCCATCCTGCATGATCTAATTAGCCAGGATTCACAAACCAGAGAGTCCCTGAGGGTCAATGAAGAAGTTGTAGACCCCCTTCTTCTTCCCAACTTCTGCTTGCTCCTAACACAGGAATGGAGATTTGACAGACACTGAGAATAGCACTTCAGCTTGGAATGGATATAACAGAAAAAAGGGAGGCTGAATAACCAAGAAACTAAATATCCATTTCATGTCATTTTCAAAAAGCAGCAAATTACAGAAAATATTTTTTTTGAAATTAGCAAAGGTAGGAAGAAAATAAAAAGGTCAGAAATTTGTGAAACAGAGTCAAAACATGCAATAGAAAAAGTCACCAAGTTCAAGACATATTTCATTGCAACCATTAAATAAAATTGACTCAAGTCTCAGAAGATGGAAAAATAAGTACAAGAATGTATAAAGTGCAAATATCTATATTGAAAATAAAATAACACTACAGATCCTACAGATATTAAAATAGGAAAATTATAATACAAATAATAGTCAACATGTGGAAATTCAGAAAAAACAGCCAAGGTCCTAGAAAAATATCAAAATGTACAATACAATTGATCCAAGAAGCAACATAAAATTAGAAAATAATCTGTTTAATAAATGAGTATCCTATCTACTTTTGTCATAATTTCCTAAGCGTCTTCTACTGTATTATACTGTTTTACCTTTATAGCACTTTCTGAAGTCATGTTCTCCTCTCCATATCCACTGCCTGTGTCCTTTCACAAAATGTAACCCCATGAGGATAAGAGTCCTCTGCTTCCTGACCCCAGCCACAGTTCTGGAATCTAGCGTAAGGCTGACCTACCAGTTAGTTCCCAAATACACTTTAAACAAAGACACACATGAGGAGTAAAATTATATGTATTATAAAGAATTCACCATTGGAGAAAATTTTATGGCAAAAAAAAAAAATGTTGTCAGGCGATAGTGGTGGCTGTTAGCACAAACATTAGGAAGTCCCACCACAGAGGTGACTTACAGAGATTTGTCCACCATCTCTCAACTGTACTTCCTGGAAAGCCTCCTTTAATAATGCTCTCTTGCAAAATGTTGAAGATAACTTTTTTAAACCCTGTGACATTGGTCTCCTTTCCCCCAGACCACTGGTGGTGCTGCATCTCTTCTGCTCTGCGAGGGTCATCTGCGGCTCCCTTTGGCAGGGCCATCTCCTCCTCCTTCATTTGGCAGGTGAACCTGTGGGATTAACAGTTGGAGAGATGACAGAGGACATTCTGGTGGCAGATGTTTGATGTGGCTTTCTGAGCACTGCTGTGTGGTGATGTTTAACAAAGACAAGGGGAGGGCTGACTCACACTGAAAAAGGTAGCTTCCATTCTGCACTGTGGTCCTTGGAATCCCAGGAGAGGGCCTGGCTCCACGCGGCAAGCTCATTGCAAGGAAAAGCCATTCTGATGCTCAGTGAGGAGGGAAGGAGAGCTGTCAAAAAGCACAGGGAGGGTGAGTAAGAGCAATCACATTTCCCACTCACCTAGGAGGATCCAAAGAGACCACAGAAAGTGCCAAACTCAGCTGTCAATATTTACATTTAAATCAACGTTGATTAATCTTACTTCTTTGTTGATACTAGGCCCTACCCTTTCTTGCATATTTTCTCTTGGAAGTATTTCCAGTGGGCCTGTTTATGGAGGAGGCAGGAGGAGAGCCAAAAGCCAACCCTTCAACACCCTGTTCCATTGATACCTGTCTCAGGATTCCTGCTGTGTTGTCTGGCCATGCTCCCAGAAATGGCAATGAATTCTTCAATGCAGCAATCCACTTCTTACTATCTGGAAAGGAGATGCAGTTCAGGCTCAAGTTCACAAGCTGTCTTCAGCAGAGGACCCTCCACACACCTGGTCATGATCCACAAGGAGAGCCAACTTTGGAACCAGCCAAAAGAAAGTATTTTCCTATAGAAATTCATTGGATTAGACATCGGGGAATGAGGGAAGGGAGGGGAGATGGGAATAGGAAAGACAGTAGAATGCAATGGACATAACTTTTCCATTTTCATACATGAATATACGACCAGTGAAACTCCACATTCTGTACAACCCCAGGAATGGGAAGGTATACTCCATGTGTGTTTGCTGTGTCAAACTACACTCCACTGTCATGGTATCTAAAAAGAACAAAATTTTAAAAAGCAGTAATAAAAGAACCTCTTCTTCTCAATAATACTTATATTTTACTGAATAACCCCAATGACTATTTTTAAATGTGTCAATTTTTTTTTCTGGAATAACTTTTAGTTTCATGATGGACTTATAAACAATTAAGAAAAAACAATTATGGCATTGGTAAAATAAATAAGTAAATAAAGCGATTGTGGCTGAGGTTTGTCCAGCCCCACAGGATGAGCCAGCTAATCAGGAGGAGAAGCCGGAGGTCACTCTTCTTTCCTCCCTTGCCCCCACCAAAGCACTAGGTTTCTTTTCTATCCATGTCACATCAGGCTCAGGGCCTTTGTCAAGGGATAATCTAGTGTTGAGGGACCTAGCACGACGTGGCTGCCGAGATTGCAAATTCTTCAGAGTCCCCTGGATTCAAGTCCTCGCCCTGCTACTTACCATTCATCTAAAATCATGCAATTTACATCACCTCTCAAGAGAAATTGTTCCACTTCCTCCCGTGTAAATTAGGTATGTAATGTATACACTATAGTTAGCTGATTTAATAAAATAATGCAGATAGTTGATACCAAATAAGAGTTCAGTAAACTTTAAGACATTAATTTTGTTTTTGTGCATTGGGTTACTATGTGATCTACGCTGCCTCACTGGGAAATACCTTAAAGACTGGTGAAGTGCTGTTGATTTTAGGAAGTGGAGTCTTCAGTGATTTTGCTATTTCTTAAACTTTCAGACCATATGTTATGATATCACGTTTATTACAAGCATTTATTGTTCAAATTTTATGTTGCTAGACTCTTCCTTTTGAAAAAATAAATAACATATGAAGACTTTTTTATACTACTAGATGTTTTGGAGCTAGGAGTCAAGACTGGGAGATGACTGAGAGCAAATGCAATGTAATACAAAGTTGCAGCGGCTGCTTCCATAAGTATGTAGGGAGGGCTCACAGAAGCATGCTCAGGGCTCTCCTTCTTGCTATGTCTCTCAGAAAGCCTGCTTCTGCAAACCTGCCATTATTTATGATCATTTTATAAACCACAGAGTACTTAACACATGTTTGGAAAGAGTTAACTGAAACAGCTATGGGAGAATCTTTTTCTCTCATGCATGAAGAAGCTTTGTTCATGAAGTCTACACTGCACAGTCCTAGACTGCATTGAAAAAGACAAGGCTTGGAGGAGAGGGTTTGACAGAGCTACCACTAAGAAGACCGTGCATACAGATGTAGTACCACCAGGAACGCTGAGAAATTGAGGGAGGAATACAGACGTAGTACTACCAGGAACGCTGAGAAATTGAGGGAGGAACCAGACTGGAAACAGGAGGACCCCTGGACAGATCAAGTGAAGTCTCAAATAATTCATCCTCCAACCAGATATTCCAGGTCTCTGTAGCAATATGGAGCCTTCCTGGTACCCAGGAGCCACAGGATAGGGGCTCATTTGCATTTAAATTAAATTTGCATAAATATTTTAGTAGAACTAAAAAGTTCCACTGATCTTGTTGCTGTTTGGCAGGAGAGTTGGTGGCAAAGGTGGAGAAATCCTGAGCTCCCTCTGGTCACCTGGAGATGGATGTGGAGACTCAGACCCCGGCGTCATGCGTTCCCCACTTAAGTAAAAGGAGTCAAGGCTCTTGGCTCTCCTTCTTCAAGTTACAGATGATTGAAGAGGCTCTTCCACACTTTTCTAGAGTCTTTTCAAAATCCAAGAAACATTCTCAGTTAAAATAAAGTGAAATTGACATCTCGTTAAATTCTGGAAATGGGGAATTGGAGGCAGGTTGTGACAAAAGTCAGCAGATGAGGCCACTTTAAAAATACCTTCTTTGATATAATGAGAGCAACTAAGAACAGAGCAGGGAGGAAGAGCAGGAAGAAAATATTAACATTAAAAAGAGGCATGAGGTGGGAGGGAAAGGGAGAGAAAAGGGAAATTGCATGGAAATGGAAGGAGACCCTCATTGTTATACAAAATTACATATAAGAGGTTGTGAGGGGAATTGGAAAATAAACAAGGAGAGAAATGAATTACAGTAGATGGGGTAGAGAGAGAAGATGGGAGGGGAGGGGAGGGGGGATAGTAGAGGATAGGAAAGGTAGCAGAATACAACAGTTACTAATAGGGCATTAGGTAAAAATGTGGATGTGTAACCGATGTGATTCTGCAATCTGTATTTGGGGTAAAAATGGGAGTTCATAACCCACTTGAATCTAATGTATGAAATATGATATGTCAAGAGCTTTGTAATGTTGTGAACAACCAATAAAAAAAAATAAAAAAAATACCTACTCCTATCCCTCCCTGGAACACCAAGTGCCTTCCCATCACCAGCTTGCAAAATATACATGCATCCTGAAGTGACAGAAAGACGTCAAGTTAGGGGATGAGTTTAAGCCAAGCCCATCCAACAGAATGACAGCACAAGTCCAGCACAGGGCCTGAGGGTCTTCATCAAGGACCCCCGTCCCCTCCCAACCTCCCACCCCCTCTACTGCAGCAGAGTCTGACAGCTTCCAATCACCTGGGTCTTAAGTGCCTCCAGCCAGAGGCATGAACTTAGGGCCTTGGATGTGCAGGAAGGTGGGACAGCCTCCCACACAGCTCACATGAGTTTGATTTAAATGGCGCCCCCTGGAGATGTGCTGGGTCTGGGTGAGTTCCTGGGAGACTGAACCTCGCGAAGCCTGGTCACTTTGTCTGCAAGCCCAGCAAGACCCACCTGTTGTCCTCAGCCTTCCTTCCACTTCTATACCGCCAGTTCCTCCCACTGTCAGGAATCAGAGTTTCCCCCATGAAATGGATTTCCAATAACTCTATTTTTACCTGTAAATAACTCCTTGATCAGAGCAAATAGATGTTCACCCCTCATATGGCTTCTGTCCAGTGAATCAGGGCTATTGAAATGCACACGGCAGAGATGTGGCAAACGTTGCCAGATTTGAAGAGGAGGTGTTTGCCATGGGCATATTTTCTTTAAAAAAAATTTTGTGTAAAAGAAATGGCCAGCCACATAATTGTTTCTGTTTTTTAAAAGAAACATGTCTGGCACAGTGAGAAATCAGTACCATCATCGGGTTGAGTAAACATTGTGGAAAGAAGTTCATAGAACTCCAGAAGGGAGCTGAATTTTCCTGAAATAATCCATATTTCAGTTTCATAGATTTTTATCTACTGAAAGATATAAAGCATTCTTCTTATCAGTCATGGAAATTTGACAATATCCAATACAATTTGTGCTCGAAACTTCTGAAATTTTCAGGAATCACTTGTGGCTGAATCTAGAATCGCTTGTTGTCCATATCTTTTTTAAAAAAAAATTTAAATTTGTTTTAATTAGTTATACATGACAGTAGAATGCATTTATGCACTTTGATATATCATACATAGATGGGATATAATTTCTCACTTTTCTGCGTGTACATGTTCAGAATCACCTTGGTCATGCAGTCACCTATATACATACAGTAATACTGTCTGTTCCGTTCTACTGTCCTTCCTATCCCCACCTCCCCTCCTGTCACTTCCCTCTACCTCATCTAAGGTAACACTACTCTTCTCTAGTGCCCCCCACCTTATTGGTTGTTGTCCGTATCTTGAGGGAAGGGTGTTGCTCACACTTCTAGAAGCTACTACCTGTTCATTCCTTCTGGCTGAACACAGTCCTTTGCAAGTGTTCATCACCAGCACAGTTGACACTGGAATGTTCTAGTCCCTCTCTGGGAACGGGTTTAGGAACAGTTGGGCCTCTGATGGCTTTGGATCATAAGATAAGCAGGAAATTCTCCTGGGGACAGCGTTAGGGGACTGGCTGACTCTCCTGACAGGAAGACAGCTTCTAAGGGAGCAGCCACTCTGAGGAGAGCAGAGCAGGCCTGACAGTACCTGAGAGGTGACCCGCCAGCTAAGCAGCCTTGGGTTTTCCAGAGAGATGGCAACTCTTGTCTTCGAAGCCTGTTGAGTTGGGACTTTGTGTAGCAGTAGATGAAAAGACTCAACAGACGTGACGTAAATGGCCATGAGCTGCTACCTCGGAAGTCCTCTCAAGGAAACTCACAATATCACAGAAATCCAGCTTCCCAGGAAGAATGAACACCTCCAGGACAGAGATTGCGTTATGTGATTCATTTATGCTCAGAACAGGAACAAATTTGAGAAATTTTGTTTTGTTTGTTTTAATTAAATTTTGGGATAATTTTTAGTATTCTTGTGTTAGTTGACGTTTTCTTGCTGTGACCAAAACACCTGACAGGAACAACTCAGAAGTGGAAATGTTGACTTGGGGCTCACAGTTTCAGAGGTTCAGTCCACCGTCAGCTGTCTCCATTGCTCTGAGCCCCCAGGTGAGGTAGAGCATCATGGTGGAAGGGCCTGGGGGAAGGAAAGTGCTATGCTCCTGGCTGCCAGGAAGCAGACACAGGGGGCCAGGCTCTGACTCCTGTAACCACCACTGTCCTCACTGCTGGAGACCAGCACTGCCTTCCCAGGATACGCCCCCAACAACCTAGAGACCTTCCCCTAGACCACACCTCTTAAAGGCCTCACCTCTGAACCTTGTCACACTGGAGATCAAGTTCCCAGCATAAGGACCCTTGGAGGATCAGGGATCCCAGCAGCTTCAGCCATGGGGGTGGTGCTACAGAGCCACTGGGCCTGCAGAGTTTCCCTTCCTGGGTGGCATTTGCTTCTCACGCCCACTGGTTGATGGTGGGCTGCCCAGGAGGCATGGCCCTGACCATGAAGGCTCTCTGCAGAGGAGTCAGTTTCAGAGCAGGCTGGGAGCTGCTGGCTGGCACTTGGGTGCCAGGATTGCCATGGTGTTCCTGATACTGCTCTGATTGAGTCCTCGTATCAGCCCCACAATGCAGGAAACTTAAATTTTCTGCTTTACAGATGAAGAAAGGAAGTCCAGAATAGCTCTGGGACTTGGTAATCAGGAAGTGGAGATGACTTAAGGGAATCCGAGGGCCAGGTGAGGTGGTGGTCTATTTACTGTGTGACGGCAGCTTTGAACACAACTTCTTACCTTCCTAACTTGGCCCTGTGCAATTTTGGTTTTTGCCAGTTCAAAACCATGGAGTGTAAGACAAGTTAGAATCAAGTACTGGAAACTCAGGTGCCTGGGTGGGTGGGGTAGGCGTGGTGAATGTGGCCATGTACAAGGCAAAGAGCTCCGGGAAGACTGGGGCCTGGAGACCACGTGTCCTGTCACAGTGGAGCCAGGAGATTCCCCCAGCTATGTCTCACTCATGACCCCTTCTACATGGGAACCCTTTGGATATAGGGTCTTTGTAGGTATAATTAAGTTAAGGTCTTTGGATGAGATCATTCTGGCTTTAGAGTGTTCTTCATCTACTGATTGGTGTTCATACTTAAAAGAGCAAGATGAGGAGAAAGGAGGTTTGGGACAGAAACAAAGGAAGATGCTGTGTGGGGACAGAGGCAGGGATAGAGTGTGTCCGGTCCAAGTCAGGGTGCATCTGGGGGAAGCAACAGATGTGGCCCTGCTAATACCCTGATTTCACACCTCTGTCCTCCTGGATGGAGAGGGGATGACTGTCCATTGTTCTAGGATGTTAAATCAGTGCTAATTTGCTTGGTCAGCCTCAGGGATAAAAAATGCACCCATCTAAAACCCACCCGGATATTGCTTTGAAGACATGGGGTCCCTGACCCTCCAGATTTACCCAAAGCATCAAGAATATGTCATTTGATCACCAGGTCTCTTTATTGGTAAACATTCTCAAACAATTCATTTTTTTATGGTTGTTTTACAAGCTGGTGCAACTGCGGGAAGCAGAGAGGAGTGGCCTTCAGAGAGCAGGTTAAGCCCTGCAGATCTGGGGCTTGGTTTGGGACCTGAGCTGGTTTGATTGAGCTGTTCCAGATGAGCTGTCTGCTCCCTGGGAGTTCCACCTGACAGGCTGGGGGTTGTTGGTCTGAATATGTTTTACAGTTCTCCCACCTCAAGGCCAGAGAGACCATTCTTTGCTACTTAAGCCACGGACCCACGTCGGAGGCTAGGGGCATGGAAGAATGAACTTGATAATTGACCATAAGGCCTTGCGAGCGGAGCATCTCCACGCCCCGGGGGGTGCTCCATCTGAGATGATGGATGCCTTCTCATCCTCCACTAATGCCTGGGCTTTGACTTCCAGATTCGTGAAGAAGAAAAACCTAATAGGAAAACATGGTTGCAGCCCTTTAACTGTACCCAGGCTCCCTCGCAGACTGGGACATTACTCTCACTAAACAAAGGACAGTCACATGTGCTAATGCAGCCCAGGAATCCAGGCTGTGCTCACTGTCTGGCTGCAAGATCATATTTCACGTGCTGTCCCATACCCCTAAATAGACCACTCTCAGAAATGTGTTCATCTGTACAACAAAAATGAAAATCAGGTCATCGTAAACAAACATCAACGTTTTCCACAAGCAGAGTAAAGCAATGGACCTTCTCTTTTAATTCTATATGTTAGCCTTTTCTGCCAGTTCAATTAAATGTTCACATGTACAGAGAAGAAAAATGATGTGTTTTCAGTTTAGAGAGAGAGAGTCAAATGGAAGCCAGGATCTTTATAGTGGGTTGGATCTGTCAATCAAAACCCACAAGACCATTTGTGCAGTCAGAGAGTTTTATTGCACTGGCCGTGAACCTCAGGCACTGGCTTGGTGTTGGTCTCCATTTCTTGTTTTGTTTCCTGACAAATCAGTCCTCTGGTTCTGTTCCACGTGGACAGGTACCGCACCTGTTTTGCAAACCAGTATCTTCTGTCCATCACCTTGTGGAATGCTGGGAACAGAAGCCAGATCCACCTGGATGAGCAGCAGAGTTTGTCTTCTAGGGACTTAGAATTCCTGGATAAAATAGGTAAGAAGGGGTAGAACAACTGTGAGCTTAGAGGTTCTTGGCATGTGTCTGGGTCCCTCCTCTTCTGCACATCTCAGGAAAGCCCTGTGCCCTTTGTGGGGTTGGTTATCTCATCCGTGAATCAAGCTACTCAGCAAAGTCCTGGCTGGTAGGACTGCTCCCAGCTGGGAAAATGAGTCCAAACAAAAGCTTCCTGGGCCAGTTTCTTTTTCAGATTGACATTTTACCATGTGATTCAGGCTTGGCCAGTGAGGTGGAGATAAAGGCTGTGATGACGTTAGGTGACACCTATAAATAAAACTAAAACAAGGAGCTGACTCAAGTGGCAATTGTTCTCTTCCCTTCTCACCTCTCCTGTCCTCCTGTCTGGAATGTGGAAGCAATGGCTGGTTTAGAGATGTCATTTTGTGATGGGAAGGAAGCTTTAAGAATTAAAGCCAGGGGCTAAGGCTGACAAAGCACCGAGAGAAACCAGGACCTGTGTGGATTAGTAATGCTAAGGTTCCACTACACTAGCCCTACCACCTATGCCTAGGATATATGAGAGAAAAAGTAATATTTACTTTTGGGGGAGGGGTCTAGGTTACCTGCAGTTGAACAGAACTCCTAATTGGCACATGATCTGCACACAAAATCTTCCCTAGTCCATACACCTTAGGCATAAGTAAACCTCACCCCACTATTCTACCCACACCCATCCTCAATCAGCCTCCCAACTCCTCATCTTTACTAAATAATGAAGAATTAATTTTCTTTCTCTATTGTTGTTTAAAAAAAATACCCAGTGGGCAATAGTCTTTATGACCAGAACACCTTGATGGTGCCCCTGGCTAATCTAATGCCCAACCCAAGATCTCACAGGTTCCAGGGTGGTTAGTCTGTAAACAAGTCAAGATGGCACCTGGCATTTTGCAGAGGGAGTAATTTGTGAAGTAATGCCAGAGAGCCATTAAGTGTGGAGATTCCTTATTGGTTGACTGCTGTATCTAGTTTATGTTAATTAAGATAAGCTGTGTGTAATGTATATATACCCCTCCTGTCCTACAATAAATGGCTCCCACTCCTGCTGTATCAATGTACACAAGTTGTTCGTCACCCCCGGTTATTTTGCTGCAGCCGGACTGGGGCAGAGGGTGTCAGCTCCTCTGGGGTCCTGTTCTGCCCCCTGCCTGACCTTAGCCATAGCCTGACATCAGACATATGTACCTGCTTCAGGCCACTGCAGAACATGTCAGGGCACCAGGGATACGCATTGTCTAATGACCGTGAAATAATTGTTTTCTTGAAAGAAGTGCAACTGCGTTGACACTGGGTCACAGTTTTTTTTACTAAAATGAAGGTGATTTTAAACACGGTTTATGGAAGGTACGTGTGGTTTACATCAGGTCCTGCCGAAAGCCCCAGAAATCACAGATGGCATTTCCATTCATTACTAGAAACTGAAAAATATGTACACCCAAACACATTTTAAATTCCCAGCATCTCTGAGATGGTGGTGATTAGGGAAGGTAGATGGGATTTATAGCGATATAGGATCAAAAACCCCTCATTAGAGGGTGACGGCCCCAAAGTTGGAATGTTAGAGCCTGGATCCGGTTGCAAACAGAGCTGGGTAAATGTAAGCTTTATCTAATGACATCAAAATGGCACACTAATTCTCCTTTTATTAATCACAGAAATAAAAACAAACAGCAGGAGATGTAGCTCATAGTTTAGCCTGCTCCCCTAGAATGTATGAGGCCCTGGGGTCAACCCCCAGTGCCCCCAGAAATAAAGAGACAAAGATATTAGTGAGGAAAACTCACAGAGGACCCTTTTAAAGCTTTTAGTGAAATCAAATCAGCTGCTAAAGCACAGACCTTTGCCACATTCATAGAAATTCTTTTTAGAAAAGACAGAAATAATCAAAACTATCAGGCAATTATTTTGATTTTGTTTGGGATTATTTCTTCCACTGTGATACAATATTCAGAAATAGATATTTAAAAAAAAAAGTTGGACAAGTGGAAGTCAAAATTTCCTTCTAAAGCTAATAAGTAACCCCGAATTATCTCTTACTTTATTTTTTCCCTTGGAGTTTTGAAAATAGAGCAGCCCCTTTCTCCAATAGAGATTGACCTCGCCATGTCCTGGGGACCTCCCTGTCTTAGGACATCACCATGCAGCACGTTCAGTGGTGGGAGCACTTCCTGAGGGAATCAAGGGGGGCACTGGCTTAATGTGACCCGAGACAGGAAAGGCCAGCACCCGTGGGCGCCCAGTAGAGCATCATGTGTAGTCTGAAGAGCCGACCGCTTCCGGAGGAGGGGGACCATGGGAGACACCCAGCAGGTGCCCCTCCTTCAGGGGGACAGACATCCAGGCACTTCTTTGGAGAAATCTCTCAATTTCCTGCAGAGAGAGGGAAATTCCTTGTTTTTAAAATACTGTCTGAACAACACCAATGTAGACCCCACTCCTGAGACTCCCATCTCACCTGTGTATCTGAGTAGGATTTAGTGACCTCAGTTTCATAGGACCCGGGAAGAAGCAGAAAGGCTGGAGGGGAGGGGACGGTATGAGAGAGACCAGACCTGGTCTCACAGAACAGAAGAAGGAGAGCCAGTCTCTTCATCCTCCCTCCTTCTTAGAAGGCATCTGCAGCTCAAGTGCAGCCTGGCTTACAGCACAGGGACAGAGGACACCGGGGATCCTCAGCCATCAGCCACCTTCTGCATAGAAATGACTCTCCTAACGTTCTCCCCGTGTCCATCAGTGACCACAAATCCAAGAGAAGAAGGTCTCTTTCTGCTCGTCATAACCTAGAGGACACATGCGAGTTTCCTGGATCATGTTCTTCTATGAGATGAGAAAAATCTCTCTAGGAAGTTTGTGTGATGTCAACCACAGATGACACATGCCAGCTCAAACTGGGTAGAGCACAAAGACACTTCTAATCACATGGGAAGTCCTGAGGGGGAAGCACAGGACACTGATTCAGGGTCCCACACTGCACTGGAGGACGCAAGCTCTTTCTCTGTTTCTCCAGGCTTGGGTGACCTCGTCCCCAGATGGCCACAGAGGGCTGTCGCAGGTTCAAGTTCAAACACAGCAGCAATCACAAAATGACTAGCAATAACATCCCCTCCCCGCCTGTCTCCTCTGCTTCTTCCTGAGTCCTATAGAATTGAGGTCACTAAATCCTGCTCAGAACAGGGGCGAGGTGGGGGCCACAGAAGCAGGGTCTACATTGATGTTGTTCAGACACTATTTTAAAAACAAGGCATTTTCCCCTTTCTCCAGCAAATAAAGAGATTTCACTAAGAAGTGCCTGGATTTCTGTCCCATAGAGGAAGGGCACCCCTTGCTGGTTCTTCCTGTGTCCCGTCCTTAGGAATCTGAGATGTCCTCTTCCAGATCTGCACCAGCAGCACTTCCTCAGCAGAGACTCACGCTGGGTGATTTGGAGCCCTGTCATTCAGTATCATATTTTCTGGTCCTTGCAATCCCATAGCCCTGGCTGCCTTGGTTCATTCTAGTTTCTTGATTTTGCTCAAAGAAAGAAAACCTGAAGATTCTCATTGTCTCATTGGAGAAAAGCAATAGGGACATAAAGGGAAAATGCAAAGGAAAAAAAAAAAGTCCTACCTATATCCTGAACACTGATGGAACTGGAGCCTGATGAGAGGGTGGAGTGGCAGGATCTCTCGTTTGTTGCTGGTGGACATGCAGAACATTGCGACCACCTTGGAAGGGAGCTGGAGGTTTCCTAAAACTAGGTACATACTTAAATAGATCCAGCAGCCATGTTCCATAGTATTTACCAAGAAGAGTGAAAAACTGACCTCAACACAAAAACCTGCAGGTAGCCATGGGCGGTGGCCACACCTGTAATTCCAGCGGCTTGGGAGGCTGAGGCAGGAGGATTGTGAGTTCAAACCAGCCTCAGCAATGTTGAAACACTAAGCAACTCAGTGAGACCCTGTCTCTAAATAAAATACAAAATAGGGCTGTCAGTGGTCGAATGTCCCGGAGTTCAATCCTTGGTACAAAAAAAAAAAAAAAAAAAATCAAAATACCTCTGCCCGTGGATGTTTTCAGCAGTTTTATCCAGAATTGCCAAAATTTGAAATCAACCAAGATGTCCTTCAGTAGGACAAATGGAAAAATAAATTGTGGATCCCTCTGAGACCAAAGAATATTATTATATCTAGAAAGAACTGAGTGCCAAGCCATGGAAAGACAGAAAGGAACACAGGTTCCCAGGAGAAGCCATCCTTGAGGGGCTGCGTGCTGCATGATTGTAAGTGCCCCTTGGAAAGGGCAGGACAGATCTGTGACTGGTGGGGTCAGAGGGAGGGTGGGGTGAGTAGGGGCACAGAGGGTCTGCAGGGTGCTGAAATGTGTTCCTACCATGGTGGACACCTGGCCTACATTCATTAAGACCCATAGAACCTACAACATGAAGAATGAACATTTGTGCAACTGTAGACTTTGGAAGCTGTGGTGCTTCAATGTAGGTCTATCATTTATTAAAAAAAAAAGAAAACTTTGCCATTCTGCTGGGGGAGGAGGGAGGATCATAATCAGGAAGGATGAATGCGTGTGGGAACAGAGGGTAGATAGGAATTCTCTGTAATTCCTGTTTAATGTTGCTACGATTCTAAAATTGCTTTAAAGGTAATTTAAGAAATTATCCTTAAAATCCCTGTTTTTCACAATTCCATTTTACAAAGCCAAACGTCAAGTCCCAGCTGAAAAGGGGTGAAGAAGCCAGATAAGATGAATCCGCTGCGGTTGGTGGCCGCTGGGCAGTCTCCTCTCCTGGACCACCAGAGAGTACGGATTGCCCCCCTGCCCCGCCCCCCGCCGTCGCCGGCTGCTCATATTTCTGATCCATATTGAAGAATGCGGGTGAGAGGAGGTTTGTGGGGACTCCTGGTCTCTTGGCATTCCTTCCTTCCCCTCATCCTTTCCCAGGAGTGCAGGGCCACCCCACCAGGCAGCCATAGCTCCAGAGAAAAGAAGTCATATCCAAGAAAAGGACCCAGGGCTTCGCAGCTCTGGATCCCGAAGGAGCTCAGACATTCCATTTAAAATTGAAGAGTGGAGGAAGGTCCCCGGTCTTCAGGTAGGATCAGATGCAGAGCGCTGGGGAAAGAAGGAAGCCCCGGGAACCAGAGCTCACAGCCATGGCCACAGGGGTCCTGAACTCTGCCCTCAGTGTTTGTTAACTTTGGAAGTCGTGGATTCTCTCGTGGCTCTCGAGGCTGGAAGTCAGGGCTGTGCTGTCTCCAGGGAGCCCAGGGGCATGGATTCCACGCTATTGCCTATTATTCCACGCTGGACACTGTAAGACTTGCTCTATTTTCCTGGATTCAGCTATGTCCGGAAAGGGCAGCTTAACCCACTGATGGAAGGCACATTCCAGAGTTTCCCCAGGAGTGCTTGAGAGCACTATTTTGTATCTTGTTATAGTGACAAGGGATATTTCGGTGGATGTTTATAGCCAGCTACCATGAAGTCTGAGCTGAATCTTGACCATGCCCATGTGTCATCATGAGGAAACTGAGGTCACTCTAAGTCATTCATGGAGAAGGGCAGAGAGGCTTTGAGGTCTCCAGAGGTCTGTTTGGCTGGAGGGCCACAGACTGGTGACACTGAGACCAGTGTCACATTGTAGGACAGCGTGGGGAAGCCAGCTGTCCCCACAGGGACTTTGATCATTACTAACTATTTGTAGCTGGCACAGCTTCTTCCTCAGGTAGTTTTGAGGTGTCTTCCCCACACTGTCTGCAAGGGGAGCTGGTGCAGGGGTGCTGGGGGACATTGCTTCCAGCCAAGGGCCTGCAGCATGACAAAAATCTCACCAAAGGCCATTTTCTTTAGCCTTTGCCATTTCTGTGTGCAGAAGGATGTTATTTACTTTTTTCAATTTACAAATCAGAAAGTTTTAAGCGCTACTAGAAAAGAATTGTGTTCTCATCCATATTCACAGCACCCTGACCCCCCAGTTCCCAGTGCAGAGGAAGCAGGGATGTTTTTCAGAAACACTGATTGATAACACGTGAAGAGACTTTTGAAAACTACGTAATGAGCAGGTGGCACGTTATGCTGTTGTCAAAGATTTGATTCATGGGGTGAACCCTGGTGCAGAAGTCACTTTAATGAAATGCTTCCAAAAATCATAACCTGGGGAAAAAATACGCGATCAGCATGCCTCTCAGACACTGTCCGTGACTGCACTAAACCATAGCTTCATCTAAAAACTGAAATTTCTCAAAAACAAAAGCTTTGTGTGAATAAAAGAAATAAAAATTGCTGGGATCTAGACAGGGTGAGAACAGCTGAATTAATAATGCTCATCTTTTATTAATCAATACATTTTGCATAACCAGTTTGTTTCACGAGCTTGGGCAAACAGCTCAAGTGTTTTACATAATCACAGGATTGACTGGGCCATGACAATTTAATGATATTTTGCAAAACCACACATTTGCTGGGGCTCACATGAGCCAATTTCACCAGGTTGTCTCCTTAACTTCAAAAGCTGTGTCTGAGACCAGGGCTTTGCCTGCAGCTATAGATGTTTACTACACCTACCTATCAATCCCGCACAGTCCTGTCTCCACTGCATGCTCCATGGATGAGACAGTGGGACCCACAGCCATGGAGGACAACCTCAGTCACCTGATCTTGCATAGACTCCTCACTGGAGCAGTCACAGGGCACAGAGCTAGCTGATCTGGTGTGGGTTTCTGAGCCCAGAAGAGCAGAGCTATATGTTTTGTGGACAAGGCTTCTTAATGATTTTTGATTTCCATAATGAATGTGATTCCACAGACGCTAATCAAAAGAGAAATGAAGGAACACAAGAATGACAGATGCTTAAAAAAAAAAAAACAGAGAAAGCAGCTCAGCTTCCTCCCAGGTGGCTGATCCAGGACTTGCCCACGTTTATCAGACCTCAAATCCTGTGACTTCCCCATCCTGCCCCACTGCCTTTGATTTTACAGACAGGAAATGGAACTTGTCATTAAAAGTGGGGAAGGCTTGCAGAAAAACGATGTGCATGGGTTTTTTTTAGGAATTGCATTCCTGGGAATTTAGCCAAAGAAGATGGTTTGTCTATCAGTGAAGATGCCTTACTATCAGAAAACCTCAGAAAGGGCTGGACTGGTCTCTATTTCAGTAGAACATGTAAGTGGAGGGGTTGTGTTTGCACACCTGGGTGCTCATGCCGAATGGCCTTGCCATCAGGAGGCCAACCTCTACTCCACTCTCAAGCAATATCAGCATGTGGCTTGTCCCCATGGTCACAAGTTGGCTGCTCCATATGCAGACCTCGAAGTTGTTGCATTTCAAGAAAGGAAAGAGTGGGGAGTGTAAAATATCTTCTGCTAAAACATCTCTATTTGTTTGCTTTGTCTTTTGTTTTTGGTTGGTTTGTCTGTTTGTATTTTGTCTTGATGAACACCCAGAGGACAGATATCTGTTCTGATGGTGTCCATTTTCCTGACACGGGTGTCATTGATTCAAATTGAATCACAAGGTGATGCACAGGTACCAGAGAGCCTGTAACATTTGGGGTTATATTTTATTTTTTTTGTTGGGGGCGTGAAGAGGGTTTTTGTTTTGCTTCTCATTCTGTGTAGCAGAAGAAGACAGGGAGAAGATGGTGAACTGGGGGGTGGTCAGTCCAAATCCTCTAGTACAAGTTCAACTTTGAGAATAAGAAGGCACCTAGGCTCTCAGGGGAATGAATTGACATACTTAATTTCCATATGAATTGAATTAGATTTCAAGGTGGTTTAGGAACAATCTCAAATAATGATTTTAACAAGCGCATTTCTGAAGTTCCCCTTCCCTATTCTCTGCTCTAATTTCATACTTATTTATCTTACTGACCTATTTCATGACCCTTGAACAAGGGAATACTGTGCTACACGGTTTCTTCTCCACGCTCATTAGTACGTTGCTGTTCCGAAGCAGATATTTATTAAATGTTTGAACGTCTGATTTTTAGAAAAAAGCCAGCAGCAACTTGAGCTTATGGAGGGTGGCACATGTCCACTGAGCTCCCCTGTGATACTCAGAAGTCAGAGCTGAATGAATAGGTGCTAAAGACCCCTGCTCAGAGGAAGGAAAGGAGGACAAGCAGCAGCTAAGGCAGGAGAACCGTCAGTACCCGTGAGCCCTGGGCATTTCTGCTTCAGTTGAAGATGAAGGGCTTTTGTTTGGGGACAGGACAGACTTAGGGGACAGCACTGTTGTCCCTCTTTCAACAATCAAAAGAGAAAAATGAATGAGACAACAATCAGAAAGACAGCAGCCCTCAGGCAATAGAGTACAGCGACCCTGAGAGCTGGGAAGGAGAGGGCCCTGTGGCAGTGCCAGTGTGCCCAGGGAGGGCTCCCTGTCTGCTGCACACGGAGGGAAAGTGGGGTGGAGCCCGGAGGATTCCCCGGTAAGGAGACAGCACCCATCCATGGCAAGACCAGAGAAGCGAGCCCTCCGGAAGGGGAGGATGGACAGGAGGGGCTCTGGGGATCGTAGAAGGGTCCCTGAGTACTGACTGGGGTACTGATCCACTCCTGCATCAGGGAACCACCCATCGGGACTCGAGGAGGCAGAGCCTGGTGCTGCTCAAGGGAGGCCACAGAGCTGCTCCCAGGCTGAGAAGCTTGGTCATCTGTGAGACATTGAGCAGAACACTGGGGATCTTGCTGCACAAGTGGGGTGGGGTTGCTGTGCACTGAGACTGGTCTGGTCCCCCTAAAACATCCCAAGAGCTTGATGCAAAAGATTCCAATGATTTAAAGCAGCTTCATTGCCAATCCCCTCAGAGCTGGAGATGTAGGTGGTACACAATGCCCAACACCCAACCAGTGAGGTTCTCCAGGGCTGGCATCCAAGCAGGGGTTGCCCTACATGAGGACAGGCAAGGGAAGAGCGGCAGGAAAGCCACGAGCCAGACCAAGTCAGGGCTGCAAGGAGCTGGAATCAGCCAATGTGCACCTAAGCAGCTATTAGAAATGAATTCACTCAAAACCCTTAGCAGAGCTTTAAAAAAGCACAAATTAATTGCTTTTAAAGATTGAAGCTACCTCTATCACCACTTCTATTCAATATAGTTCTCGAAACACTGGCCAGAGCAATTAGACAGAGGAAAGAAATTAAAGGCATAAAAATAGGAAAAGAAGAACTTAAATTATCACTATTTGCAGATGACATGATTCTATACCTAGAAGACCCAAAAAGGTCTACAAAGAAACTACTAGAACTAATAAATGAATTCAGCAAAGTGGCAGGATATAAAATCAACACGCATAAATCAAAGGCATTTTTGTATATCAGTGACAAAACTTCTGAAATGGAAATGAGGGAAAACACTCCATTCACAATATCCTCAAAAAAAAAAAATACTTGGGAATCAACCTAACAAAAGAGGTGAAAGATTTATACAATTAAAACTACAGAACCCTAAAGAGAGAAGTAGAAGAAGATCTTAGAAGATGGAAAAATATACCCTGTTCATGTATAGGCAGAACTAACATTATCAAAATGGCGATATTACCAAAAGTTCTCTATAGGTTTAATGCAATGCCAATCAAAATCCCAACAGCATTTCTTGTAGAAATAGATAAAGCAATCATGAAATTCATATGGAAAAATAAAAAGCCCAGAATAGCAAAAGCAATTCTAAGCAGGAAGTGTGAATCAGGCGGTATAGCGATACCAGATTTCAAACTATATTACAGAGCAATAGTGACAAAAACAGCATGGTACTGGTACCAAAACAGGCGGGTGGACCAATGGTATAGAATAGAGGACACAGAGACTAATCCACAAAGTTAGAATTATCTTATATTTGATAAAGGGGCTAAAAGCATGCAATGGAGGAAGGATAGCATCTTCAACAAATGGTGTTGGGAAAACTGGAAATCCATATGCAACAAAATGAAACTGAATCCCTTTCTCTTGCCATGCACTAAAGTTAACTCAAAATGGATCAAGGGGGCTGGGGATGTGGCTCAAGCGGTAGCGCGCTCGCCTGGCATGCGTGCAGCCCAGGTTCGATCCTCAGCACCACATACCAACAAAGATGTTGTGTCCGCCGAGAACTAAAAAATAAATATTAAAAATTCTCTCTCTCTCTCTCTCTCTCTCTCTCTCTCTCTCTCCCTCCCCCTCTCTCACTCTCTCTTAAAAAAAAATAAAGAAAGAAAAATGGATCAAGGAGCTTGATATCAAATCAGAGTCTCTGCGTCTGATAGAAGAGAAAGTTGGTTCCCATCTACATATTGTGGGGTCGGGCTCCAAATTCCTTAATAGGACACCCATAGCACAAGAGTTAATAACAAGAATCAACAAATGGGACTTACTTAAACTAAAAAGTTTTTTCTCCGCAAGAGAAACAATAAAAGAGGTAAATAGGGAGCCTACATCCTGGGAATAAATTTTTACTCCTCACACTTCAGATAGAGCCCTAATATCCAGAGTATACAAAGAACTCAAAAAATTAAACAATAAGATAACAAATAACCCAATCAACAAATGGGCCAAGGACCTGAACAGACACTTCTCAGAGGAGGACATGCAATCAATCAACAAGTACATGAAAAAATGCTCACCATCTCTAGCAGTCAGAGAAATGCAAATCAAAACCACCCTAAGATACCATCTCACTCCAGTAAGATTGGCAGCCATGATGAAGTCAAACAACAACAAGTGCTGGCGAGGATGTGGAGAAAAGGGTACACTTGTACATTGCTGGTGGGACTGCAAATTGGTGCGGCCAATTTGGAAAGCAGTTTGGAGATTCCTGGGAAAGCTGGGAATGGAACCACCATTTGACCCTGCTATTGCCCTTCTCGGACTATTCCCTGAAGACCTTAAAAGAGCATGCTACAGGGATACTGCCACATCGATGTTCATAGCAGCACAATTCACAATAGCTAGACTGTGGAACCAACCCAGATGCCCTTCAATAGATGAATGGATAAAAAAAAATGTGGCATCTATACACAATGGAGTACTATGCAGCAATAAAAAATGACAAAATCATAGAATTTGCAGGGAAATGGATGGCACTAAAGCATATTATGCTTAGTGAAGCTAGCCAATCCCTAAAAAACAAATACTAAATGTCTTCTTTGATATAATGAGAGCAACTATGAACAGAGCAGGGAGGAAGAGCAGGAAGAAAAGATTAACTTTAAACAGAGACATGAGATGGGAGGGAAAGGGAGAGAAAAGGAATATTGCATAATGAAGGGAGACCCTCATTGCTATACAAAATTACATATAAGAGGTTGTGAGGGGAATGGGAAAATAAACAAAGAGAGAAATGAATTACAGTAGATGGGGTAGAGAGAGAAGATGGGAGGGGAGGAGGGAGGATAGTAGGGGATAGGAAAGGTAGCAGAATACAACAATTACGAATAGGGCATTATGTAAAATTGTGGATGTGTAACCGACGTGATTCTGGAATCTGCATTTGGGGTAAAATTGGGGGTTCATTACCCACTTCAATCTAATGTATGAAATATGATATGTCAAGAGCTTTGTAATGTTGTGAACAACCAATAAAAAAAATAAAATTAAAAAAAAATAAAGATTGAAGCTACAAATTACTGAGACAGAATGTGTTGAAAGGGTGTCATGGAAATTAGACATTGAACTTCGTTGCGTAGCTGTTGGAAATATCCAAGATGGAACCACAGGAGATAATGAGTCCCCAAACAGGGAGTGTGCCCATCAGCTGGGGGTGACTTCCAACAGCTCAGGATTAGGAAAGGCCAGCAAAGGAGAAATAACCAAGAGAAAGCTGGCCCCAAACTGTCCAAAGTTAATTAAACACACAAACCCAAGGTCAACCGTGGCCATCTTGCATCATAATCCAGCGCAGCAGGAAACACCACCGGTCAGTCAAGGCCCTGGACTCCAGAGAGTGCATTTAAATCTTTTCAACCTGTAGATACACAGTGATGTTGGTTTTCGGGGTTCTTTAGGATAGACTGCCCTTCGTTAGTTTTAAATGTGCTGTTATTTATAACAGTTGTTCTGTGTTCTAGCATTGAAGTTTGCAAAAGTAGCCACTCAATGAGAAACTTCTCACATTAATAAGAATGTTCTCCATTAAGTTTCGGGTAAAAAAATCCCGGGAGTCTGTGTCCTTGGCTGTGCAAGATGCACAGGTGAAACCAGTGCCCGTGAGCTCTCCGGGAAGCTCTGACTTCACTACACCATCTAGGCTAGGGACCCCAGTCATGTTACTAACTTAACATAAACCTGAGATTCCACGGTTCCAGTTCCATGTTGGCTTCAGGCTGACTGTGGAGGAAATTGACTTCGGAGCCCAAGTTCTGCTGACAGGGTATTTGGTTCAAATCCCATTTCTGACATTAGCTGTGTGTCGCTGGGTGACTATTTAAACTCTTTCCCTTTCTCAATGACAGTTGCCAGTGGAAGTTCTTGGTTGGAGGTGGGAGGAGTGTATGTTTCCTGCATCCCATAAAGGAAAAGAACTTTGTTTTAAAATAGGGTAACATGCCTGAAGTTCTCCTCTACATCTGGCCCTGCCTCAATGCCACCTTCTCCGTTTGAGGTTGTTAACGACACTTTCATGATGTTCTACCCAATTCCATAATTGACTGTGTGTCGTATCTCTTCTGTTGAGATGGAATGAATGCACAATACCATTCACCCTTTCGAGTGTGCATTTCTGTGTTTTGACAAGTCCACAGAGTTGTGCAATCGCCACGCTCAGGGTATACAGCCCCCAAGATGGGCTCCCTTCCCTTTCCGTGCATGGGGTTGAGTATGTTTTTAAGTATATCAGTTACTCATCCCTTTGACACATCGATGGAAGATTAACAGAAAAAAAGTGTTCGACACTATTAGCACTAATTTAACAGTTATGAAAATACCAATTAAAACTGCATCTAGATGCCAATCCCCAGCTCTCAGTAAAACTAATAGCCGAACACCATTTGTTCCCAGGAATGGAAGGACCCTCACCCAGGGCTGGGGAGTGGGGACTGGAAGAGCCAGGATCTCACCTGGGTGTGCACCGTCTGCCCACCTCGCTAGCGAGCCACTTCCAAGGGGGGAGGGTAGGTTATTTGACTCACTGTCATTGACTATTTTACTGACGACAGGGTCTGACATGTGCTTGGCACTGGATAGCAACAGGTTGAAATCAAATTAACCCTCTCCAAACACTCGTGTGAAATCTCCATTTTAAAAAAAGAAAAATCTCATGAACTCATCAAATTCAAACTTAAACCCTGAGAACCTTAGAAAGGAACCCCTCTGTGGGACAGATGGGATCTGAAAACTGCCAGTTAGAGATGCATACGTAATAGGGTTTTATTAGAGGTTCTTCATTCATTTTCCTCCTTTTCCAATAGGTTTTGTTTTTAAAGCACTTTTATGTTCACAGCAAAATTGAGCAGAACTCACAGAGAGATTTCCCAGGTACCCCAGCTGCACTCATGCTTACGCCGTCCCCTGAGCAGGCTTAACAGCCTCCGCCCGAGGGTAGGTTGGTGACAATGGATGAACCTATATTGGTGCACAGTCGCCCACAGTCCCTAGCTCAGATCTGAGCCCATCTTGGTGCTGTGCATTCTGTAGATTCTGGACAAAAGTGTGCTCACACGTATCCACCCTGAACCCGTCACACAGGACCAGCTGGATGTCTTGTCTGGGTCATTTTGTAGCTTATTGTGTCACAGGACTGAACAAAGCTCTTCTTCCCCTTGATGTTGTTCTGTTTCCCGCACTTGGTGGCTTACTGTAAGAGTCACTGGGAAACGCAGGTTTGCATCAGAAGTCACACTTGGTTGGAGATGATCCGGAGCCTCCAGCATGAGCAATCAGAGCTGAAAGGGTTCCCGGGGCCGCCATGCGTGTGAACCTGCCCCACTCTTCCAGAAGACACGCCTGTCAAAGGCCTTCTGGCCATCTGAGTGTGTAAGCCAGTCAGATTTTGCTAAAAAGGGCATAGTTAAAATGCTGTCTGTAATTAGCATGCTTAAGTTTCATGTCACAGAAAGTGATGTGATTGTAAAGATTTGCCTGTGCAGCCGCTTTATAGAGCAAGACTTGGGGAAATAAAGTCTTGCCATAGAATTATTAATTATGTTCACAGCAAAATTGAGCAGAACTCACAGAGCTTTCCCAGGTACCCCTGCGACACACATTAAGAGAATGACTTGTGTGGCCCTTTGTCGGCAGAGCACCTGTTCACTCATTTTGAGACACGTTGGAATCTCACTATGTGACACCTGATACTGAACCTCGGTTTGCATTTCATGGTTGTGAAATGTTTTCTGGATGGAAGGGAAAAAGAAACTACTTTCATATTTTTGATGAAGTCTCAGTTCTTCAACCTTGAAACTATTAGTAAACAGAGCGAGCAGAGTGCATCTGAGACAGTGAATGTATTCCAGCTGGAGACACCACGAAGCAGAGCACCTGAGTAACTGTGCTTGACTTGAACCTTTCCGCTTCTCCTCTGCCGCTGAAGACCTCAGTTCTTCTTGCTCAGTGAAGAGCAGGCAGAATTCCTGAATAGGTGCCCAATTCCTGCCTTTACCCACATCCTCCTGCAACTCACTGAAGTGTCTTACTAACGAGGTGCAAACTTGTAATGGGGCTGCACAATAACAATCCTTTTCCTGCAGCAGGTGCTGGCAGAAAGGGCTGCTGTGCTCACAGTGGTCCTCTGTCAGGGCTCTACTGTGTGTGTGTGTGTGTGTGTGTGCAGTTGTGTGTGGTACATGGGGTGGAAAGCAGGGCCTCGCACATGCTGGGCAAGAGCTTACCCCTGACCTACACCCCCCACACTTTCCTCCTTTCTTTTGAGGTAGAGTCTCACAGGTTGCCCAGGCTGAGCTTGAACTTGTGACCCTCCTGCCTCAGCCTCCTGGCAGCTGGGATTACAGGGTGCACCCCCAGCCCCACCCGGGACTTAAATATTTTGAAAGCTAACAGATAGTAACAAATAGCCACTCCACCATAACTATGCGGTCAGCTTCTGCCGATGGACAGCACCCAAGCTTCTGTGTGGCAGTTGTCAGATTGGTTCCAGGCTTTCCTTTGCTTTGGTGAAATGAGAGCCTCCTGGTGCATTCTTGGCCATCGACCGTGGTGCTGCTTCTGCTGTAGGTAACCTGTGTGTAGAGGGGGCTGTGCTCTCATGGGGCCCTGCAGGAGCCAGCCCCGTGTGACTGGAGCTGGGTGGGGAGGCGTCGGCTGAGAGAAGGAGAAGCTCTGCATCATGCCCAGAGTTGGATATGTGGCCGTCGGGCGCTGGGCTTCCTGGACGTGTGTCCTTACATAACCCCAGCAGCAGCCCTGTGGGCGAGAAGTTGGTTCTCATAGTATCAATGACAAAACTGAAGCTCAGAGATGTCAACGTAGTTGTCCAGTGTCAGGTGGGAAGTGGCAGAGAGCCCCGCCCTCAGTCAGACCTGTCTTTAATGCCCTCTGTACAGGTACCAGTACCCTGACTGACACCTGGGACTTGGGAAGAACAGAGGGCACTCTACAGAACCATCCACCTAAGAAGCTAGAACTTTCCAGAAGTTTGCTACTGTAAGCCAAGGTGCACTTTCTAATATGTCGTTCCACAGTCAGAGTCTAGACTGAAGGGGACTAAGTTAACACTGTTCAGATCACAGCTTTATTGCTCTCAAGCTCTGTGGCCCTAATGAAATCACTTGTCTTCTCTCAGCTTTTTATGCTTGGGTGAAATGAGAGTACCTTGATCTTATTAAGCCTGCAGCAGGTAGGTAGGTGGACAGATGATAGATGACATGTAGCCCAGCCAAGCAGGTGTGGTCAGGGCGTGAGGACGCTGACCATGATGGCTGCATCCAGGCAGCCTCTATGTGTGATTCCCGGGGCCTTCTGGCCACATTTGACTCCTGAGAGAACAGAGGATGAAGGCGAGAAGAGAATGGTACTCAGGCTCGGATGTCACCAGGGAAGAGATGTGATTTCTGACCCGCCACAGCCCGAGCACCAAACCTCAGAATGCGAAGGTGCTTTGTACTCTCAGCCTCCCTGAGCTCACTCTGGCTTCTCAGCACACCAGACAGCCTCCCTCCAGGAGAGGCAATGCTCTGACGTCACGGCCAGCGCTCCCTCTCCCACACAAAGCCCTGCCCTCCACTGCTGACGCCGTCACGGAGGGAGCGGGCCTGGGGTGACTTGTGCTCTTCCCACCCCACAGCAAGGCTACTGCTGTCCACCCTTCTTGCAGGAACTAGAGGAACTCGCACGTGGAGGTCCCGGAGGACACGGGGAGGTCCTGGAGGAGGCCACGCAGAGGTCCCGCAGGAGGCCAGGTAGAGGTCCCGGAGGAGGCCACTTGCTCATCAGGAACTCCCCAGACTTGAGAGGGCACACGGGGCAGCTCCACTCTCCTGGCTCCTTGCTCTCTGCGCGTGAAGGCTTCCTTTCCTCAGTGACACACTCGTCACCCAGTCCACTCAGCACCCAGGCTCTGCTCGGCTCTCCTGGGCAGCTCTTCTCGGCCACACTGCCCTCTGACCTGCTCTGTTCTATAGCACATCCTGCTTTCACACGACCTGGCCTGGACAGGAACGGACACTATCATCTGGCTACACCCTGATTCTGATGGGGACGTTGGAGTGAAGGTCGCACCTCAGGGACGTCCTCACCAAGGTAAGGGCTCAGCTGTCCTGTGCCAGCTCTGTGGCTCCATGGCTGGGACTTGCGGAGGCTAAAACCTGAACCTCCAGACCCTGGGTCTGTGAGATCACAGGAAGCTGAGCCATGGCCTGAGGCATCTTCTAGGAAAATCACAGACACTGACCAGGAGGCCCCAGGGATCCCAGGAGACCAGAGCACATGGCCGTGGGATCCTGTCTGCGGAGCCCCTTAGCCAAGGCAGGAAACGCTGGCCTGAGGCTGAGCGGACAGCATGAAGCCCAAACCCAGAGCCATCACCTGGAGAGCACCTTCCTGTCAGGGCCCTGGTGGCACCAAGGACGGTGGCACCCGTGTGCCCAGCACTGGGGCACCCACAGCAGGTCACAAATGCTAATGGACGTGGTGGCCTTTCACTTACACTTCAGTACAAAGCCACTTGCACACACGGTCCCTGATGTGGATGGCTTACACAGGCTCCCAGACACGCGTGGGAGTCCAGAGGCACTTACATCACGTGTCACGGTTGGTGATTGGTAGCAGTGAACCCTGATCACTCATGATCTTATGATCATGAGTTATGCGAGCTGTGACCTCATCGTGGGCAGACCCACAGGTTACTAATTGGGAAGGATGCTGGAGGAAGTGGTCACTGGGGTGTGCCCTTGTGTCCTGGATTCTTGGCCCCTCTCTCTCTGCTTCCTGGCCACCATGAGCTGAGCAGCTCTCCTCCACCACACCCCGCCCCACTCAGGCCCAGAGCCATGGTGCCTGCTGGCCCTGGACTGACCCTTGGAAACCACGAGCCAAAACCAACTGTTCCTCCCCTAAGTGGTTCTTGTCAAGAGCCTTGGTCACAGAGGTGAAGAGCCGACTAACACCGTGCACGCCCCACCTGGAGATGTCTGAGACGAGCCACCCGCTCTGGGAGGCTGGGGGTCAGGGGCTGGCATTGGAGGAGACTCCGTGATTCTCTCCCCGTTCCTGCCTCCCCTCGTCTGGCGAATGGCCACTCTCTCTCCAAGAACCGGCCAACCTGATAACCTGCACCTTCCACAGAAAAACAGATCATCCTCCTCTTGCTCCAGTCCAGAATTTTCCCAATTTTCTTTCCACCTGCTAGGAGAAGGCCAGTGTTTCAGGAGTCCAGAAGATGTTCAGATGTTTGGTTGTCCTGCCCCTTCCTGCTGCCGTGACCTGTTCCGCTCAACATCCCCCCACCTGCTCTCTTTAAAGTTGCTCCCCATTTACATCCAGGTCTCACTGAAAACCGAGTTTTGAAATAAGGAGGAGTTTTGCCACATTTTTTATGTCCTGAGTAACAAGGCTGGTGGGTGAACACAGGGCATTTCGATATTTTTTTTTAATTGGGTTTTTAAGTAACTTCTCTGTGGATATTTTATGAATTATTTCAGCCATTGCAGTTCAAGTAGCTCCTGACTGTGTGCCCTAAAATCCCACTGACCTCAGTCTGTGCGATGCCAGATGACCCAGGCCCTGCTCACTGTGTAAGCTGCAAACACAAGAGCAGGGGAGTGACCAGGAGAGCTGGAGTCAGGGACCACAGTTAAAGCCCATCACGTTCTCAGGACCATTAGGGACCAGGATGGCCTGCTGTTCATCTGAGACAAGCTGCTGAATCACCACCCCTCTCTCCGCACCTCTTCCCAGGGCCAGAGGGTGAAGCCCCTGCTGTGTGTGCCCCTTGGTATTTCTGTGCAGGCTCTATGAGCGTGCATCTGACCAAGACCATGGAAAGCACACCAGGTGACCTTGAGAAGGTCGTCTGAGGCTGGGTGTGGGGACAGAGCAGCAGATACAAGGCCACCGGGTGTGGGGACAGAGCAGCAGATACAAGGCCACCGACAAGGCTCTCCTTGCTGAATGCTCCATAGACTTCTGTATTTGATCACAAAACTTCCTTTGTCTTCAGGAAAATAATACAAATTGTGTGTGTGTGTGTGTGTGTGTGTGTGTGTGTGTGTGTGTGTCCTGCATTAATATCTAGAAAGCCTCCAACCCATCTTTAGCACCAGGAACTTTGAAAATCCCAGAGGCCGTGTAGAATTTGTTGGCAGTTTTAGGAGGAGTTGGCCATTGTGACATTGTGTGACAGCTGCTCTTCTGACCGCTGTGCTCATACTTTTACATAAGTGATTTTAGGGGATGAAAGTAACACTTGTGTGTCCTACTTCAGCCATGGTGTGGTCTCTGTCCCCCTCTGGCACCACACGCACCTAAGAGGCAGTGCTACAGGTTGGGATGATGTGTGTTGGAGAGATGGAGAGGCCTGCCCCTTGCAGCACCTTGGACTCTTCTGTTGTGGGTGTGCAAGATGGCATCCTACATTTGGGGTAGAGAAACCCAGGGCTCTGGGGTACAGGGCCCCCCACCATGCCACTCCACTCCTCAGGTGGGGAGAGCCCCTGCTGCAGTACACCCCCACCTCGCTGCACTCACAGGGGTCTGTCCTGCAGGAGGATCAAAACCGCAGCCCCGGGATCCAGGCAAGAGCCCCAGAGCCCCCAAGAGGCCGGCTTGGCCATGCTTCCTGTGTCTTGAGCCAGCAGCTTACCCAAGAGCAAGTCAGGAAAATAGAATTTGTTAAGAATGTTTAGAAAAGAAAGGGGTGGGGAGCACCCCAATATGAATAACAATGTGAAAAAAAATGTAATTAAGAGTGGTTTCATGTGCACAAAGATATAAGGGCCCTTTGTATCATTTTCTCTGTTCTCAAGGATGATCACAGAGCTAGTCAACAATATGCCCGACTCATCTCCGCTCATTTCCTTTTTAATGGGATCTACCACTCCATTTTTGACGCTTTTTATTCTGTTGATTCTTTCAACTAAACTCTAAAGATAAAAGGCATAATTGTTCAAAGGACTAGGAAGTGGCTCTCCTAGCGAGAGCTGTGTGTCTGGGCGGTGTGTTTGCAGGCATTCCTGGGAGAGTGCAAAACCTACCCTGTTAGACTGTTTGTTTTCCAATCTCCATAAATCACCTTCTTCCGGGCCATTGCTTTGTGATCAGGTGGAGTGACACCTGCGTGTGTGGAGAAACCCATTGGCACAGGTCGACAAAGGTAGGGCCTGGGGGAAGATGGTTTGAGGGATGGGGACCCCAGGGGCTGACATAGTGGAGTTCACCCAGCGTCTGGGACTACGCTGCACCCAGGTCTGGTGATGAGCATCGCCCCTGTGCTGTGCGGGTCTGTCTCCAGTGCAGCTGGGGGAGGAGGGACAGAGGAGAGCACTGTCCAGCTTTGCCATTGACCCCCTGGCCTCCTGGTCATTCCAGCAAGGCGGGAACCTGGAAGGTCTTCCTTTGCTGGGCAGGAAGGAAGGTACACTCACGTTTATTCCCCTGAAGTCTGATAAAAAGGAAAGTGGCCCTGTGCCCTCAGCAAACAAAGGGTCACAGCTGGTTTTAAGATGTAGTGATCACTGGCTCTGCGATCCTGAGTCCCCAAGAAGGCCAACCTCAGAGTGCAGACCCCAGGCAGGGATAGGCGTGGGCTCACTGCTGGCTTGGGGACCCTGCCCTGGCCTCTGCTCAGAGAACAGCCCCATGCCTGCCAGCATTGGTATATATATTCGTAGATTACCCACCTGACTTCCTAGTAGGTTAACCGTGACTGTAGCTACAGTCCTCAGCCCCAGGCCTGTCACTTAGGAAGTGCTAGCTGAACCCCACCTGCTGCCCCTGTGGCCGGCAGAAACATGGTGTGCATGAGCTGTGTGAGCCCCTGGTCAGAGGTGAGTTTGAATCTCGCACTGTTTCATCATCATGACCTCATAGAGCCCTGTTCACAGCCCAGGTCAAGGCCAGTAGCCAGTGGGGACCAGGCATTGCTCAGGCAGGTTTCTTATCCTAAATCCCACTGATGTTCCCACCCTGGTGTCACCTGCCTCGTGGATACAGCAGGACCCTGGCTGCCCTACTTTTGTGCTCTTGGAAAGGTAAGTTTTAAAAAGGTGGAGAGAGTCTATTGGAAGCAGCCTGGAGATAAACAATTTCCTTCACCCCAAGTGTGAGCCTGGGGCCACCCATCTGCCACAGAGATGTGTGTGGGAGCACAGAGTGTCCACAACTAGGAGACTAAGGCTGGTGTGTCCTTGGCTGCAGTTGGCTCTTTTTAAACTTTCTTACTATGGAAGATTCCACACATATTCAAAGTGCAGAGAACAGTATGAGGACCCAGTGTTCCCACATCCATCTTCAATCTCCATACAGCATCTTTTAAATGTGCAACTGGCAAAAGTGTGATTTGGAAACAGGGAAGCCACCTTATCAACCATTGACTCAAAGTGACAGCTCCCAGGTTTACGTGACCTGCGGGGTCACCAAAGGCATTTGAGTTTCAGAGCCTCAGAATCATTCAGATGCTGCTGGATCCATACAGTGGTTTCTAGTCTCACAGAGACTATTATCAATTGGATTCCAAGTCAGAGTGACAGTGGCATGGGCCACTTGAGATGCATCTGCACTTAGGGCATCACAGAGAGAGTGCTCAGGTGCCTCTGCCATCCAGATGGAGCTGTGGAGGAGGTGCTCTGCTTGGCGTGGCAAAATGCAGAGCTCTGCAGAAGGAGAAGCAGAGACTCGGCCAGAGAGGCTGGGCATGGAGCACGAGGACATGGAGCACTGCCAGGCACCCACAGCTCCTGCTCCAACTGAGCAGTCGGGTTGGAACTGGGGATCTATTGCCAAACCCACAGGATCTCTAGCAAGCCAACCCTCGGGGCCCATAGTCTACCTGGTCCTTCACTCCACCCAGGTACGTGAGCACCACACCTTGGCAAATCTAGCGGCCTTTCCAACCACCCCCTGGTGTCCAGCCCCCACCCCCCAGCGTTGTCGATGTAAACTGCAGCCACTCTCATGCCGGCCATTGGCAGGGCCTCCCGTATGTAGATCTCACCCCTGACCCTTGTCTTCCCCACACTGTGGGGTAAGGATGGACCTAGTTGTCCCACACCCTCTCAGTCTTACCTTGGGGTGAGCTCCATCTGGCTGAAATTCTCCTGGTGACCCACCTGACCGAGCCCAGCCACGTGATCTCCGGGAGCTTATGTTCTTTCCCACTTCATTTCAGTGCTGATCCTTAGCACAGGCTGTTGCCTCCAACTGCCCGAGGCCTGACCAACCCTGCACCTGGTCTCCTGGGGGCGCGTCTGGATCCTCCTTACCACCGCCTGCCCCCTGTCATTGTGTGTCATTTTCTTGGCCTGTTTTCCCCGGCAGAGAGCTCTGTGAAGTTGGAGACCACATCTGTCCTCTTTACCATCGTGACCAGCAGTGTGAGAAGCCTCACAGTTGTCCCCAGCTCTGGGACATGTGTCAAATGCCCACAGAGACAAGGGACCCCAGAGCAATGTCCCTACCCCTGTGCCACATTTCCCCGCTAGTCAGTGGAGTGTCTATTTCTGTTTTGCATTCCTGAGCTAGTGTCCCCAATTCTGATTTGTAAGCACCTCACTGTTTTCCCAGGCTTGCCAAAATGGGCGACTTCCATGGATTTGAAGATTCCGTTCACAACTTCAGTTGAATTTTGCAGATAAGTATCCACCATTATTTTTTTCCTCAACATAGACTTCCATACCATAATAATAACAACTTTTCTTTTTAGGCAAGCACACTTACTATTAAGCAAACAATATCAAGGAGTTGCAGGATCACATGATTAGATTTTGCACATTTTAATTTAGGGTCTATACAAAAGAATCAAGATGCTAACCCGCAAAAGTAGCTGCTTCTAAGGGTGAATTATAGAAGCTGGTTAATGCCACAGCTTTTAAATCTTTTATTTTAATATGAATGAATGTGTAAAGATGTTGTATTATGGCTAGCTTAAAAAGCCACCAAAATAAAATATTTTATTATATATTAGGTACAAAAAATGATGTAAATTTTCAGATCCATGAAGGAATAAGAGTCTATGTTCATCTCAATAGACTCAGGAAAAAATATATAAAATGCCTGGTTTTATTTGTTGCTACAATTCTTTGAAAACTACAACTCTGCATTTTTGATGGGTAGAAAAATGGGAAGAGTCCAGAACTTTATTCATCCGAGAGCTGGAGTTTGCAGACTCCCTCCCTAGCATGAATGCCCTCTCTCCCTGGGGTGTTTAAATGTTCATCAAAGGAGGAGGAGGAGGGGAGGAATAGAAAGGCTATGAGTTCTGGATGTTTGCTCTGCAGTCCTTTGTGGGAAGAGTCTGTCGGTCTGCTCCGTGGTGTCTCTTAACCCTAACAGCCGCAGGTTGAACTCTGTCTCCTGGGACTTGGGAACAGCAGGAGCTTCATGTTGTCCCACCTCTACTCAACCAAGGACCTGGTCAGTCTCCAAGTCAAACAAAAGATCTACATAAGGCAAAAGAAGAAGTAAAATTCATGTTTTTGACATAGTGTGAATGTATGTGGACATGCACATGCAGACCCATACACAGTGAAAACGCCAACCAACTATAGAAAAATAGCATTAAGGAGTAGATTTGTCAAGGTTGCTGATCACCAAATCTGTGCATTTTTTTGTCTGGATACCAGCCGTATACTGTACCAACAAAGTGTTGTAATGATTTTCAACATGTTGCCCTTTACAACAGGACCCCCCACACACAAAAAAAAAATTAAATACCAGAAATAAATCTAAAGGAAGATCCTCAAAAACAAATGATTAAAAATCCACAAGGAAAATGATTAAAAATTCCACAGAGGATTTTTTTAAAGAAATGTACAAAAGGAGAGCTAATGTGGGAAGAAGGATAGAGGGAAGAAGTCCATTTCACCATATTGATCATAGAATAATGCACATCCGGTCAGAATCTTAACATAGCTCTAGCCAAAATATGCGTGCTGGTTCCAAAATATATAAAAATGTAGAGGTTGAGAAGATCAGGCAGTACGAGGAGGAATCAGATACAAGGTGGAGGAAACATGCTTGCCAGGACTTGTCATGATGCTAATTCAGACAGATGAAGACGCAGGATGAGGGCAGCAAACCCCTGGAATCCACAGAGAACGTGGTGCTCACTCACACCCAGGAGCCTCCGCCCGCCAGTCACACCTGCCACTGCAGAGAGCAGGGAAGACCTTCTTGCCCATCACTGCGGAGGGTGCACTGGCTGCAACATGGGGACAGCAATCCCACAGGAAATCATTAATCACACTGCACTCAGATACAAAGGGCATCCACACTGTGATGGGTGTAGAGGACCTCAGCAGGGAAAATCTCTGCACACAAGCAAAGATCCGACATCAGTGACCACAAAGTTGATCCTCAGTTAACTGTGTTGGAGTCCACTGAGAAGCCAGGACACTGGAGAAATTATTTCAAGCTCTATATTCATCACCTGGCTTATACCCAGAATATATAAAGGACTCTAAAATCAATAAGAAAATGGAATATGACCCAATAGAAAAAAAAGCCAGGAAATAAATGTGAACTTCATAAGAGATATCCAAGGGTCTCCTATAAAATATCAAGAAATGTCCATACTCATTAATTACCAGCACAATGGAAATTGAAACATCCATCTCCGTGGCTACAATTTCAAACCTTGATAACTTCAAACATTGGGAGGTTGTGAGGCTAATAGAACTTTCATGAGCTCATGGTGGGAAGAAACTGGGTCTCGACCTCTGAGCGCAACATGTGCATGGTCATTTCTCAGGTAGAACCTCGACACACTCACAAGCATGTGATTTCACATTTAGGTCAATGCCAGCCAAACTGCAGCCCCAAGGCCACCAAAAGGCGCACACCAGGGTATGTGTATCACAGCAGCTATAGCCAAAAGACCTCCAGCTAGAAAGAGCCCAGGTGTGCATCAACAGCCATGTGGACAGATGCAGCTTGGCATGTCCATATAATCATAAGCCATGTGGGACGAAAATGCAGGAGCTAAATCACAAACACATGGACGATTCCCCACATACATCTTGAATGTTGTGATCAACACAATTCAACCCAGTTTATTCTTACATGGTTTCACAATTGCCTAACTGTGAAGCAAGCAAATCTTTTGTGCTGGGATCATGGATATTTCAAGAGGGGGTGAGGAGTGAGTGGAAAGGGAGTGTGCAGAATCTCTGCAGGCTCCTGCTTGCCCCCCGAGGACCTTGGTGCAGGTTACCTGTGTGACTCTCTTCACTTTGTGCTGATTGAAGGCACCATGCACCAAAGATCCGTGGGCTCGAGTGTTCAGTTTTTCAAGGTCTGTATACACACAGTGGTAAGTAGCGGACTATAGTTTGTTTAAGCACAAGTTTAAAAGTTATAAGCTTATTCGCTTTCCTTATGTTCTAAAAAACTGTGATATTAAAAAAAATATTGGGAAGGAAAGCTACTTCTAAGTCTGGGCTCTGCATCCGGGGACCACTCCATTGATACTGACCGTTTTTCATTATTTACTGTGGAGGATGGAGTGTCATTCTCCCCAAATCAGTGCAGAGGAAAAGGGAGATTCTAGTAGAATTTCTGAAGTCATGAACCACATTCTTCTAAAGCACCGGTGGCACCCACATCCTTATCTAGGAAACTGGCCTTGCTTCATTCCCCTGGCCTGCGTTTAAATGTGTGAGAGTGAGATGGGAATGTGTTGTGGATTTTGCTGCAAGCCGAGAGTATCTATGATTATGAGTATTTAACATGGATGGGTTTTCTGGAGTGGTTTTCCCCAGGATAATCAAATTCACAAACATGAGACAGCTAAAGACCTACATAGGGAAAACCCATTTTGTTATTGATTCTGCAAAATGCAGACATGCTCCTGTTAAAATCAGGAGTAAATAAGCTGTTTAGGACTAAAAGCTTCTCTGGTTGAACTGCTGGCGTGACGCACCGACAGGACCTGCTTGGGTGATGGGTCCCCAAGCCTGAGCCACACGACACACTTCATTTACCCTACATTGATGCACATTGCCCATTACCCTGTAGCAAAAGTCGCCTCCCCCATCCCTTTCTGTTATAAAGTTAGTTTCCTTAAGGGGGAAAAAAAAAGAGAGAGACGATGTTTATAGAACAGACTGCTCAGCAGAAAAATGAAACGAGTTTCTAACAGGCTCCCATTTCTTGCAGAGAAAGAGTTTTTTTTCATGAAGGGCACACATACCAGATATTTTAAAGAATTTCACACGCAGCTGTTTAGAATTAATTTCTATAAAGAGCTCACAGCACCGAGAATAGTAAACATGACATATGCAAATAACTTCACATTATAAATACAGTTGGTTATTTTCTTTTTCCATAAACTATGAAAAAGCACAATAAAAATGTCAAACTGCAGTATAAAAAAATCGGACTCTGGGAAGCTGGGGGAGGGCACTGATGCTGGTCTTCATTAACGTGTGCACCTGCTTATCATCTGAGTCATGGTGCAGGAGGCTGGCACTCGCTGGTGGACTTCTGTGGCCGCTCCCTCCTGTCAGCTGGGCTGAACAGTATCCAGGGACCTCTGTGCTTCTTGGCCTCAGCCACCAGTGCCCTCCACTGCAAAGTGAACATGGAGGGAGTCTCATGATTGGCTCTCCAGAAGTTCCAGGCGGCTCTCCTCAGTGAAGGAAGGGAGCCATCGCAGCCTGCTGCTCGACACACTCCCACTGGGGAAGGGTTGCTTTGCACCCAGGAGGCCACCATCTCTGGTTTGAGCAAAGCTTCCTGGAATGTCAAATTCTGTCCTAGTGTAAGTCCCCACTAGACACCAAGAAGAGAGTGCTGTGATGCTTAGGCTGTTCCTCTGAGAGCCCCCCGGCTGGTCCCCACCCGCCTGACTCATGTGCTGTCCACGTCCGTGAAGGTGCGCTCAAACCACCAGCAGACTGAGTGTGAGAGAACATGAGATGGCACTTTTTGCCCCTTGTGGGCAATAATGGTGGGTGGTCTTGTTCCAGGAGGTGGTGAGAGTGTAAAAAGTGGGGACCCTGAGCACCCCGGGGGTGGAAAAGAGCTGGCCCCGCTATGCAGAGCCAACAGTGGCCACAGATGGGTGAGTGTGAACCCGTGAGTGTTCTTTGCCTATAGTTCACATAGCATAGATGCTCCTGAGTATAAAACACTGGGGTGTCCCAGGCAGACAGTAGACACAGCCAGGAGCAGGGGCAGAGCCTCTGCCATCTCCCACCTGTCTATGCTGCCTGCCCATCGGCAGCCGAGTCTCCTTTAATCATTTGGGATAAGGATTTTTATTTCTGCCTTATTAATTTGGAACCAGCATAATTTCCTTTTCCTCAATAACATACTGGAAGTTGGAGAATTGTAGAGCAACCTGTTCACATTCAAAGACTGACGTCCAGTTGCATGCTTGATGTGGATGCGTTAGCCAAATGTAGAGTACCAATGAAGACGCTTGCAACTTAGAAAACTGGAAAAAAACTCTCATGCACCAAATCCCCCAAATACAGTTGGGAAAGTGCTTCACCAACAGGCAGAGTAAATCAAGAAATAAAGAGACCTGGGATGCAAGAGGCAGGGACCCCAAAGGAGGAGTGTCCCTGAGGTGGGGTAGTGGAGCCTGTGCAGCTTGGCACAACCAGCTGGAGCCGGAAGGCAAGGGATGGAGCAGACGATCCTTCAGCCATGGAGACGGCACACAGATGCCCTGGCTGAGGAAGAGCACTGAATTATCAACCTAGAGGGTCAGGAAGAATCCCAACAGCTAAAGATGGAGGCTCACTGGAGGTTGGCTGAGTGTTGACAGTTTCCTGAACATGGACAGAACCCAGGCCTGGTGTGACCGAATTTCAGTCTGCAGCCCAAGGGATGGGGACAAGGGCATGCATGAGGTCAGGGACGGACATGTCAGGACGCTAAAGCCACATCCCAGTACCTGGACACTGATGGATAAGAACAGGAAATGAATTCAGCATGCAGTTTAGATATTTGATGGTCAATACTAGACTGGTCTCCACAATGTGCTGGAATGTTTCTGCAGAGAGAAACATGGAAGAAAGTGGAGGCAGAATCTGTCCATTGTCAGGAACCCCCACCAAGTGCAAAATGACTTGGGTAAAAGCAGGAACAAGGCCAACTAATGTACAATTAGAAGAGCGCCCCAAGGCCCTCTCTGTGAGGCGAACAGACACATGCAGCCCTGTGGGCTTTATAAGGACATCTTCCCTGTTCCAGAAGATGCCGGTGCCAGAGAAGGATGTGGGAGGAAGAATATAGGGTGGGTGGCAGAGGGAAAGAAGATAACAGGACAATGGAATTTCTGTAACATCAGAGGAGAAGTGCGATTAGATATTTGCACCTGAGCCCAATTCTCCCCAAATAGTGGAAAGGAGAAAATTGTCACTGAAATGGGAAAAAAGAAATTTGAACACTGTGGAGAAGATGCCACAGTCTGTGGGACACATGGAGCTCCCACAGACCCTGGGGGAAAGGCCAGGCATGTAGGTAACGTGAGAGTGGTTCAAGTTGGGACCGAATGCTGGCCCTGATCCATGTTGTTGGGTGGCATGGACACCTGTCTGAGCCTCAGATTGCTCACCTGTAAACAAGATCACCTCTCCAGATTTTTCTAAAAATTGAATGAGATGATTCAGTGGATGGACGTTGAGGACCTTGTGCTAAGTGGAAAAAGCCATCACAAAAACAAATCCTGTGATTCGGCTTACAGGAGGTCCCCAGAATGTGCATGTTCACAGAGACAGGAGGTAAAAGGTGCTGGAGTCTCTGGTTTGGGGAGATGGGGCATCCTTGCTGGTGGGCATAGAACTTTGGTTTAATATGATATCAAAGTTCTGGAGATCTGGCACCTAACATTGTACAGAAAGTCCATGCTCAGGAACCGTGCACCCAAAACAGGATGGTAGATGTTACGTTAACACATAGCCAGACTGGGACTGTGATTCAATATGTCTAAAGCCTAAACCCAGGATCATGAAGATATAAGCATCCTGTTGAGGTTCCCGGAAGAATGTTTATGTGATGCATTATTTGTACAATTAAATTTGTTCTGATGTTTGAGAAGTCAATATGTAGACAGCCCCCAGCCAACACGTGGGCACTAACCTCTGTTGATGCTTCTACATTGGGAGGGAGGACAGACGGCCTTTGTTTGCAATCGGTTCAGGGTTTTCCAAAACAGCGGTAAAGGCTTGGGAGGAAAGCAGGGTGTCACCTCCTGTGAGTCCTCCCAGCTACATGTGAGCCAGGGTTTGCTTGAGGTGGTGGAGGGCAGAGAGTCTAGAGGAGACAAACTGGCACCTGGAGGGACAGGAAACAAGATTTCTGAGCCCCGGATATGGGGACTGGGGCTGAGGAGTTCCAAGCAAAGGAGAAACTCAGGGTGAAGGATGAAAAGCCACAGGCCTGCAGGGGCGACTGTTCTTGAAATCAGCAGTTCCCAGGGCTGATCTGTGGTGGTGTCTTCAGGAAGCCACAGGTACGAGAAAGGATGTTTTTTTCTTCTTCGCTACAAGAGACATGAGACAGGCAGGAAGATTTGTCACAGCAACCGTGGTGTCTGCCCTGCCCAAAGGGACACCACAGCTCATCTGCCCCTGGGGCCCTCAGAAAAGCAGGTGAGAGCTCCAGGTGTTCCAAAGACACAGGAGCTCCAGACACGTGTGCACGATTGTCACGAGTGTGAATGCTGACTCCTGTTCTTCAAACGGTTGGTGACCCCCCAAAAACGTGCAAACAGATATGCAAAAGAGGCCAGGCGCCAAGAGCGCTAACCTGCTCCTCACAGTCACTGATGAGGAATCATCTGTGACACCTCTGCCATTTGGGTTGGACGTGACCCCTAGAGAAGGGGAAGGCGTGTCCGAGCTCACTGTGAACTTGAGGTGATCTTGTGTAGATCTCATGTCTTCAGTCCTGTACCCTCCCCCACGAAGGACAGAAGGGCCAGAGAACACCAGTGAGCATGTCCTATACAGTGGGCAGCCCCAGGCCCAGGTCCGGACAGTGCCCCAGGGTGCTCCTAGGAGGCATGGACACACGTGCACACACACACACACGTACACTCACACACACACACGTACACTCACAGACACACACACACTGGATTTACTTTGTGAACTGTGTAACTGTAGTACTCTTATAGGAGTTAAAAGCATTATTTTTAAGGACATCAACATTTATTATATGGTTCATTTTACCATGATTTGTGGTATCCACTGGTTTTAATCAAGAAGCCTCAGTAATGGGCTGCTGCGGGCTCTCAGGGTGAGGAATGGGCCTTCCATTCCCCAGTATTGTCCTCTGTAAGATGGGGACGTTGTCGTTACCCCTGTGCTCTGGGGACAGATGAACAGGTGGTGCTTAGCTGTTAAATCTGCACTAAAAAAAGAATGCAGTTTTTTCACATCAAAATTTTAATAATGTGTTTTCATCCCAAAAAGAGAAAAAATAGGAAATTCATTTTCTTCCAACGGTGTAAGATAATGCACAGGACATGACTGTCATTATTTTACTTTAGTCAAAAATAAAATCATATCCATAAAAAGAGGCATGTCCCAATTCCACATCCTTAGAAGTATCAGCTTCAATTGCTAGTAATTGGTTTAGATGTCAACTCTGCATATCACCTGGTTTCTCTATTGAGAGGCCATGGCACAAACACACATGACCCCAGCAGAAAAAAGCCTCAGGAAAAATCCTTCCTGTAGCCTCAGGGGATTTAAAATTGATCTCCTATAGCTGTCCCACTGTTATATTCTTAACAATGGACAAAATAATTCCTTTCAATTTTGAGCCCAACTGTTTTGAGGACACGGGGTTGAGTTATGTTGCTATTTTCAGAGTGGACTCGCGGGTATATTTCATCTTTCCCTGGTAATCCCACTGCAGAGGGATCAAAGACACTGTGACATTCATTTCAGAGTCATTTGTGTGCTATAAGCCCTGATATTTCCAGTGATCAAACACATATCCTAACTAGACAGTCACCGTGGCCCACCTTCTCACCTGCCTGGATTCTCCCAAGAGGATTCACATCTGAGAGCCCCGTACATGAGAGGGGAAGCCAGTAGAACCAGCCAAAGCACCCACCAAAGAAACCGAGGTCTGCCTTCCCCGTATCTGCAGCTGACGCCTGTCCCCAGCTGGAGGAACCAGACAGTAACGAACGCCTCTGGCCCTGAGGTCCCGGATCTGCAAGGGAGGAGGTGGCAGGTGAAGGAAGAGCTGCCCCCAGTGGGTGCAGACTGGGAAAAGATGAAGGGAACGTGATGAAGGTGATGAAAGTCGCATCCTTGGATGATAAACTCATCACAACCAAAGAATAAAAATAAAAACCATCAGCGCTCAATGCAAAACACTCCTCATGGAGGGGAAACGGGGAGAGCTTTTCTGGTTTTCAGAGCTGACCTTAGAGCAGAGAGGGCAGACGCTGGATGCATGAAAAGGAGCCGCTGAGTCCTGATGGACCAGAGGTCACTGACCCTGTCTCCACCCCAGCTCCGGTTTACCAAGGGCCAAGAGATATTTATGAAAATTAGAACTTTACTTGAGGCTCAAGTACATTCACACAGTCAAAACAAAACACTCCCTAGGTGAACATGCACCTCCTACAGACACCTCAAATTGAGAAATGTTAGAAACAGGGATGAGACCAGGTTCAAATTATGCAGATGGAAGTTACAGCATGTTCATTTACATGCACGATACACAACACAGATGGCCTCAAGAAAGCAAACCACATGCTACAGTCATGCTGATGGGATGGGGGGACGAGCACAGAATAGGAGATAATTTAATTTAATAGCATACATAAAACAAGAGTGGGGCCTTGCATACCTCAGCAATGAGAACGACTATACTGTAAACCAAGAGGCTTAACTCCATTCCGTCTTCAGTCCAATTTCTGAAAGTAGAATGAAGATAAATTCATGGCTGATACATTCCACCCGCACCCAGGTGTTGGGACAGCCTCTCACTGAGCTCACGTGGCCAGATGGTCAAGTAGATGAACTCTCTTCCTCCAAAAAGAGAGAGAGGCTAAAACAGAAGAGCCATCTCTGGCCTTTAGAATGAAGTCTCTTCTACAGTAAAAACAGAAATCGGGGGCAAGACAGAAGCCACAGAGCCAGTTGCCTGCAGAGCCAGGCAGATTATGGAGATGAAGAGCACTAAACAGTGTGAGATGGCAGGAAGTGGGGATTCTGGCTCACCCAGGGCTCCCATGCTGGCTGAAGCAGGCAGAGGTGACCACCTCACCCCCAGCTGATTGAGGCTGGGTGGCATGCATGCCCTTTATTGCCACTTCTCTGATTTTTATTTTAAAGTTAGATAGTCTGTATTGAAGGCAAGCTCTCTAGTACTGAAAGTGGTAATGAATGCAAACTTTTGTAAACCTGAGGCATCAACTGTGAGCTCACTTCATCCAACTTGTCCTCCATGTTTATAGCCTCTGGTGTAGAGGAATTCTCTGATCCTTTTCTGGTGTCTCCTGGGGATGTGGCTGTCACAGGCATGCATGCCGTTCCTGTACATCAATCCACACGTTAATGAAATTCTCTTTAAAAAAGTGTCTTTAGTGTCCTCTAAGATGCTCCAAGATGGAGGCACACCAAGCAGAGTTCTGCAGAGCAGCATCTCGGAGGGAGTTGGAGGGCAAGAAGCATAGGCAATGAAGCTCTGAGACCAAGTTGCAGTTCAGTGTCCCAATCCCAGGGGATTCTCAGAGGCTGGGCTGCTGCTTCACAGCTGCCCTGAGTAAAGAAGTTGCAACAGAATCTATCTTCTCTGTCTACCATGACGGATGCAGCTGCCCAGGGGCCGTACACTGAGAGATGGTTCCATTTGGGCAGAGCAATCCCCAGAGAAGGACCTGTCTCTGAGCTAAAGCTCAGTTGCTCCTGATGAGAGTCCCATGTGGACATTAGAGTGTCCACTATGCATCGTACCCAAGGGTGGGGAGACGAATTCCAACTGATAAGACTGATGTTCAAAAATATACTTTTTGGTCAATTTAACTATGTAGACTGTTGGTGAAACAGAAAAGAGTCTACAGATCTCCTGTCTCACAGAAGCCCTCTCTTTACCTCTTCATCTTGGTAACGTATGAAAAGCCCTTGGCAGAGTTGTTCTCTGGAGATATACGTGGCTGTTATGGTTCAGATGTGAGGTGTCCCCCAAAACTCACGTGTGAAACAGCCCAAGAACGTTCAGAGGTGACCTCATAGGGGTATGAGATCCCTGATCTCATCCGTGGATGAATCTTCTGATGGAGGTGAGCTGGGAGGTAACTGAAAGTGGGTGGGCTGTGTCTGGAGGAGGCGGGCATTGGGTGCATACTTGTGTGTTGAGCTCAATGCTCTCTGTCTCCTGGTGCCATGTCCTCCACCCCACTCTTCCACCATGATTTTCTGCCTGACTTCGAGCCCTGAGGAATGGAGCCAGCTGTCCATGAACTGAGACCTCTCAAACCGTGATCCCCAAAGTGAACTTTTTCTCCTAAAATCATTCTTGTGAGGTCTTTTGGTTGCAGCAATGAACTAGCTGACTAAACCACTGGCCCCAGCCACAGATGCCATCTTCATTACCCTGGGGCGTTCCCCTGTGTTATGTCACACCCATGCTTGCTATTTAGAGGTCAGAATAATTACGAATTATTCTGAGTGTCTCTGCCTTTTCCTGTTACCCGGAGGGTCCACTGGCTAGCAGACACATCCAAAAATGGCACCCAGGACTTTAGGGACTGAAGCTTCATCCCTTGGCCATCCTGAGGGAGACTGTCTCAGGACAACCTGGAGGGTCTCACCCCATATTTGCTCCTGGAAGGTGCCTTGGCACCGTCCACTCACCATGAGCACTAACACACAAGGGCATTTCCACTGGCTGTGGAGAATCACCCACCTGAGCAAGTTCTCGTTCCTTCCTGACGTGACTGTGCTGACATCAGCCACTCCTGGACTCCACCCACAGTGTTTGGGGCCCGAGGTCTCATGCTGTGAAGTCCTGGCTATTACATCCTCAGGGTGTTCCGCTAAGGGCCACCCCTGCATGGCCTCACCTGCAAGGCCCCATAATACTTCATAAGCACAGACCAGTTCGTTGTGGAGAGTGTGACCTGGTGCTTCTGTAAGAAATGACCTGGGGACAGAGCATGGGATCCCTGGAGATCTCTGCAGCTCTGTCCATCCTTTTCATTTCCCCCATGTGCACAGATGCCCATTGCAATCCTCAGATCCCCAAGGATGCACCCAGCGTGTAATTTGCATAACTATGAGCAAGGTGCTTCCTTTCAACTGTCTCTTTAAGTCTTTTTTTCCTGTCTCAGGGCACCTACCTGCCTGCCAAGATGGGGAAATGAGCTCCCCTGGAATTCTAATGTTGAATGGATTATTTGGCGGATCAGCCCAACATGGGAACTGTAGAGATTCAGTTAGACACGCCTTTGCTGTAAGGTTTTGTGCTTCAAAGAGACAGGGTCAGGAGGCACTCCTTCTGCTCTCTCTGTACCTTCAAGCCACCTGCCACTTTAAACAGAATCCCCGAAACCCTGAGGTGCCTGCACTTTGAGGTCTCCTTCTAGACTGTGCAGCAATTGACCCTGCTTCCCGCAGAGCCCTTCCCAAGTCCTAACTAGCCACAGGGTTCTCCTGTGTTAAGGCAGTAAGGACCTTGGCAGGGAGAAATACCACCTGAGAAATGGCCCCAGGGACCAGAGAGAAGGATGGGGGTTTTCCTCATGTCCTATATCGAGTGACACTATTATCACTGATTATTTAATAAAGGAGCCACAAGAACAGCTCCCGTCACCATGCGGGAATGTCTTCGAGGTGAAATGGAGCTGCACCCGTCCCTCATTAGGTGGGTGGAAGCTGAAGTTGCATTACCCAAAGGACTCACCTCGGGCTTTGCTGGAGAGGTGGATTTCGGCACCTGTGGGTAGCCGTACCAGGAATCAGACGGGATTTCAAGCTTCTCGTTGCTTGTGGATACCATCAGTTTCTCTCGTGGGCACAGGTGTGAGCAGGACTGTGAGACCAGAAGTGATTTTCAGGTTCTTATTTGCCGCAGTCCGGCTGCAGCAAAATAACCGGGGTGGGGGGGGGGACGAACAACTTGTGTACATTGATACAGCAGGAGTAGGAGCCGTTTATTGTAGGACTGGAGGGATATTTATACATTCCACACAGCTTATCTTAATTAGCATAAACTAGATACATCAGTCAACCAATAAGGAATCTCCACACTTAATGGCTCACTGGCATTACTTCATAAACCACTCCCTCTGGCAAAATGCCAGGCGCCATCCAGACTTGTTTACAGACTCTAACATTTGCCAGGTGCCATCCTGACTTATTTACAGACTCTAACACTTATTGACTGGAACACGTGTGATGTGGCCGGCAACTGCCCCTTGGCTTCAATCACGACAACTTGTCCTGCCATCAAGACAACTTGATTTTCAATCTGTGCCCAGGGAGAACAGGAGCACCCCCCCCACACACACACACACACACTACTCACTTGTGGCGGTATGTACCACGTCACCCAGTCTCAGAACACTAAGGTCGACTGGTCCAATGCAGAGCTAAGAGTGAGCCCCTTCAACACCAGGACAAAGGACTGAGGAGAGACGGCCTCAAACCCACGCACATGACAGCCCGGAAGGTGCAGTGGTGGCTCCTGTGTGCACAACCTCAGAACACACTTTGAGAAGCATCCAACCTTTGCAGTGAGAAGGACATTTAATTCAGGAAGACCTGTGGGCACTTTGCATGTTATGTATTTTTCTAAGTGCTAGAAATCAAGCATTAATTTAAAATGAGTTTAGGAGTGAACGCGAGTCAGTCTGCTCAAAGAGAAAGCAATCAGAAGCAGAGACAGGTTGATGAAGTTCAGGAAGTCCCAAGGTGACGTTTGTGTAGATGCTGGCTTGCACTGTTAGGTAGGTGTCAGCATGAAAACGATGAAGACGTCAAAACCAGGAAATGCTTGAAGCAATACTAACCCCCAGCTTAGCACTTGAGGCAGCTCAGAGGTAACTTATTTATTGGGGTGCATTTCTAGTGCACATCACGGTGCCATGTTTATTGTGTATTGAATGAGTGAATGATGGGAAAATATTTACATGCTGGTATGTGAGCACATCTGCCTAGGAGGACGAACAGAGCTAGAATTTTTACACACAATACAATGCACTGTCTTGTGCCTCGTTACTGTCTTAATAACGCTGACTTACATAGATACAGTCTGGCCTTAAGAGAATAGCTCTCTGTGTCTATTATGGGATTTCTAAATTGGAAACCTCAAGTGTTACTCTAAGGACACTTGGCACACGGGCTTCGGGGAGGGAGGGGAATGGTGTGAGCGAAGCCATCGTGGGCGAGACCGATGCTGCTTCTCCCGGCCTCGAGGTACAAAGGCGGCTTTGGCCCTGTGTGTTTTGGGTTGATATTTGCTTTTTGAAGAATCATTTTTCTATGTGCTTCATTTTGCAGCTTATTCTTTGGGTAAAGGCGTGTGATTTTTGATTATTGAAGAAAAATAATGTGTTCCTCTGCAGCGTCCTATATTTAGCTTCTAGATGTGATTGAAGTCCAAACAGGAGAGGAGAAAAGCGAGAATTCAAACACAACTACAGAAATAAGGGCTGAAAAGTTCCAGATTTTATGAAAAGTGTGAAGCACAAATTTAAAAAGATGAATAAACCCCAAGCAGAAGACACAGAAAGAGAAGTATTTTGGGATCCAGCACAATAAAATTTGTTAAAACAAGTGATATCTTGAAAGGGTGTGTGAGTGTGTGTGTATGAGAGGGTGCGTGAGTGTGGGTGTTTGTGGGGGTCATGTGAGTGTGTGTATTAGTGTGTCTGGGTATTTGTAGGTGTGTATGTTAGTTTGATTGTATGTTCTTGAGATGTGTGTGAGTGTAAGTATTTGTGAGTGTGTGTGTGAATATGTGTTTGAGTGTGCATAGAATGTGTGTTATTATGTGTGTGTGTGCGTGTGTGTGTGAGGGTATAAGAGCATTTTGGGGTGTGTGTGTTTTATGTAGGGAAAGAGAGAAAACTAGAAAACAAAATGAAGGAAGACTTTCATTGCAAACCACACAGTGGAATCGTATAGAATAAGATCTTCAAAGTGCTGAGATGTTGGGAAAGAGTCTCCCTGGGACGGTGACGCAGCCCAGATGTGTTTCTAAAAGCACAGGCAAAACCACACCTGTGTGGCCAAAGCCTGAGAGCTGGGCCACAGCTGAGTGCCCTGCTCTACGGGAATACGAGGCGAGAGGGCTCTCTGAGTACAGAGGCCTTAAGCACGTCGGCAAGCGCACGGGAAAGCATTCTCTCATTTTTCAATTAACACGAACGTTAATTGCAATCTTAAAGGATAGTAAGATTAATGAACTCTGGGACTTAGGCATGGAGGTAAAATGTGTGACAAAATTGGCAGGAAGAACAAGAGGGGAGATACAGAAATGGGGTCCTGGTGAGAGAGTCACCTGACCGCTGGACACGGAGTGACCGGGGCAGGTTCACAGCCCCTGGTCTCCCTTCTCACACTTACTTTGTTGCTCTGTTTCTACGTAAGTTCTAGAACTGGCTTGACGACCCTACAAAGAGCAGTTTCTGAAACCTTGGCTGGAATTTCACAGAAGCCCTCGGTCACTTTAGGGGTCATTTTAGGAGATTTCCCAACCAGAGGCCGGGGGTCCTGAGCCTGGCCTGGACCCTCTGCACTCAACAGTTATTTTTTTTCTCTCAACAGTTATTTTTTCCAAGGTCTCAAGACACTGGTCCTTCACAAGGGCTGTCACTGACGTGCTCAATGTTTGGGACGTTATTTGAAATGCTGTGGTTTTTTTAGGTATTAAATTCAGATTGCTAATTGATGTGAATACTATGTATAAACTGTGCTAACCAGCAACATGCAGGGTGTGTGTGTGTGTGTGTGTGTGTGCATGGGTGTGCATGTGCATGTGCCCATGGTCAGAGGAATGGTCAAGGAGTGGAACAGAGGACGTACATGCACACTGACATGTGCATAGCTTTGATAAGCCTGATAATGTGACTCGATAGGAGACACAGCCTAGCACAACTGGGTGTCCATGTACAAAATAAATAAAACCCAACCGTCACCCCCATTAGACTCCAAGGTTAACTCTGGATGGAAAAGGTGACGTTATTTTACAGTTCAACTGAAACACAGATATGAATACATGGCCCTGGGGCAAGCCACGATTGCATAAGCAGGTCACAGAGGGCAAGAAGCGCAAAGAAAAGTGGGATCCATTTGCCTTTGTCAAGATGTCAAATGCCTGTGCTCCTGGTTTCAAGATGTCATCATGTAAATTAAACGGAGGCCACAAACTGGGACAAGTCACAGCGCACACCCCTGACAAATGACTCACATCAGAAAATGCAAAAAAGTCCTAAGTCTCAGCGAGCAGACAAACACCTGCAGAAGCCAACACCAGGAAAAGCATCGCAACAACCATGGAGCCAGGGGACCCCAAACCCAGCCATCAGGAAAACGGAACCTGCACAGAGCGGGGTGCCATGACTCCCGTTAGGATTTTAAAAATCGACAACATCAATTGCTAGCAAGAGTGTGAAGCGATTTGAACACTACTGTGTTAGTCATGGGGATGTGAAAAATAGGCTACGACTCTTTGGAAAGTCGTTTCTAAGCAGTTAGCCATGTTCTTAGCTCGCCACCACTTTTAGTTATACCCTCAGGAGAAATGAAAGCACATGCCCACACGGAGACTTGGGCCTGAATGTTCATATGCTTGAGGCCAAGAACTGGACTCCACCCAAAGGTCCGTGAGTCAATGAATCCATCAGTGAATAATGTATGTTCACACAATGGAATACTACACAGCAAGGAAAAGAAACACATGGCTGATAAACATCATGAGAGAATCTCAGAAAGGTTAAGCTGACAGAAGAAAGCCAGCCCAAGCATTGTTTTGAGCCCTCCAAGAAGCAGACAGTAAGATGGGATGAGAATGTGCTAAAGGTGAACTGGGGGAAGGTCCTTAAAACAGGGGTCAGAGCAGAAATCAGCAGTTAGCTTCAATATGATGAGGCCTGGTGCTTGAGATGGGAGAGGGAGAGGGGATGGTATTTTGAGGAAGAGCCTTAGACTGACGACAACGTCATTCTAAGAAATTTTTGTCTTGAGGGATGGACCCACAGTATCACTGGGGCTGAGCTCTGGGCTGGGTTACGTGCTGGGGAGGCTGGGGAAGGGTGGCGACTGTCAGCCTCTGCTGCTCCCGCAGCTGGAGGGCGAGTGCCACCATGTGATGTCTGCCACAAGCCCGTGTCATGGGACCCCACTCCTGTGACACTCCAGGACCGAGCTTGACCTTTAGTGGAATAAGCAGGTCAGAGCGGGGAATGGGGCATGGAGAAGAGGTCCCGTTAAGCCCTGGGACAGCAAGCCCTGAGGGTCTGGGTGGTGCGGGGCTCACACGCACCTTCACAGGAACTCACTGCCTTCCACACTCAACACTGATGCTGGTGAATCGCACCTCGGCCAAGCTGATTGTGACAGAGCTGGGCTGTGGAGGAGCAGCGGGTTCCTAGGCCAAACTGGCTGGTGGTTCCACCCCGAGGCAAGCCAGCTCGGTACTGCATCACGTGCAGGTAAAGGGACAGATTTCAGCTCTCTGCCTCAATTCACCCAGTCCCACTGTGTACAGCGTACCTACTCGTACCTGGGGCAGCAAGGTCACTCCAGGTGCAGCTCTGTCCTCCCAGCAGGGGCAGGGGGCAGAGGAGGGGCGACGGGGTGCGGCCGGGAGGTGAGGCCTTTGGGGCTGCTCTGCAGGCCACAGTGATCAGAGAGGCCTGCCTGCCTGCCAGAGCGGTGGCCTGGGTCCCAGTGGACAGGAAGCTGGTGAGACAACCTGGCAGGCTCTGGGAGCAGAGGGAGGCCCCTGTGCCCAGGACCCGAGCAGGAAGGAGCCTGGGAGTTTGGGGGCCGAGGGGGCCCACAGGACGGACGGAGTGAGGGAGGCCAGGCCCAGGCTGCATCCTGGGAGTCCCAGGAGTGGGAGGGCCAGGCTGGTGGCCACGAAGGCACCAGATGTCCTGGCAGCTGTGGTGTGACCTCCGTCCTGTCCAAGCCCTGGTGCTGGCCAAGTGGAGCTCTGCTGGATGGCAACACCTGGTGTCTTCTCTGTCCCTGGGTCAGATCCCCTGTGACATGACCAGGCTGGGAGCCAGCCCTGTCCAGGTCACGGGGTCCACACGGTCCCCCTTTCTGTCTCCCTCTTGCCCTGCTCCTTCCCCTGGTCCCTGCTCATCCTCTCCACAGCTGCTCTCCGGCTGCCTTCAGGTCCTCACCAAGGGAACAGGTGCCCTGGGTTTGCTGACAGCTGATCACACAAGGAACCCAAGCAGACACAGAATGGGTGCAGCCAGGGGACCGACCATGGCTCCCTGACGGGCGTCTCACCCTCCATCATGCTGGGGAAGTGGTCCAGCCACTCACTGCAAGTGCAATTGGAAAACTTTGACCAATTACACACACACACACACACACACACACACACACACACACTCCTACACACACAGAGCAACATAACCACTGATGGATATGTTCCACATGAATTTAAAATAAATGATAGTTTCTATTTGCCCAGCCAAACCTGGGCACCTAGGCAGGGGACAGGCGGGGCCCATGGTGGTCAGAGCAGTCAATCCTGACAGCCAGAGATGCCAAGACCACATGAGGCATCAGTACTGAGCGTACCTCTCAAGTCAACGTCCCCTTGGACCATACGACCCCAACAGCAGAACGAGAGAGAGCCCCGCTCTTGGCTTGGTAGCTTCCGTGCGTCCACTGCATGACTGATGTGCTTTGAAACCCCCGTAGTCATCTCAAATCGTCCCAAACTGGACACCTGACCTTCGTCACTGCTCCTCCCCTGTCTTGCCAACAGTAAGTCGCAGGCAGGACGGGTGCCCACTTGCACAGGCCCAGAAATCCAGATCAGGGACCCAGGTGCTCCTGAGCATTAGAGGCTCTGTTGGTGCAGATGGCAGGAGACTGGGACTCCTCAGGCTTCCATTCCCTCTGGGGTGGGAGAGCTCGCCCTTCTTACCAGTTCCCATGTAGTGCATGGGGTCAAGAGGGAGCACCTCAGAGTCTTGTGCTCACATAAACCTCAGCCCGCCCTATGGTCTCTGGGTCTTGCCCGCCGGCCTCGCCCTGGGGCTGCTGCAATGGTGGCCAGTCACCCAGGTGCAGGAGGGGCCCCTGACAGTCCCTGGATGTTGTTTTTGCATCTCCCCTTTATTCCCTACAGCAGCCACAGGGCTGCTTCCTAAATGCCATACAAACAGCCTCATTCCTCTGCTCCAGACCCTCCAATACCTTCTATCCACCCAGAACCAGGCCCAGATCCCTCAATGTGTCCTACAGCCCACGGGGTGGGAGCTGAGTGGGAAATGGGGTGCCCGGGCTCCCCGACTTGTTTTCCTGGGGCTATCAACAGAGCGGGGATCCAGACCTCGTCCTTTGGCGCTGCCCTGGTGGTGGGTGAGGCTCTGCCCTCAGGCACTGTCCCCAGAGTTGACCCTCCTGTCCCAGCAGAACAGAAAGCCAGAAGCCTTGAACCTGGTCTCCTTCCTGGTTCATTCAGTGACTGACTGGCTAGCTGGAGGACTGGCCCCATGTCGCGCACAGACCAGTGACTGTTGAGTGTGCCTCCTTCCTGCCCAGCAAGCCTAGGACCTCACCAGGCACAGAGCCATGCAGGGCCGGCTCTGCAGAGTGTTTAGGAGGCAGCCGAGTCTTGGTAGGAGGGGACGTTGTTCCCTTCCGCTCTCTTTCCCAAGTTGAGTTGGCATCTGAAAGACGAGCTTCCACATTAAAAGGAGGAGACAGAGGGCCATCGCGGTGGTTACCGCAGCATCGATGTCCACACCCACCGTGTCCACCTGGCGGCGGCTTCTGTCTGAGGTTGTGCCTGCAGGTCTTGAATAATAAGAGAGAAGAGGCTGAGACTCGGTTCCAAATGAATTTAAAATAAACAATCGCTTCTGTTTGCCCCAGTGCCGTTGGCCGGTCGCCAGTGCCTCACTATGGAGAGTGTGTTGCTTTTTTACCTTACAGTCAGTTTTGTCAGAGACAAAGTCACCTGGAGGCCCCTGTCCACCTACCTGGCCATTTTCTTCTGAAAGGTCCCTGCTCCCCCACTTCCACCTCCTGGGGGCTTCCCCGTCCTCAATGTTCTTACGGGAGTTGCTCTGCGAGGAGGAGAAGGGCGCTGTCCTCAGCCCCGGGTTCCAGGTCTGTGAACGGGACATTCCAGGGGTTTGCTGTGCCATGTCGCTCTGTTTCAAACCCCTGTGGCTTCCCTCATTCACATCACCTTTCTGGCTCCTCCGGGTACTCGGATAGTGGGCTTCACCCCCAGGTTTCAGCCACCTGCCTCTGGACTCTGCCTGAGCTGCTTCCTGGCCCCATAGGCTGGGTCTCAGTTTGGGAGACAATAGAAGGAGGGAAAGGAGTCCTTCACACACTCCCAGCCCAGACAGTCAGGCTTCGAATGTCAAAGAAAACACAAAACCACAGGTTGGTGCTTTTCTTACTTATCTCCATCAGCATTGTGGAGGAGGGGGGTTCTGTGCAGATCTGAAAGCTAGGTGGTCCACCTCTCCGGGACCTTGCTAGGAGACAATCCAGGTCTGTGGATTTGTTACAGTGAGCATTTCAGGGGAAGTAGGAGAGGCTTGCGGGACACGGACGGCCTGACACAGTAATGAAGGGGAGCAGAGCCGATCCCTGAGCTCCAACCAGCCTCTGCCCTCTAGTCCCCTGGGCTTAATCGGGTTAAGTCTGGTGACGTTGGGTGAGTTACTTACTCCCTGTTACCTTCAATTTCCTTATCTTCAAAATGGAGTTAACTATCACTTACCCAATCTGGTTACTAAGAGGATTGGTTGGATTGATAATCACAATGTACTTACATGTCAGTATTTGAACAATCATTAGTATGATAATGGACGTAAATCTTGGCTCATAGAAAGACAATTGTTTGAGTCAAGAAAAATCCTATATTGGGAGTCGGGCGTCACTGGCATGGGCTGTCCCCGTGTTCCCAGCCACCTGATGCATGAAGGTGAGTGACTTAAAGTGGTCCATGGATGTGCAATGGTGCAGGCTCGGGAAGCCAGAGAAATCCAAGGCACAAGAGAGCAAGGACATGGCCATGGCTGTCAGGTGTGGAGGACAGATGAGGCTGGGCCCCCGAGGGAGTTTCAGGAAGAAGGTTTATTGTCTGCAGGGTCAGAGGGGCTCTTGCCTAAAACTCTCTGGACCATGCCTCTACATTTTTGCAAGAGTCTACCTAAGAGTCATTTTTTTTTTCTTTGAGTTCTCAGAAAGTAAGTTTTGTCTCATTTTTTTTTGGAATCGTTAGAGGTCTTACATGTTTTACCACAAAAGCAGAAGCAACACCACCAAGTCCATGGTTAAACTGAGCTTTTTGTAATACAGAGAAACAGGAAATGGGAAGTTCTAAACACACAGAGCTCTTCTGCAGAAATCTTTGCTGGTATCCTGTTAACAAGAACAATTACGGTGAGGTTCTTTGTAGAAGCTTAATTAAGATGCATTGGCGGAGGAGGGAGCACCACTACAGGGCAGCAGTGAGGTCCCCCAAGAGGTGACTTGGTCCATAGGACTATGGAACATGACAGGAAGGCACATGGCTAATTGTCTATGAAGAGGTGTCAGTGGTCACTCAAGGGAAGGGAGGTTGTGGTCCTTCTTCTGATGGAATGGACACAGCATGGATGTCCTGGTTATGGGGTACTCATAACTCCAGGTGAAGCCCGGAGCCTGGTGTACCATGGGCCCTCCAGCTGCATCTGATCAGGCTGCATGGGGACATGGAACCACCCCTCGCCTGCATCACCTCATCTGTAAAATGAGGAGGTAACGGCAAGCTCATCATGCCCACCGGGGACCTAAGCTGCAGCTGTCCGTCACCTCTGGTTTCAACACTGGCCTGTGTGGTCAGGATGGACCATGCTGTAACACCGCCAGGCTTTGTTCCCTTTGGTCCCCGTGGTGCCATAACAGAGCACCACGTTAAGCACGTCTGCAGTGTGCTCAGCCGGTGGCTGTGTGATAATGGATAATTCTGGGAGAAATGTCTTACCTTGGGGGATATTTATTCCATTTTCCAAATGAAGTGTGTCTCGTGACCACTTTCAAGTCTTGGGATTTATTAGAAGGACTCACAAGACCAATTCACCGTGATTTGCTAGAAGGACTCAAAGTCACTGTCCTGGATAAGATTCATGCCTGCAGGTGGACAGGAGGGACAGCAAGAGGTGTACCAAGCACGGAGGAGCCAGCCAAGACCTCCAGAGCCCTTGCTCAGGGAGTCACATGGGAAGTGGTTTTCTCATCTAGCCGTGATCTTCAGCAATCCATAAGAAACATTTCCACCCAGGGAAGCCCACCCAGGTCTTCAAGCCTGAGGCTTTCACCGGGGGCCATGACACAGGTTCCACATTGGCAGAGGACCACAGTCCAGTTGGGCAGGTTTCCCACTTTACAACTCTGGGGGGCGGTCATTCATATTGATAGTCCATGCAACATTCAACATGAATCATGTGATTTTCTTGCAGATTACTGCTAAGTATCTTACCAAAGAGGCAGATTTTTCTAATTCATAATTCAGTGTACCATTTGGAATAGTAATGGAGCTGGAAATAATGAGTCAAGTGGTACATATTTAATAATAAATATTAACAAAATGCTTATGTAATTTAAAATGTATATGCTCTAAGGACCAAATGGTTTTTTGGCTGATCAAGAGAAAATCTCTAGAATATTTTCTAAGTGATGTATATTGGTTGCCCTTGGCAGTGGATATAGAGTTGGTCCGTGAATAATTTTTATTTCATATATTTACTATGAAACATGTATTTATAATAAAAGACTTAAGACCCATAAGCTTGAACCATACTGACTTGAGTGGTTTGCATTATGAGCATGTTACCGACCTTCCAACCAGTGAGGCATGCTGGAGCTTGACCTTGCAGGACCAGGTCATGGTTCCAAGGTGATTTCCAGGAGCTGCCGCACCTTGGCACCTCTCCAGGCCTGGAGCAGGCTCGCTCTGACTTGCCTGTGTAAATCCAAGTTCAGGATTCTCAACTTCATAATTGACTTAGAGGCTTCTTGTCCCTGGACACTGAGGAGATGCCACTTCCCCCTTTCCTGTGTCCAGCAACGATGGCTGCAAGGCTGACTCTAGGTCTTTGCGATTTTATCCAGGGATATACCGAAGATTAACTGAAAGGGGTCTAATGATGAATGCCAACCATGCTTCACACCCGTGACCTCCCAGGAATTGGCTTTTGTTAGCTGCAAAAAGAAAACCCCCAGTCTATCAAGCCCCTGCTCGGATCTGCCATTAGTATCTAACAAGTGAAATTCAGTTAAGTCGCGTGTCACCAGGGTTCTTGCAAAGAAAACTCGAAGCTGAATTTTGCAATTGATTCCCCAGGCCCTCCCAGAACTCACCATGAGAGAAAGATAATGGAAACGGATTGTTTCAAGCCCGACTTCAGAAGTGTAATTAGGGATGGCCTTGGGCAGCCACAGCATTCGGACAGAGTTTGGAATTTCTTGCCAAATTTGTGAAGTCATTTAAATTTTTTTTGTAAAGAGCTCTTTTGTTCAGATTCTCTGCCTTTTAAGAAGGCGGGCTTAGCGCTCATCAGCCGGGGACTTGGGTTATTGCTTCCTCCACCAGGCAGCCGGGGTGTTGGCAGTTTCAATGAGGGGAGGAGCTTCTTTCTGCATTCTTTTTCCCCAGAGAAAAACATAGAGAAGAAAAATATCTTCATTCAACATAGTGAATGTTCACAAAGGTACCAATTGACCACCGTCTCAGGTTCCACCTGCCAGGTGTGGCCAAGAGGCCATCTTGTCAAAGCCACCCCATGCTGCAAAGTGTGATTGACAACCTCCAGGAGAGGAGGGCTCTGCATGTGTGCCGCAGTCTGGCTGGGCACAATTCAGGAGCCATTTGTCAAAAGAAATGAACTTTATTTTTAGAACACACACACCAAACCACACAGCTCTTGAGGAAAACCTTCAGAGCCCAACTGCCACCACCAGCTTCCCACAAGCCTCTCAACCTCTCCAACTCCTCCTCCTCTTGAGGCCGATTGGCTGGGTCAGGTGGGCGGAGCCAAAAAAGTCCCCCAGTGAGCAGCTCCCTGGTCTGAAAGGGCGGGGAAACAACCCAATGAGCATCACCGCAGAGGAGCCAATCAGTTGGCAGCTAGAAGTTTGCTGGGGCCGCTGTGAGCCAATCATCAGCTGGCAGCTGGAAGTTTGCTGGCAGCTGGAAGTTTGCTGGGGCCCCTTCGGCTGTGGCTCTCAACACATGTGCTACTCGGGTGGTAAACAGGTGACACATCAATCCCTGTTTTTACAGCCTTCCAGGGAATTCTGAAGCGGGTCTTGCTTAGGAACCAGAGTGCATGGGGTCGGGGGTCAGCCTGATCCTTGGGCTTTAAAGAACAAAACAAGTTGTGTCACAGTAGATCAACGGGCCCTCCTGGGGGATTCCTGAAGGTGGGGCTGGACCTCAGGAAGGGGGAGGGGTGAGGTCTAGCTCTGAAGATCAGACCCCACAAGCTCAGGCACTCATCTGCCCACCTGGGGACAACGGCAGCACAACCACTGGAGGGATCAGACAGTGGCAGGGATATTGGGAACCTGGGACATCTGATGGTCTGTCAGGCCTGGAACCCAGGGTCATGGGAACAAGAGACCTTCCAGAACATTCTCAGAGAAGGCTCAGGCCCCACTCTCTCCATTCCGTGCCGCTCCTCTGAAGGGCCTGGGCCTTACAGGCTTTGTCTCCATTCCCAGTGCTTTCTGTTCCCCTGTAAACCTTGTGTCTTCATCAGCCACCAAACCTATCTCCCTCCTAACCGGCCCTGGCCTCTGCATGTGCCTCTGTGCGCGGCTTCTGGCTACAGGGGAGAGGATGCCCGGAGCTCCAGCCCAGCATCTACCTCCCCAGCGCCTCCTCACCCAGCTCCCCCTTCCAGCCTCTGGGACTGGGGAGCTCTGGGGAGAACCCATCCTTCTCAGGCATCGGTTTTCATATGTAGCAGTAACATGCCTCGTACTAAAAATCCTAAGCTTGTTACCCTGCGTCGCTCTCCTCTAAGCTGGATTATTTTTTCCAATTACATTAACCCCCCTGTTCCATTCTTTTATGAATCTGCATCAGGGCCAAACAGGGGTTGAAAGGATGACTATCCTAGGAAGAATCCTTGCAGGAGGACAGGAAAGCCCAATCACGCAGGGACTTTGCCACAGAGACAAGGACTTGAATGGGGTCTGCAAACCCGCATCCCTGTGTCCTGTTGACAAGGTGACCTACAGTAGTCTCCTCTGCCCAGGACTCAGAGCTTCCCTGGGATAAGAATGTTTGAGTGGTAAAGCCAGAAATGTCCCAGGTAATCTGGGGCCAGGTCCTTCTGCATTCAAAGCTGTGGGGATGGCAGGACAGTGGGGTAGAGGAGGGTGGATTCTGCGTGAACCTGAAGGCTGTATTTAAAGTCTAGTCTTCCTAGCGCTTAGCAAGTGACTTTGCTTCTCTGAGACTAAAACTGCTGCATCTTCAACATGATATGGCCGCGCCCTTCCTGCTAGGTACCATGGCGAGGAGTAAATGGACCTTGAAAAGGGCCTGGCCCAGCGTCAGCCCTGGGCAGCTTCTCCCCGACCCTCAGATCAGACGCTGGGACTGGCAAGAAAATTTGGGCTTTCCTTGAGACACAATGGTGAAGGGGGGTCACAGACACCAGCAGTCAAGCTCCAGGTCATTATAATGAATGCAGGAAAAAAATCCATGATGGAGAAGATGTCAAAATGTCAAATAAGGACAAGGTGAGGTTCCCTGTGGGTCGTACTGAAGCCCGAGTCGGAAGGGACGGTATGTGCTCCACGGATGTCTCAGTGACCAACAGCTTTAACAAAATTGATTTTGATGAGTCAAGAGGTCAAGAAAGCAGCTATAATAACATCTGTGCGGGGTATAAATGAAGTATTTGAATTCTAAAATATTATTATGACTTTTAAGACACCTACTTTTTAAATTTTTTTATTTATTTTTTCAATTAATAGAATGTTTTGGGGAAAACTGTGAAAAAAAATCATGGAAATATCCACCTTCATGTCTGGCTTCTTAAGCTAGCTGGGTGTTCTCAGGTTTGTCCATTCCATAGCACGGGTCTGAATTTCCTTCCTTTCCAGGGCTGGAGGACACCGTGGTGTGGACCACTACCCCTTCCTTAGCCATTCTTCGGCTGAGGGACTTTGGGAAGGTTTAGTTCATGGGGACCAGTGCCACTGTGAATGCCTCTGCCTTGTGAGCCCCTATTTCTGACTCTGCCTGTGTGAAATATCCAGCATATGTGAATCCAGAGGGGAAGAAAGCAGACCAGTGTGGGTCAGGAGCTGGGAAAGAGGAAAAGGCACAGAGGTGCTGGTTTCCTGCTGAGTGACAGGTCCATCATTTGGACTTGAATTCTGATTTGGTTTCACTGGGCTGACTTTTCTTTCCTGAGGCCTCAGCCATCTGCAGGATGAGCAGCTCCCATTGCTGAGTCCTTCGGAAAAACACCTAAGCTGCCCTCCGAACAAGGGCAGCGTGCGTGTGGCTGAGGGCAGCATCTTACATCTCCAGATGGTGTTGGTCACTGGTCATCAAGTGGCTGTGCTAGGTGTGAGCACAGTATGAGCCTTTCTGACCACAGTGATGACCTAGCCATTTAGCGCTAGCACGGTCCACTCCTGGGCGAGGCTCCATGTCTGTCCAACTTCAGGGCCACTGGTGCAGGAGGGGGTGGAGATTTCCTCTGCTCCCTGGAGTTGGTTGCCATGGAAACAAATGGACCATCCCTGCACAGTCCTGGAAGAACTGAGGCGGGGAAATCAGGTGGCCCCACAACACCCCAAATTTCACTGTGCTTCGAGGTCTGACAAACCTGTTTGCCTCCCTTTGTTTTGCCATCCTGGAAAGGAGCCCGGGGCCCGTGCAGGCCTCCCTGCCCTCTGACGGAAACTGAGGCTCTGAGAAAACTGAGGTTCTGGGGGGCAGGCAGCAGGCGGGGAGCCACTCAGCTGCAATCAGTCAGGTGGAAACCCTGGGGCCCATCAGAGCCCTCAGGGAGCCTGGGAATGCAGCCCCGGAACACTCGCTCAGGTTCCGTTGAGGTGGAGAAGAACAGGGAGGCGGGCCAGTAATTGCCAAGCGAGGTGTGTGTGTGCTCCCGAGAGCAGAGAGAATTCCCGGGGACGTGTGGGCATGTGCTTTGCTTCTCACTTCACATCGTTTTCTTGTGAACATGAAATAAGAACTTAAGTAACTGCAGGGCGAACGTGCTTATGGTCCTCGCCGAGTTTCTACAATTGAGAACACCTTGTTGTATTCGTTTCTAAGCCTCCTTTTTAATTGTTCACTGTATTCTAGTATTCTAATCATACGTTGGGGGGGGAAGTATAATAGCGCATCAAATGCATCGTTTCACAGGACAAACCATGAGTAAATATTTTAGTCAAGAACACAAGTCAACTAAATTAAACATATAAAATTGCAGATGGCTTGGTACCAAGGAGCACAAGGCCACCAGGGCATCCTGACTGATTCTGCAGGACACCTGGGGTCACTCGGGCCATAGGCCAAAGGCTTTAGCTCTTGCTGTGAGTGTTCTCCAAAGTCGTGGGAAACTGTGGTCTGAGGTGCCCAGCCCTACAGTGTATTTCAGAAAGCATGAAAATCATTCCCTCCAAAGGAACAACGTGCAATGTAATGAGCCAGCTGTTCTGCTCCGGGGCCAGGATGGGAGGGTGGCCTGCCATCCCCACTAGGTAGCCCTGCGCTGGTGCTGGTCTCTGCCTCTTCTCCCCTGCCTGTTCTCTGTCGTATTCACCTGAGCAGGCGAATGTCAACAGCACAAAATCCATGCTGTTCTACCCTGGATGCAGGACTCAAGCAGACCCCTTGTCCTCGCCACCTGGGAAGGACCAGGTGAGTCCCCTGGGGCCAGGGACTTGGGCACCTGTCTGGCCTGTTCTCCACCAGCCCCTGCTTCCCCGACTTGGAGGCCCCCTCGAGAGGGAAATGTGGGAGGTGCATTGCTGACCCCCTGCTCTTTGGGCCCTCCAGTCCCAGCCTGGGCTGCTGACCCTGCCCTGTGCCACCAGGTTCTCCTTGAGTTTCACGAGCCTGCCCCACACCTGCCTTGGCATCAGGGAGCCACCAGAGGACACCTGCTGAGACCTCTCCTGTCAACCCACACCCATTTCCTTATTAGCCACCCTCCCTTGGGCTAGGGAGTCGGGCTAATGTGATTTCCTGAACATCCGTCACATTAATCCACTGGCTGTCACCTTGTTTTTTGAGCCAAATGAAAAACATAAACTAATCTTTAATTTATAACAAACCAGCGACACCTGAATTTCATTAAACCACGTGGGACTGAGGACACCTTTGCCTTCATTCCAACATGCACAGGGGCAGGCCCATGGGGTACCGTGTTTCCTCAGCAGGTGGGGTGCTGGCCAAGCAGCTGTCACCAAGGGAGGGAAATTGGTCACGCCCTCTAAAATCTCTCATCTACTCCAGCTTTTATTTGAGAAAACTTTTCTCGTTTTGGAAAGAAATACCCCAGCACCCTTGGCTCTGTTAATACCGTTACAGCCCCTCTGGGAACACCTTCCATCACTAAGTCATCTCTGACCCTTCTCCTTCCATGAGTTATTTTATCGACTCAGGCAGGGTACTAGGAGCCATAGTAACACTGCTCACCCATCTGGACATCAGGTTGTGCATAACCACTGCCACAGCTGGGCCCCCTGCTGGCAGGTTCTACCTCCTCACACTCAACCCCGGGCAGAGACAAAACATTCCAAAAACATTTCTTCTATACCCAAATGCACTTTTGACTTTTTGTCTTATCATTGTTCCTTAAACAACACATTTATGAAGCACATGCATCGTAGTAGGTATTATAACTAATCTGATGGTTTGAAGACCACGGGAGGATGTACACAGGTCCTGTGCAAGTACATGGCCACTTTACATAAGGAACTTGAGCAGCCACGCATTTGGATTTCTGAGGGATCCAGAATGTGTCTCCTGTAGACACCAAGAGGGGCATGGGGGGAGATGAAGCTCATCTACCCCTGTATCTGTCATTGCGCATCACACACACTGGCCTGCACGGCCACAGCTGGGAGGAGCATGTCCCATGTCCCCCCAGGTGCAGGTAGATAGAGGGCCTAGAGGGGACATCACCTTGAAAAAGGGAGAAGCTCATCAGTTCAGCTGTGACAGCCACTCCAAGCCCGTCTGCCAGGTGATGGGGACCAGAATGTCCCAGGCTGGCGCTAAGAGCAGGTGACCAGTGGGGGCAGCCCAAGGAAGATGGGGAGAGCAACACTGGACAGATGCTGACCTGGGGCCATTGAGCAGCTGCGGTTGCATGGCCTCTAGCTAGATCCCCAGAGGCATGGCCTGTCTTCCCACCTGCTGCAGTCACTCAGTGGATCATAGTGTGATGCCACCTGTATACAAATGCACAAGACCATCCCTCTGTGTGTGCAGGGCCCCTGAGACATCAGTGACTGTGAGCTAATCTTATTCTGAGTCCTGAGGCACCTACCATTGTAGTTTCCAGTCTGGTGAAGGGAGAAGAAAGACTCCTCGGGGTGTGGGTAACAGAGGGCTCTTGTCATCAAGGACCCTCTGAAACAGCCAGTGTTATTAGGGCTAGGGCAGTCCAGAGGGGGACAGAAACATGACTTCAATGCCACTGTCCAGGGCAGGAGTGCCACAGAAGGCCAATCCAGTTCACGGGCCAGAAGGGGCCTCTTCACCAAAAAAATCACAGAAACCAGCCCAGTGAAATAACCATGTGTGTGGTTTGTTTCTAGAATTGTAGCTTCTAATAAAGTGACTGTCTCTGTGGAAAAGAGGCAACCACCCAGTGAACAATCCTCTCTAAATTGACTCATTTTGTGAAGAAGTTGCTCTTTTTATGAAGAACGGTCTCTGAAAGCAGAATTATAGAAAATGATTTGAACATTTTAATCAGAGTTTCTCTGCTCTTCAGGAAAGAGCCACATAAAGCCTGTGACTGTCCCCACAGGGCCCATTGCTTCCAGCCAGTTAACTGGGGTGTGGTGTGCCTTCCCCAGGGCAGCTGGTCTCTGCCAAGGGTGGTTTGAAGCTGGTTCTCAGGAGTGGACATGTGCAGAGGAAGACAGCTCATCTGGTCAGTGGCCTTTTGATATTTTGATATCACAGCTCAAAATCCTTCATGCAGAAGGTGGAGATCCACCCCATAGGAGGTGCAGCCCGTGAAGGTGTAATGGCCGAGTGCCCCTGCCTAGGGGACCCCTCAACCCCCTCCTCACACCCAGGCAACAAGCAGCTCCTTCCTCCTCTCTTTCTGCCAAGTCCCTCAGACCCACCCATCAAAGAGGCAGAGCCTCCAGTCCTGGCCTCCTTGCTGGTCTGGTGTGCAACAGTGCTTTCTTCTTTCAAGACCCGGGCCCGTAGCCTTGGCCTCCCCCTGGTGGGGCAGAGAGCCTTCCTGGGAGTCAGTGTCCGGCTCCTCTCCTGAGATCCTCTCTCTCCTCTAGCCACACTTCCCACTGCTCCTGACCTCGGTTTATTGGTTTATTTTTTCCTAGACTCCTCCCTCTCACTCTCTTGAAAGCTCCAGACCCCTTCCCTGTTCTCCTCGGTGAGAGTCTGGGGCCTCGCTTTCAAGAATCTGATGGAAGAGGAACAGGACTAATCCAGGGTTTCTTTCCCTCTAAAACAAGCAACCGCCGTAGCAGAGGCCCTGCCCCGTGACTGTGTGTCTAGAGGACCTCTCCTCCTCAGCGACTGAGCAGGCCTCGTGTCCGACCCAGCAGGAGCCTCCCAGGGTCACCCAAACCATCCTCTCTCCTCTGTCAGGCTGGGTGTGCTAAACAGGAAACAAATGGCCCCCCAATTCCAGTGCTTTTCAGCAAAAGTGACTTATTTCTTGTTCTGCAGAATCCAAAGGGGGTATGGGGAAGGTTCTGCTCCAGGTGGCAATTCAGGGGCCCATTGTCATCTCATTATGCACCCTCCATGGTACGTGCCGTACCACATCCCATGCCCTGGAACAGGCAGAGGGACTGGAGCATCTGCCCAGCGCCCAGCGCAACTCTCAGGGTCCTTTAGCCAGAACTCTGGACAGCGCCTACTCCCCAGGGAGGCTGGGAAACCCGGGCCTGGCCACCTGGCCAAGAGGAATGTGAAGGGACTGGCCAAGGTGTTGCTTCTGCCACACCCCAGACCACAGCTTGAGCTGGCCGCGCCTCCTCTCTAGCCAGTGGTCATGAGGCCCCTTCCCAGTTCCAGGTCTTCAGAGCCCCCTCCTGGCAAAGGTCCCCAGAGACAGCAGCCCGTCTCACCTGGAGGCAGAGGGAGGTTTTGTCTGTCGACTGCACCTCACCCTGGAGGGAAGTCAAAGCTGTCAGAGCATCAAAATAGAAGACGCTCCCCGAGACCTCCTATCATCAGACCCTGGCACCCCTTAACAGTGGGCTGCAGTGAGCATGGGACCAGGTCCAGGAATGAATGGCAAAGGCCGACGATGGGGAGCTGGGTCCTGCCTTCAGCTTTAGGCCTCTCCTCGAAAATCACTGTCCGAAACACAGTAACCATCTCAGAACAGAAAAGTCTATCTCGCCTGTGACCTCATCTGGAAGAGAGCCACCTCCAGTTGGCACTCCTGCTGGGCATTCGTCACCCGCAGGTGACAGACACGCAGGAGAAGGTAGCTACCTCTAGGTCACAGGTGCCTGTAGCTTAGGCAGCCTCCTTTGAGCTGGACCATCCCGAGGACTTGCGTTCTGAGTCTTTTGCCATTGGCAGTAGGAAAGCTGTCCCCAAAGCCCTGGGTGACAAGTGCAAATGAGACCCATGCATCTGGGAAGTGGCTGTCACCTTGCTCATCCTGTCCTAAAGCCAGGTATCAAAGGGCCCAGGTAAGGGCCTTTGGCTGGTCATGGGTAGTGCATTTTGGTTATTAAAAGAAATTAAAGTTTGTTACTCTAATAACATTATCTGAACACCCTTTACCCCAGATCTCCTTGCGACTTGCTCTCTTTAAACCCAGGAACACACCCAGAAAGCTCCCTGCAGCTCCTCCACTCTGCCAGTCCCCAGGGCTATCCCTCCCTGAGCTGTCCCACCCACACAGTGCGCTGGCCCCAATTTCTCAGTTCCCCAAGGGCTGACATCTTAGGGTGTCTTCCCAACAGAAAGGACTCCATGTGGTGACTTGTTTTCTTTTGTTCTTTTTAATATCCCAACGTTTTAAAATAAACATTGCCCAAACTGCGTTCTTACCAATGACTTCAAGTTCAACTGAAAAATCGTAATACTCTATTCATAAATCTATTATTTTAATGCAATTTTCAGAGGAAGTTTTAATAAGTAAGTGAATTACATTCCTTTAAATATTTCAGAATATATTCATAAATTTAACATATCCCGGTCCTTTTAAGGCAATGTATATTCCTAATTAACTTGGAAAGTGTTCTCAAATGTTTAAGGAACCCTAGTAAATCTCACAAGCGAAACTTACCAGAACCCGCAAGTTCCCCTCAACATTCCAATCTTGTTGATACTTAAGTAAATTCTCTCAAACTTTTCAACTTAAAATCGCAAGTCTAAAATGAATGTTTCACTACCCTGGTTTAGCTGGAATCACAAGGCTTATAGACAACCTAATGGGGTCGATTATATTAAATACTATAAATATTTTGCAGACATAACATTGTCTAATAAATACTATGCTTACCACACACAAAAAAAATAAGAAACAGACCTGATTTATTTTATTATAACTGTTTCTATTTATTACTCTTTATGGATTCTAGACTCATTAAGGAAAAAAAAAATTATCTTTCCAGAAAATGCAAGTTACGCTCTAGCAAATTGGGACCCATCAGACCTTGATCATTGAGCTTCTCTCCTCAGTGGGCTGGCGGCTGGACGACCAAACACAGCACCTCAATGGCGCTCACCCTCCCCAGTCTGACAGCCTCCTTATGGCTTGTTCTAGAGCCTCAGGGAGTCAAGCTCTGCATCCTCCGAGAGTCCTCCTGAACCCTCCTGTCATGGGCCTGAGTCTCACCTCTGGTAATTACAACTTGTGGCACCCTGCTTCACCCTGACCCCTTGCACTGCCCCACTCTGGACCTCCTACGTTCCCCCCTTCAGCTAGTGCCAGCCGGGATGTGTGGACTCCTCTGCCCTCTTCTCTCCAGCTTGCTCCCTAAGCATCTCGCTCAATCCCAGAGGCACCTGCTTATAGGCCTCTCCCAAGGCCTCCAGGGCCTGAGGGCCTTTTGTGGCGGTCACCTGGGCCTTCTTGTTGAAGTCAAGGACATACATTTCAGCTGGTGGACTGGCCATAGCTCCCAGCTCAAAACCGGCCTTCAGTTATGCCAGTCTGTCTTTGCTCTCCCGACATTTCTGACTACTCCTCACTGTGGCTTTAGTTCAACTGTATTTACTCCTCTGTATGCTCAAACGGGGATTTGAGAAGTCGTACTTTCACAGGGTACAGAGAGTTTTACTTGCTTAGGCCCCTAAATAAACATGTGGAGTGTCCACTAATGTCCTAAAACACTGAAAGTTAATTTTTTAAATTTATTATGGCTGGTTGTTTTTGAATTCTACTAGATATTAAGTAATATAATTATTTTAAAAATGATTATATTGATGGGCACAGAGGTGTAGACCTGCAATCCCAGAGACTCCAGAGGCTGAGGCAGGAGGATCCTAGGTTTGAGGCCAGGCCAATTTAGCAAGCCCCTCTCTCAAAATAAAGGGGGTTTGGAGCTTGGGGATGTTACTGAGTGCTAGAGTACCCCAGTGTCTTTAAAAAAAAAAAAAAGAAAAAGGTCCTATTCCTCCCTATGGCGAGCAATCATCCCAATTTTCCAGGAACCAGAGGAAGCAAGCACTTCAGGAAAGAGGACTTTGAGTGCTGAATCCAGAAGCATCCCAGACAGAGTCCCCTGCTCCTCCACAAGCCCAGGAGAGCCTCAATCCAGTGAATGGACTCAACTCAACAGACATCCAGAGTACTTTCCATAAAGTATGTATTGATAGAAGAAATAAAATATCCATTTACAAACACTCAGTGTTTTGAAAAATATCTTCATTGTCAGTCGAGATTGTCACTGGAGCAGTCACTGGTGCCCTGAGCTGCCCAGTAGAAGGACCAGTTTGTCTGAGACGGCCATATTGTGAGGAAGTCCAAACTGCAAGGGTGGGCCTAGCTGAGGTCCCAGCAGGAGGTTAATTTCAATCACCTGACCTGGGAGTGATTCCATACCTTCAATTCCAGTCCCCTGCTATTGACTCTCACCAGCAAAGTCCCTCATGGGGCCTTTGCCTGCTGAACTACTGACCTGTACAAACCATGGGTCCAGTAAAATGGTTGTTTGTACCACTAAATTTGGGGGCAGCTTTCCCTAATCTTAGAATCAGTCACCCCCCAGGACCCTCTAGGCTCCTGGAACTGAGTGTTAGGACCAGCACACAGGCACTAGGGGTGTGTTTCCTCAGTGTCTAGCAGAGGGGCAGCTGCTAATCTGGGGGCATTTTTCGAGGTGAAACAGGTTCACTTTTTGTATTTCACATTTAAAACTTAAGTTGCAGGACTGACACCACACAGCCAGGGCCTCGTCAACCATGTGACCCCCAGTTCCCCTCCCAGCCCACCATATATGTGTCGGGTTTTCTTGACATTTTCCCCCTCCATTTACTTTTCTCTACAGTTTTTCTACTGTCTTTGGGGGATCTCACTCATTCCTAAGATTTCAGCCATGGCTGTTGCTAATACGTGCTGTAATTATATGATTTTTAATTTTTTTCCAGTTTTGGAGTGATTATGATTTACAGGATTGTCTGCCATGGCAGAGAAGTCACTTGTGGCCTCTGCCAGTGGCTCCCCATGGTCCGTACTGCATGTCTATAATACTATCTCAAAGCAGGAGGTTGACATGCACCACAGACTGTACTTGGTCAGTGTGTGTTAAATCTCACATCCTTGGAATACAGTTCAGAGTTTTCCCTCTGGGGAAGTGTCACCTTTGTGACTTGTTCCATCCCCTCTCCCTGGAATTCCCACCAGCCCCATTGCCAGCCCCTGGCACCCTCCCCTTACTGCACCTGGCTCTGCAGGCTCCTAGATGAGGTTCCCCCTGCCCTGGTGAGACTGGGTCTTCCCCGGGCTTCCGTGACACCCTGACCACTTCACCTCCCTGTTCCATCATCACCTACCTTGTGTCCCTGTGAGGTGGGGGCCTTGCAGGGGACAGCTGCTTGAGTCCTACCCTCTGATTCCCGTCTCCTTCCATTCCAATGCCTGCCATGAATCAGCTTCTGTTTCTAATTTTTTTTGAACAAACACATCTAGGGTCTTACAGGAAATCACAATGTTCTCCTTAACAAAGACAGAGAGTTCTCATTATCCAGAGGGAGAATGTGGGAGGGAAAGAACAGAACACCCCACAACAACCAAACTGTAGTCAGCTAAGGTGGTCCTGTCAAGGAAGACACCCAAAATAGAAAGCAATGCTATGCCTACCAGAGAGGAAAGAGGGGGTGGGGAGGGAGGGGGAGGGAGAGAGGGAGGGATGGAGGGAGGGTGGAAGGAAGGGAAGGAGAGAAGGAAGGAGAAAAGGGAGGAAGGAAGGAAGGAAAGAAGGAAGGGAGGGAGGGAGGGAGGAAGGGGAAGGAGGGAGAGAGGAGAGAGGAAAGGGAGGAAAGGAAGGAAGGAAGGGGGAGAAGGAGGGAGGAAAGTAGGAGAGAGGGAGAGAGGGATGGAAGGGAGAAGGAAGGAAGGGAGGGAGGGAGGGAGGATGGGAGGGAAGGGAGGAAGGAAGGGAGGGAGGGAAGAAGGAAGGAAGGGAGGGGGGAGGGAAGAAGGGAGGGAGGGAGGGAGGAAGGAAGGGAGGGAAGAAGGAAGGAAGGGAGGGGGGAGGGAGGAAGGATGGAGGGAGAGAGGGAGAGAGGAAGGGAGGAGGGAGAGAAGGAAAGAAGGAGGGAAGGAAGGGAGGGAGGGAGGGTGGAAGGAGGGAGGAAGGAAGGAAGGAAGGAATGAAGGAAGGAGGGAGGAAGGGAGGGGAAATGAGTCCAAGCAGAGGCTTTCCATTCGAGATTGATTCTGCAAACCAGAAGGCGCTCTCTTTCAAGAGGTGATTAGTTATTCATAGCAGCAACATTTATTTTCTAGCTACTGGATATTTAAAATAAGATTTGACAACTAGGAAACATAAGTTCTGTGCTTTACTTGCAAGGAGGCAAAACAGTCGAGGAGTGTTTGTTTGCAGAACTTCAAGGGGCGGGCAGGGGAGGGTGAGAAGCAGGGACCTCAGCTGGCCCAGGAGCCCCTGTTCCTTGGCTGCAGGAGAAAAGTGAAGGGGAAAGTGCCTTTAGAGAAGAGGGAGGAGGAGGAGGGCAGGGAGGAGAAGGGAAAGCTCTGGGATAAGCTGTCAAGGGAACATTGAGTGCCTTTGACAGGGAACAAAGGAGAAAACCCAAGGATGATTTCCCCTGAGTATAATATTTATATGAAACCCATTGTCTTTAAAGCCTGTGCCACTAAAATTAGAAATATACTCAGAAGGAGTTTAGATGGACAATTGCCAGGGAATTTAAATTACTTTAAATTAAATTACTCCAGAGGTGTTTCATAAAAGCTCATTTAGCACTCTGTGTCAAGGGGATGGTGCTGGAAACTCTGCGGTCGCCTCCCTTGGGGTGGCTGCTCGGCTCTGCCCCCCACACTCCCTGGGACACCCGGAACCTCAGAAGGGACCCTGGTTGGAGATCAGGACGCCCTTGTTGCTGGTGGTTAACACGAGGTCATTCTGGGAGGGGGTGACCCCTAATCCACTGTGACTGGTGTCCTCATAAGAAGAGAGACACACAGAGACCCCAACCACAGGGAGGTGGCAAGTGAAGAGGGAGGTGGCACTGGGTGCCACAGCCATGGCCCAGGGAGGCAGGGGAGGAAGAGGCCAGGGAGCACGTCTCCGAAGTCTTCAGAGGGAGGCCCTGCTGACCCTTGGATTCCCAGCTCCACAGCTGGTGTTTGTTTTAAGCCACTGCTGAGGATGGGATTATGTCCCTCCCAAAAATTTAAGTCACGTCCTGCCCCCAGCGTGGTGTGTGGGAGATGGGGCCTCCTGGAGGTGACTGAGGGTGGAGGAGGCCTGGGATTGGGGCTTTCCATGAGGAGCAGGACCTCTCTCCACCTCTCACCCAAGCGAGGACACACACACGGTGGGAGGGTGCCACTGGAAGTCAGGAGGGACCCTGAACCCCCCTCAGGGGCTCTCTGATCTTGGACGCCAGGCCTTTCTGTTGTTTAAGCCCTGGGGCCTGTAGTGACTGACAACCAGCCCGGCGGTGGCCACTGGTCACCGCAGCCATGGGAAGCTAGTATAATCAAGTAGCAGAAGGTTCTGGAGAGCCGAGTCATGACCAGGATGTCCACAGTGCGGATGTCACGTTCTAGTGTTTGCAAGCCGCGATATTCATCCATGGACACAGGGCAGGAGAAGAAGCCCTCTCCCCAGCCCTCCAGCAGCCTTGCCCTCCTCCTGCCCAGGAAGCCTGGCTCCCCAGCGTGTCTCTGCTCTTAGCTCGGATGCATCTAGAACCTCTTCCCTGAGGCTCGGGACCTCATCCTGGAGAGCAGAGTGGGCAGTGGGACCCGGGCTCCAAGGGCACCGCTTCCCTGGGCTCCAGCTGTGTGGGAAGCAGTGCTGGCTGAGTGGGTGTGGACCATAGGCCCATGGGCTGGGGAGAGGAAGGGGGAGGGGACAGAGGCTTTTCTCTCACTGAAGCCATAGAAACAGACCAACCCTGTGGAGGAGGATGTGGTGTTAGGCTGCTGGGGCTGCAGGGGACATGCACCCCAAGCTGGCTTAGAAAACAGAAATGTGTCCTTGGGTCGTTTGGAGGCCGGAAGCGTCAGCCCAGGGGAAGGCGAGCGGCTGTCCTCCGAGGGTGGAGAGAGGACTGGGGGCCCCTCTCCATCTCAGGCAGCTCCAATCAGCAGCTGCGTAACCCCGGTCTTCACAGGGTGCTCGTCCGTTGTTTATCTGTCTTGGTTAAACTGCCCCTTGAAGGCCACCAAGAGGTCATCTTGGGTGGCCCCACTCTAATGGCCTCATCTTTACTTGGTACCAGCTCTTAGTTCAGGCTGCTGTGATGAGGACAGCCAGGGGCCCAGACAGTGGACAGTCGTTCCTCACAGTTCCCGAGGCTGGAGCCCTTTACTGGGGCTGTTGTGACTTTCCTTGCTTCTTCTAGCCATTGAGATGTAAGATATTTTATTTTTTTAATTTTGCACTCCTGAAGCCTAATCATCTCCTCAAGCTCCTTCCTGATGTGACAGGAACCCTGAAGCCATTTCACAAGTCTAGCATCATCACGGGGGTCTTTGACCTGGGAGCACATCTGGGGCAGCAGGGACAAGGACAGACACAAGAGAAGCAGGTGTTAAATGTTGTTCTGAAGGCGTGCAACTGAAGTGAGAAAGCACAGGCGAACTGGCCCGCTGAGCACCCAGGAAACCTACCAGCTCCGGCTCCAAGCACTGAAGGAGGAGCGTTGGTTGCAGAGGCCTCCGACCAATCTCAGTGCCACACGCTCCTGACACCCCCGGATGCTGCAGGCAGACAGCGGATCTCAGAAGAGAGGGAGGCACTGCAAGGCCACTGTCCACTCAGCAGCTGTGGACTGACCCTTGGTGAGGAAGTCGTCAAAACTGAGGCCCCACTGTCCATCCAGGAGCAGAGGGAGGACGCGGGCTGAGGGCTGGACAGGTGTTAAGTCAGACATGGACACAGCAGAGATGTTGGGACATCAGGGAGGAAACTCGCCCTGTCGTGTCTCCAGGCAAATCACCGCCTTTGGGTTCCCTGTCTTGATCCCAAGGGAAAAGAAAATATCTCCTACCTTTGCCCCCAGCAGGAAGTCACCTGGGGGCCAGGCAGCGAGACCAGCGCTCAGAGACACCTGCCAGAGGGTGTGCTCACCCCACAGAGAGGGAGGGCGCCCAGGCAGGGAGGGAGACGCTCCTGGACATCAAGCTGGCAAGACGCATGCGGCTTTGAAGAGGATTGGCATGAGTCCCCGATGCACAGAGGGTCACCCACCCTGGCTCTCTGGACCCAAGGAGGGGTCCTCCTTGCCTTCGGGCACGGGGGAATGATCATGTCACCATTATGGCTTTTGAGTCTACCCTCCCAGTGAGGAATGCACACCTTCCTGGAAAGGGTCTCCATGGCACAGGACACAGTCTGGGAAAGCTTAGGTGACATGGAGTTAGCTGGCGTCAGCCAATCCAGGCAGGTGGGGACCCACCGGGTGAGGAGGCTCCTCTGCAAGCCCCGTCCTCCTGAGCTCGGGGCCCCAGGAACACAGCAGAAGAGGGCAGGCACCAGGGTCCTCCTCTGGACCTGACCTTCCCATCTCCCGCTGTGGTCCACCCCCAGCAGAGTCCACCCTTTCCTCACACGATCCTTCTTAGCCCACGTCTGGTGGCCATTTGTGCCATCTGATAGAAGATCTCAGCCCTCCAGGGAGCTTCTCTGGATCAGTGTCCTGCTTCCCTTGTAGCTGGGTGGTGCCCATCTCTGAGGGAACACACCTAACCCAAAAGGCTGCCAGGGAGATTCTAGAGAAGAGCTTCAGACAACAAGGATGCCAGCAATCCCCACTCCCCACCATTTCTTTTCTGGGTGTGACTCACATGTTGAGATGTGATGCTTGGAACCCCTCCAGCTCCTTTGTGACCATGAGGCAACCTTCATGAAGATGAAGAACCATCCAGGAGGGCTGACAGAGCAGAACTAGGGAGACGCTGATCATGATGCAAGTGGGATTTAATTTTTCTTTCCTTTTTTCTTTTTAACTACACAAATAATTCCTGTTTATTGGTAAACCTTAGGAAACACTAAAAATAAAAGAGAGAGAAATAAAACCGTCATCCCCCAGAACCTTAGGCCATGTGTGCTTCTTGTTTCTTTCTCGGTGCTGTAGGTTTTGCTTATTATTAACCCTCCCCCTGCACAGGACACAGACTCCTTAGCTCTCTGTCTCCCTGCCCTCCCTTCTCCAAACAGAGGCCGTCAGCTCTGGTGACCTCATGAGCTTGCTCCTAAACCCAGTCCTGGGGCTGCCTCCTGCAAGGGGCCTGTGTTACCAGCTTTCTGACCCTTGGACACATGCCTAAGGTCATCAGCCTGGGAAAGATCCATCTTGGTTTGCAGTGTTGGAGGTCGCTGTCCCTGGCCGGCTAGCCTGCTGCTTTGGGACTGCAGGGAGGTGGCAGGTCACCCTCGAGAGCATGTGGCCAAGCAAAGCAGCTGACCTCCAGGCCAGGGAGTGAGGGAGAGAGGAGGGGCTGGGGGTACGCTCCCCCTTCCCAGCACACCCCTGCCTCCCCGCCCCTCTTCTCAGAGGGTCAGCACCTCCCACGCGGGGGACCACACCTGCTGCGTGGACCTTTGGGACCTCCCAGGTGTGCACCAGGCCACGCTGTTTTCCTGCAGATGTGGGCTGCCCCGGTTTCCACAGCAGGGTGGGTCAAGTGCTTCCCGGTGCGTTGGTGGAGATGCTGGCACATGCAGGAAAACTCTGTTTGCTCCTCGCGGGAGTCTCAAGCCCTCTCTTTGGAGGATTGGGGGCCCAGGGGACAGCAGTTCAAGACCAAGACGATCTCCTCACAACAGCAGAGGAAGCTTCCGGAGGGTGGAAGTCACGGGTGTCCTAGGAGGTGGCCCCAGACCTTAGTCACTGCAGAGTCAGGGCCTTTCTAGTGACCCACACTGGCCACCAAAGGACACAAAGGACACAGGCTGTGGGCTGAGAGGGCCTTGCCAGACAGGGCGGATGCTGAGTGAGTGTTTTGGAGGGTCTGGGGGTTCACCAGCGCAGTGGGAGATGTGGTTGGAAAAGGAAATAGTGAGGAAAGCCAGGGGTAGGAACAACTGTCTCTAAACCGCTTTGATGTCAACAAACTTAAAAACACACGCTGCTCAAATAAGACTCCTGATCCTTTGCAGAAGGCACCCCTTTAAAAAAATGCAGTCATGCCCAACAGAAGCCCTAAGGGTGCTTTTGTGAGATTTCCAATGCTTAAGTGTGTGCACAGCTAAATTTCTAGGTATGTAAATGGGGGCTGGGTGCAGATGGAGCCTGCTTCCCTGACACATGCGCACTTAGAACCTGGAGACACAGGGCCAGGGTGCCTCTGGGTCCCTGGTGGGATGGCTCTGTCATTAGACTGGTCTCAGCCAGTGACAAACAAAATCATCTCCAACGCATGCTCCTCTTCAAAACAAGTGATCCTCGAGTGGCTGCAGTTAGCTCCTCATTAGGACAAGAAACGCCGCCCTCTCCCTCTCCAATATGTGACACATTGTGATTATTCTTTAGCAACTCATAGATCAGGACGAGTGTTGGATCAAGTGTCAATCAAGACGAGCAGGTTCTCTTGAGATGGCACCTTCTGGAGTACAAAGAAAACAGGTGAAAACCTCGATAGATAAGTGGACCATGGTCAGAAACACATTACACATTACACAGAAACACATTACAATGTGGACCCACCACGTCCCTGATAACCAATCCAACGGGGAACTCTGCAGCCAGCATCTGGGGGCGGTCAGGACTTAGACAGCAGCTCTGAGTGTCTCCATTGGCCCTCCACTGCCTGCCCAGGACCAATCAGAGACAGCCAATGTGCTGCCCCCGAACCAAAGCACTTGGGGAGTGCAGCCCCCAAGGGCTATCCAGAGCTGCCCTTCCCCCACTGTGCGTCTTCCCCACCACCCACCTGCCTTGGAGATGGCCAAACGCCAAAGGGTAGCCAAAGTCCTAGTTTAGTGGCCAGTGCTGCTCTCACCAGGGACATCTTCATTTATGCATACAGGAATAGCACCACTTTAGCATCATGTTGCTACAAGCTTTGATTAGGGCTCTGAGCCGTGCCCAGTGCTTTGTGGACACCTTAGCTTTCTGTCTCCCTGCCCAGTATTGTCAGGCCCTCCTGAACCTGGAACCTAGAACATAGTCACAGAGACATAGAGTGACCTCTCTGCACTTGCTCTTCCTTGACAATGAGCAGAGAGCTGAGTTCCTGCTTGCCAGAGGACCCAGAGCTTCAGTCCTGAACACACACACAATCACCTGGAGATACTTTACTCTGTACCTACAGCACCGGTTCATATCCTGAGCTTGCAGGGAAGTTGCCCAGAGGGCCTGTTGTTTATCGACATGGAGAGAGGGTGTGCATGCTGGTGGGACTCACAGGGCGGGGGGTGGGGGGAGTGAGGGGCTCTCTGAGGACTCTGGCTGTTGTTATTTGATTTTCCTCAGGAATCAGCCAGGCTGAAGATACTGCTCTGCATGTACGAAAATAGATTTCCCCAAATGGATGTGTTGGCCCAAGAGATGATAAATTGCCTTTCTCCCCACTGTGCAAATCAGAAATGGAAATAGATAAAGCAAGTCCAGAGCGATGTCATGGTAGAGGGGGCTGGATTTCCGGAGGAGGCTCACCGTGGAGATGAAGAGGCGGCTGGGGTCAGGGGTGCCCCCTGCTCTGGACACAGAGGTAAGCAGGGACAAATCTCCAGTTACACAGCAGGTCCTGGGTGGCTACGATCGCCCAAACCTGCATTTATATTGACTTGCATGTTCTTCAATATATTCACAGTCCTGCAATTTTAAATGGAAATAAAATCAAACTGAGCAGGTCCCAGGGAATCCCTGGAAAGCCGAGGGGGAGAAATCTTCCTCTTCTTTAACAACAAACAACAAACCAAAAATACATTCTCAAAGCATTTATTAGAAATTCCTGCACAAGGTAGATGTCTGCCGGGTTTTGATGAGCACAGTATTGTATAAATGCCTACCTAATCCCAGTCCAGAGCCAGGGCCTGCTGACCCAAACAAATGGAGGAGTCCCCTCCAGACAGAGTCCAGCTCATGTCCCACAGCACCTGACTACCCAAGGCCTCAGGGAGGGGGAGTTGTTAGAACATTGGCCATGGTGACAACATCCCTTAGAGATATGGAGCCCTCTCTTTCACAGCTAGTTTCTTGGAACTGATGGGGGAAAATGTCAGGAAGAGGTAGGTGAACTGGCCAAAGGCTATGTCAGCAACTGGACACAAAGGTTCTTCCTGGTTTAGGGGCCAAAGCTTGTTTCCATTTGCTCTGCTTTTGGTCTTTAGAATAATGAGGGTAAAATTACCTGCTATAATGAGCAAGCACCCCAACATACAATGGTTCAAAGACAATCACTGTGAATTCCAGAGCCAGTGCTTCTGACTAGTGAGCAGCTCTTCTGCGGGGCATGATCCAGGGCCTGCCTTCTGTACCACCTGCAGCTTTGAGCTTGGGTGCAGCTGGGTGGGCATCCAGCAGGAGAAACCTCTGCAGAGGGTGCAGGTTGGTTATGAGAGGTTGGCTCAGGTGGGGATGGGAGGGTGGGGCTCCTCCCCAGCTGCTCACCTGCCATTGGCTAGGAGTGGGTCACATGGCCTCAGCAACTACAGGGAGACTGGGAATAAAATATGACCCAACAGGGAGAGGAAGCTGGTCCAGCCAGTGAGGATCCAGTCTCCCTTGAGTCTTTAAGAACCCACCCAGGACAAGAGTTAACAAATACCCAGGAGCCAGGGGGAAGCACAAACTCCCACTGCCTGGTTCTCCTAAAAGAAAGTGATTTGAAGACATAGTAGAAAGACTTCATTCATTTGTAATTTTCAAAATGAAATGCTCCAAGTGACAGAAGACCTAAATGACACAAAGTGAGTATCAATATAAAACGTAAAATAACCTCTCTTCTCCCCAAGGTGGAAGAGAAAGGTATAGAGTATTTGCACACACACAGAAAAAAAAATAGCCTGTAATAATCGGCGATAGGATATTCCAGAGGGAACTTTTTATTTGTATTTCCTAAGCATGGACATGAGCAGACCCAGCTGGCCAATCCACACAAAGCCCTTTGCTCCCCTACAGGCACAGAAGGGTGTCAAGAAAGCAAGAGCTCGGTGTCTGGCTGGTGCGTGGGGAGCTCACAGAAGTATTTGCCAGGCCAGGCGACTAACGTGTAAGAGAGCGGAGCAGGGAGCACCCTGGGCTGGGCTCGGCCGTCACTCCACCTGCAGCAACCCTGCAGCGACTCACCTGCAGCAAGCCTGAGGCTGAGCTGATGAGGAAAGTGGTATCAGTGGGTGGAGATGTGATAGTTCTTCATCACCAGGGAGAGGTTTGCATAAAAGGCCCTCAGGCCTGGTGAGGGACTGGCTTGATGCTAAAGCTGTGAGAGGGAAGCAACCAGGATTCTCCTTCTTGGTTGAGCCTCAGGGGTCACAGAGGTAATGGCAGAGAAAGATGAGGGACCACCTTGCCTGGGAACCTGTGTCCGAGCACTGGCCTGAGCTCCTTGCACCCACTGGTGAGGCTTCAGCAGACCAAGGGAAGCGTGAAGGCGGGAGGAGCAGCAGGGGAAGAGGGCAGGCGGGGCTCAGGAGCCAGAACCCTGGGGCAGGAGCCTATGTGTCCTGAGACTATGGAGGCACTGAGGTACAGAGGGTGACAGCTCTCTTCAGGTGTTTGGGAGTCTCTCCTGGGATCCACCATTGTGTCCACCAGAGTCCAGAGACGCCACCTTCATGGCAGTAGAGCCTCTCTCCAAAATTTGGAAGCTCAGGTTCAACCACCTTCCAACATGGACAATTCTCCATTCCCAAGACAGGATGCTGGGGGGAAGCAGGGCATAGAGAGCCTCTGTCTGGCTTCCTTGTACAGCCAGAGGGGCTCTGGATTCCAACAGATGCCCACCTACTCACCACGCAGCCTTGAGACAGCTATTTAGCATGCACCCATGAGCAACCCTAGAATAAACACTTAGATTTTAGAATCAGTTTCATCCTTTGTAAAAGTGAAACAACAATATTGCTTCCCTCTAGGTCTGTGTGTGTGTGTGTGCGAGGGTGTGTGACTTAAATCTAAGCATGAGCACATTGCCCATCTGGGGCACAATGCAGGTGGCCTCTGGCAAACACTGACCCCTCCTTATTAACGTGGTTCCTGCTTGCCAGCAGATTGTCCTTCTCTTGACGTGCTTGCCTTCCTCGTGGCTTAAGCATCATGGGCTTGGAAACGGCTGACATTTCTCCATGTTTTAGGAAATATTGTCTCCTTGGCAATCTTCCGTTTGGACAAGCGGTAACAATATCTCTGATTAGAACTGCCTATAATGCAACAACAAATAATGGTCTCTGCTTTATTTCCTAAAATCCATCCACATGTGCATGAGCGGTGCTGAGTGCCCTCCCAGTGGTTTGTCCTGGCCACTTTCAGGTTTGTGCCCTCCTGCCACCCCTGTCTCTCCCCACCCCTCCCCCGCTCTGCTGACTCTCTGCACCACTTCACTCCCAAGCCACTCTTCCTGGTCTTCCCTCCCCAGCACGTAGTAGGTGATCAGGTGGCAAATGGAAACATGCAACTCTTTGTATAAGACTCAGGAAGAAAACTGAAGTCAAAAATAGCAAAACCTAAAGCTATTTCCTATAAAAACATATTGCCTAGGAAAATATGTCATGTGTCATAATTTTATACAATACCATAGATAATACTTGATAACATGATATCTGGACTGGCCATACATTTTACTGGCTTGCTTTTCTGAAAATTAATTATTAGATAATAAAAAATTATATTGTTTCGTGTTTCCAATAGTTATAAATGAAAACGATGTCAGTTGCTCTTGGCAAATGCAAATTAGTTTTGATAGTTTTTAATTTTGAGGATTTTTTTTGCTGATGCAATTATTACTGGAGGTATTTAGAGTATTATACAGGCTGCAACAAAGCTGAGATAAATTTCTGGTATTGTGAAATATGTGTTTTAGCACATTGTGAGGTGATGTACGTGCAGAACGACTTTTCCAAAAATATTAACTTTTCATACAAATCAGTTTTGTGTATATCTCATTTTAATTGTAAATGTGAATTCGCACGAAGGCATTTCAGCATCCTAAGCTCATCGAGGTCTTAGAAGAAATGCAAAGTGACTTCCTGCTTTGTTTATAATTCAAATATATTCCACAGCTCCAACTTCAGTTTAGTTCTTAATTGTATTATGGTTAATAATTGGTTTGTTAGAAGCATCATAAAAATAACCTGATTTTTTTCCAGTGAATGCAGAGATCTGTACATTTAAATTCTGCATCTGAACCTGTGGATATTTGCTTTGCAACATGGTGACAGTTTTCAAAACCTGAGACTGTAATTTAGAAGAAGACTCTAGCTCTGAGATTATGTATTATTAAGTTGTCCACGTGAAGGTCTTTATTTGGTAGTAATTTGCTGACAAGTTTCAATCTCTGTAAGGAAGTCACAGACATGGGCTCCAGGGCCTCATCGGTTAGCTGGATCTCACCTTAGGGGTTCAGGGCCTCCCAGGACATCCGGAAAGGTGCAGGAGGAACACAAGGGCACGGGGTACTGGCCACAGTTGTGTTCATGGATATGTATAACACAGAAATGGACCTACTGGCTCCGCTTCTATAGTGGAATCATGAGAGATTAAAAAAAGACCCCTTACTGCTGTGTCTTTGGTTTTGTGTCATGAGTATCACATACCGAGTTCCAATCCACAGTGTGCACGTGGGTGTGAGTGTGTGCGTGTGTCTTCCTGAATGTGCACAGGTCAGGATTCCTAGTCTAGCTCACCTCTGTCTGACTGTTGAAGGCGTCATCTCATGAGTGCTGGGGCTACCAGGCGGTTCAGGCTGATTCCTGAGCTCCTCAGCCCCTCCCCTCCTCTCAGCAGACTAGATTATAACTTTTAGAGGCTTAAGAAGAACTGAGGTGGGAGGTTGCTAGCTCTCAGTGCCCACTGCTCAGCTCTGGTGCCCACAAGATGGAGTGATCTGTCTGAACATCAGCCCTCCTGACCTTCCTAGAGCTGTTCACTTTGCCTTCTAGTCCCCAGCTCTGTCCCAGCCATAAGGTGACCCAGTCCTTGATCACCCTCTGAGACCAACCTGGTTGACCATCTGTTCAGGGTATCTGTCATCCTCAGTCACAAAGGACAGTATGACCGCCCCTCACAGGGGGAGAAGGGCAGGGTTTGTGTCCCCAGCCCCTTGCAGAAGACGTGCACGACCCCACCTCCTCTTCAATGCCAGGGTGACACAGTGCCTGATGTACGTCCAGCTGGAGAGGCAGAGGGCTGGGACTCCCAGTCTGGGATCTCCAATGCCGTCCCGTCCACCACCCCAGGAAGCAAATGGGCAAAGCCCACTTTCTTCTCCTTCTGAGATGACCCCCACTGCCCCAAGCACACAGGATCTTTGTGCATTCTAGATTCTGAGTGAGCTTGGAAAAAAAAAAAAACATTGCTTTTTACATATTGTTTAGATGAAAACTTGAAAGTTTGAAGAGGCTCACATTCTTATAATTGATATCACTTTTTCTTTCAGGAGCTTTCTCTGTTGGAGTTTCAGCATTTGAGTTTAAATCTAATCTGAGCCGGGTCCTGGGTCATTTGCTTTGTGTTTGAATGATCACTGTGTGACAGTCCAGGGCAGTGAGCCCGAGCTTCCTAGCTGTTTGGGTTGGAGAAGGGCAATAAGTTGCAAGAAATGACAGAACACAGCAGGCCCTCCTTGGTATTCTGCAGTGACCTCTGTGTCTGCGCACAGACCGCCAGCTCACCTGGGGCTTCCCTGCTTGCCCAGCAGGCCCAGGGCCAGTGCGGAGATCCCTGCTCTGTGCAGGGCTGGTTGGCTGCAGTGTGACTTGCCCCTGGCAAAAGCAGAGAGATAAAGGGGTGAAATGTCAACCACCCAGGGAAGGCCAAGATGCTCCGGGGAATGGACCAGACAGAATTAAATAATCCTTTCCTTACCCAGCACATATAATATCCATTTTTACATTTACTTCAAGCAAAGGAATTTAAGGAAATTTTCAGTGGAAGTTTAACCAACTCATCAAAATACATGAAAGAAATAGAAATGGACAATTGGTGCCTCCGACAATCAGTTGATCTCTACTTCCAGGACTGACGGGAAGCCGGGTCCCACCTCATGCCCTGGCTCTTGAGCCCACAGAGAGCCCTTTACGGTTTGAACCCAGTTTTCAGTCTGTTAAAATAACGAAAGGTCCAGCGGTCAGCAGAGCTGGGGAGCAGACTCCAGTCAGGGAGGAGGCAGCTCTGGGAGCTGGGATGTGGCCTCTCTCCAGCAGGGGGCAGTGTGGAGGCAGTGTGTCTTCAGCCCAAGCCCAGGAGCACAGAGCTTCCCTGAAGGCTGCCCTCCCAGAGGGTGGCCCCGTCACAGGGCCTCCTGTGGGTTATTTCTTGTTGTTTTAGCCTCAGATTGCAGTTGTGGTGTCTTGTTTTCTAAAGTGCCATTTGCTCTGTGCTTTATTGTGTTAAACTTCATGGCCGACGAGGGAACATTGAGTCCACCTGGTTGGAAGCAGGTGAAATGCATGTGGTGAGAAGCCAGCTTTGGTCCTCGAGAGGCCTGGCTGATTTCCAAGGACCACAGCCCTTCCTTCTGAGCCTCGGCATCTCTGTTCTGCACCAGCCTCCTGCATAAGCTCAGAGGTGTCTCACGGCTGAGTTCTCCTCAACAGCCCTGGAGAGAGATAGGCACTGGAGAGATTGATGGTGGATAAGCAGATAGAGATAGGTAGATGGTGGATGATAAATGACAGATGATAGACAGATGAGTGATAGATGATAGTGAGATAGGTGGATGGTAGGGGATAGAGAGATGATTGATAGATGGTAGATAAGGTAGATGGTAGATGATAGATAAGTGATAAATGATAGATGGTACGTGATAGATATAGATGGTAGATGACAGATGGTAGATGATAGATAGTGGGCACAATTCAGCTTAATCTACTCTAACTTGACATTTTATGTAATTGGTTGATCTTGTCAACCCCTCAAATTATTTTTCACATTTAAATTTTTCTCAGATTTTCTTGCCTTTTTTTAAGCATAAACATCTCATTACATACAAGTACCATATTACAAGTACCATATTAAAAACCAGAGTAATTAACACCCCCCTCATTGGAAGGCACCGTAGTTTATGGATGGGAACCTTGCCTTTCGCAGTCCTAGTGAATGTTGGGCTCTCATGCTGCGCCCAGGGCCGCAGCCCCACTGGGTCCTCATGAGTGGGCACCCTAGTGACCCTGGTTCACAGATGAAGTCAGGGGATATTCTCACCTTTAATTTCATTCCAAAGGAAATTTTGAAATTCTTCAATCCCAATTCAATAAATAAGCTACTAGAATGATACTGGGCTGCTTGAATGCGCGGTCAGTGTGGGGAGATGGGACTTCTCTGTGCTTTGCATCCGCCCAGGGGCAGTACACTGTCTCGTTCCTCGCAACAAAAACACTCAGGGTCACTCCAGGGGAACTGGGCTGCAGGAAATAACCACACAAGAGACAGAGATACCTTTTTCTTTGGGGGTCCTGTGACGGCTCCTCTGTCCTTAAGGGTCCACAGAAAGAGAGAGTGAGAGCATGCGCTGAACCCTTTTATTGAGGAGAAGCCGCTCAAATGAGGCAAGGGGTCAGGTTTCAGGAGGCTGAGTCTAGCTTCATGATGTCTGCTGTCAGCAGGTTGACTGACATCTAGGAAGGCCACACCCAAGGGCAGAGCAAGAGAAGGGACACACAGAGGGCAATTCCATGGAACATTCTATCCTAAACAGGGCAAAGGGGTAGGATTACAAAGGAACAGGTGAGCATAGCTCTATCCATGGGGCTGCAGGAAGGGACGCCTACCCATCAAGACACATTCTGCTACTTCGAGGATCGGGGCAGTGTCTAGGGCCACTACGAGGGTGACCAGATCACTATGAAAGTGACCAACAGAGCCTCTACAGATCACAGGAAGGAAACTGCTAGTCATTCAGCTCGACTGCTCCCCACAGTACACATTGAGAGGCAGGCTTTTTGTGGGGTTGGTCATGTCACCGAGAAGATGGTCTCAATTCTTCACCTGGACTCTACAACAGAGTTCCACAGCTCCCTTAACCCGGCCCACGAGAGCATTTAATTTATCTTATTTATTTATTTTTTTTAAGAATTTTTTAATATTTATTTTTTTTAGTTTTCGGCAGACACAACATCTTTGTTTGTATGTGGTGCTGAGGATCGAACCCCGGCTGCACGCATGCCAGGTGAGCGCGCTACCGCTTGAGCCACATCCCCAGCCCTATCTTATTTATTTCTGCATATTGTATGATATGTGTTGCTATTGTCAAGGAAATCTTTTCCCCATTAAAAACTCCCAAGAAACAAAATAAAAGATGTAAATACTGATGAAGAACAAGAGACATTACTCTTTTGAAGACACCATAATCATTTACAGGAAAGCCCAGGAGAATCTACTAAAATATGATATCAAAAACAATTAAGAAGGAGAATAATATAAGAATATATAAAAATCACCAGTTTCCTGTAAAATAATGAAGGAAGTTATCTATTTGTACCTAAATGCCTTCTATAAATCATAACGTTTATGTTGAAAAATGTCCCTCTCTTTTCCAGTCACTATTTGAATCTATAAAATGCTCATTGTTTCTATTGGTTTATGGTGTTTTACTTATTAGGATCTTTTAAAGTATAAGTTCTTAAATTATGTCTTAACTAGAAAGTGGCAGTACCCTGCAGCAGGATTCACCTGACCCATGTGACTTTCCCGAGTGGCTCGTCTCCGTTTTGAGAGGCCTGGGAAGTTCAGGGGTATTCAAAATTACTGTGGTATTCAATGACTAAAGGCTGGTATTCTTGGTTCTAGAAGGATCCAGAGATTGCCCATTTGTTTCTCTACCCTTTGTTTTTGTGTCCACTGCCAGAAACCTGTCTCCAGAGGCCTTGCCAGCTGGGCGTGTGCCAGCTCTGACCCATTTCCTCACATGGGACCTGCTTTACTCTCTTCACTCTCTGGAACATCTCTGGGGATGCACCAGGGCTGGCTTCCTGGGCTCACAGCCTGCCTGGTGACAAGGCACCCGGCTCAGCAGGGCTCAGTGCTCTGCGGTTGCATCTGGTTGCACTCGTCACTGTGCCCAGTGCTTTGCAGTTGTGTCCTCATGTCCTATGGGGGTCCCTGCCCATGTCCTCCCAGTGCCTCAGCTAACTCCTGAGTCTTGGCCACCCCGTCCCCTCTGACATGTCGTGTTTGTTTGAGTCCAGAATCTGCCATTTACAGGCTGTGGGGTCAGCGCCATGTTATGTGACATCTCAATTTACTCGTGGGTGAAAGAGAGACCAACGATACCCACTTCAGGGGAAGGAGGGCTGGCTCTGGCAGCGCCCCTCCTACTGACTCATCATATCGTCACCATCATGAGTCCTAACTGGAAATTTGGTCCTAGCAGGTGGCAGGCCAATTCCAAAGGGTCAGTGGCTGCTGTGCTCATCTGTGAAGCAGCTTCACTGGAACCAACGGGGATAGAAGGTCGTTTGACCTGAAAGGGAAGGGCCACAGGCTGCTGCGGTGTGGGACCCGGGCAGATTAATGTCAGCCCATGGAGGACTTCTCCTGCAGGAGCCGTCCCAGAACTCCAGGCGTGCATGGGTGTTCAGAGCAGGACACAAAGCCCTCACAAATCCAGAGAGTGATTTCATTTTAGGAGTGTGCCTGTGTGTGGGCTTCTGTGTGCAGTTCACGCCCAGGTGAGTTTCTGCATCTGTGCATGAAAGTGTGCGTGTGAATGCGTGTAGGTCACGTGGTGTCTGTGTGAACATATGTGCATGTGTGCGTGTGTGCGTATGCTATATCCTTTTGGGGAGTCTGTGTAGCATGCCTGTGTGTGTGTGTGTGGAGTGTGTGTCTGTGTTTATGTGTGGTATGTGTGGATGTGAACACATATGCATGTCTGTGTGGTACATGTATCCATGCATGTGTGTGCAGGTGGTGCAACATGTCAGGATTCAGGTGGCTAGGGCTGCCATCCCAGCGCCTCTGCTGGCTCTGTCTGTGGATGTGACACCAGTGAAATTCCAGTGACTCCCCACCCTCATCCTTGAGAAGGATGGGTCGTTGCCCCCACTGGGTTTTGGCAAAGATGAACCAAGCCAGCAGAGCCAGAGCAGAAGAGGTGCCCCCTGACGTGGTGTTGACTGTTCCAGGGGCCTGGGTCCCCTGCAGTCCACAGGGGCTTCCCATTCCCAAGATCCACAGGTCTGGGACGCTCCAGCCTGGCCCAAAGCAAGGTTTGCAAGGAAGGGACACCTGGTAGAGGGAGGGGCGGAGCTGCTTGAAGATGGCCAGGCCTTCCTTCTATCAAGCCACCACCCCCAGACCACAAATATGACCTCCTTTCAGGGCCCGAGTTGAACGAGTGCCCCATGGGTCCACATGCAAACCAAGCTCCAAGCCAGCTGCATTCCCTGGGCCCAGCTTGCCCCGGCAGATCTGCAGGTGGGCACCACGTGGCCCACACACAGTGGAGCAGGGGCAGGTGCCTCCTGTTGGCACAACCCTGAGCCAGACCCCTGATGTCACCACATGTCATTCATGTCCATCCAGGTACTCGGAGCATGGAGCTTCACTGTCCCATGTCTGATGAGGGACCTGACACCCATACCCTGCTCAAGGTCACCCAGTGTGGAGCGGCAGGTGGAGTCACAGCAGCAGGCTCCTCGGGGTGGAAAAGTCACTCCGACAGCAACACCTTTCCTAAGACCCCTCCCCAGAACACAATCCAAGCTCCCTATGAGCAATGAGATCTTGGAGAAGGTCCCCTGTCCCTGAGGTTTGCTGTGTCCTCCGGTGGAAAGCCAAGGGAGTGATGGGTCACAGAGTTGGGATTTGTGACTCTGTGTTGTAAATGATGACAATGCCCTTTAATAACCTTGACCTTGGGGAGAGAGAGCCAGAGCTCTGTGCTCTGAGGCGGAGAGAAGTCAGAGCAGGGGCCATATGTGATTCCTGAGCCCCTGCAGGACACCCAGGGCCCAGGCCTGGGCTGCTCTCCCTCTCACACCAACCTGGCCTCCAGCTCCCCTCCCAGAAGACCAAGGTCAACTGAGGTGCTGCTCACCTGTGACCCTTGAAGCCTGGTCTCTCCTGGCCGAGTTGGAGACAACCTTGACTGACACTCCTGCTCTGCACCCTGCTCACCCGCCTTGCTCCGGGACACCACGTACTCCCACCTTCCCCTCATGGTCTCTATTTCCTACTATAAAACTTTCCCAGTGTCTAGAATCTCTTTAGTCAGAACAGAAAAAGCAACTCTGCTGCCATTGAGCTCTTTCGATTCCGCTACTCAGCATGATCCTAAATTACTCTAATATTTTGCATCCGTGACAGAAAAATACAAAAGGTGACAGATGAAATGTAGGTCATGCCGACTTTTTTTTTTTTTCTGGCCCAATAAAAGTGCAAGTCCTCTCAAAAAATCTTCCCCGGCTATTATAAATAGGGAGAAATAATGTAAAAGTGTGCTATTTGAGATTGGGCCATCGTAATCATTTTAAAGTGGTTACAAGCACATTTCTGAGTAAATCTACCATAAGCTGCCTGGAGCTGGTGTTGCCAAATACAATTCTGAGAAGCCCTTGGAGGGGAGAACCATTGGCTGCTAAGCAAGTCGTCGGCGTGAGATGAGTTCAGTTGGAGATAATCACATGGATGATGCGGGTCCCAAGGAGTGAGGGACAGGTGGGGCCTGGGGAGGGTGTCTCTTTTGATGGTAAAATTCGACGTTCTAACATGTGATACCCAGTTCCAGCAGCAGTTGGATTTTATACTCAGCATCCGTGGGGTCAAAGAAATTAGAACATTTAAACTAGGATTGAGGAAAAGACATTGCGCTTGTAGGTCAGTCCTTTGTTTAACAAGGTCAGCAACCTGAGAAATCCCAAGGCCCACAGCTCGGCCCGGTTCTGCTAGTGTCTTCTGTAAAGGGGCCGAGAGTGAATACCTGAGGATTTGCAAGCCAGGCACTTCCAGGACACCCAGCCTGCCCTGCATAGCACAGGGCGGTGGATGGTCCCCAAATGCTCTGCCCAACCAGCAGCCAGATGCTACCCCACCTGGGACTGTGGCCCACTGACCCTGAGGTAGGGAACAGCCATCCATTTTTATCTGTCAATTCAGCATCTTTTACAAATGCATCTGGGAAGGAGAAAGGAATGCCACCTCTCTGCGCTGCTCCCACGGAGAGATGGGAGAACAATCAAATCACCTTAGCAATTTAGTAAGAACCTGCTGGGAGTCGTTTTCCAAACTCAGGTCCTGGTGGTCAGTGGAGAGCCTGGCCAAGCTCCAGGCAGAGGAGTTACCTCCGCTGCAATCGGGAGTGGGGAACATTTCAACTCAGAGCCAGCATCACAACTCCAGGTGGGATTTCCAAAGGAGACCCCGAGGGGAGGGCTCCTCAGGGCAATGAGGATGTGGCTTGCCACACAGAGGTGCTGGTGACCCTCATGGGGTTCAGAAGGCTGGAGCTGCCCCATCCAGGTGCCAGCTGGCCCAGGTCCTGCCAGCTGGGACAGAGACACCTACCAGGTGGTGCTCCTGGTCTGCAGCCCCACAGCTCCATGCTCTCCTCCACCCCCACAGGGCCCTCCTCTGTCTCCGAGTCTCTTCTCTTCTTTTTTAGGTTCAATTAGCACATAATAATTCTACATACGTGTGGGTACAGTGTGACGATTCGGTGCATTTATAGTCTACAATATGTAATGCAAATCAGTGAAGCTGGAATTTCCATCTCTTTAAATACTGACCATTTCTTAGTGTTGGCTGTTCTTTACAGAATACATCATAAATTACTGTCAACGGTGGTCACCCCACTGTGCTGTAACAGTGCGCAGTGACACCATTCCTCCTGTGTCCCCATTGTCCAAGCCCCTCGACCCCTCTCTTGTCCTTATCTGTTCCTCTTCAGTCAGCTCCGAGTTCTCTCTCACACATGGGGGTGACAGCACACAGCATCGTCTCTGTGCCAGGCTTATTTCACTTGACATAATGTCCTCTGGTTCCATCTGTGCCATTGCAAAGCATAGGACTTCACTCTTTCTCATGGCCGAGTAATATTCCACGGGGCCATGAAGTGACCCCGAATATAAACTCACATGCTGGAGATGGCAAATAAAAGCTCAGAAACACAAATCCCCGAGCAAACTATGGGGTCACCTTATCTTTCAAGGATTTCTCTTATCTCCAGCAGTTTTACACCTGGGAAAATAAATTTCCATCCAATTTAAGCCATTCTTATTTTGCAGTCTATCTGTCAGCAATTAAAAAAAAATCCTACTTGGTTCAAGGAAGAAGTGTCCCAAGCACATGGACCATCTATGCTGTACTGCAGGTGGGGACACTGCTGTCAACAGGGGTTGTGGGCCGCACGAGCACAGGAGTGGTCAGCACCCAGAAGCCCCAGCCACACCCTGGAGAGAACGAAGATGGGGTTCTGCTTTTGTTTCTTTCTCTGGGCACCATCTGCCTGATGGGCTGAGCTCTGCGCCTGGAGCTGTGGGTGGCCCACCCTCCCTGCACCCAGAGAGCAACCACAGACCAGGGCGCAGAGAAGCACCCAGAGATACCCTGAGCCAGCGTGGGCGTCTGTATCCCACCCCGACTCCAGGCCTCCAGAGCGCAGGGCAGCCTTGGCTTTGCCACATCCCACTGTCCTGGGGTGGGATGTACCCAGAGCCCAAGAAAAAGGTGACATGTGAGAACGAGAAAAATATCATCTATGTCAGAACAAATAGGACACCCTGGTGCCTTCCAGGACAGGCCATTGTAACAGGTTAGAACAAAGCAGGAGAAATCCTGCTGCAGACCTACATCACGACCCGGGATCAGAGCCCTCTGCCCCCGACCCAGAGCCCTCTGCCTCCACCCAGGACCCTCTGCCTCCCACCTAGAGCAGGGGTGAAGAGGAAAGCCACAGGATGGGCCCAGAGGAGGGGCCTTTGCTTGTCCAGGTAATTGGCTCGCCTGAGAGAGAAGCACGGGGGTGGGGGGGGGGCTTCATTTTAATAGATGATTTTCAGTTTAGCTATTTTTTCCCATTACTGATGGATGTTTCTAAATATTGGAACAAATGATGAGCAAGAACCATACTGGTTACTTTTAAAGGCACACACAGCCAAATGTGTCAAACCAATGGCCTTTATCCCAGATCCTGGGACATTAAAAGAAAAGAAGCTCTGAAGAAGGCTCCAAAGAATGGGACTGTTCAAATTGTTTATGGTTCACACTTGACTCTTGTAATAGAAAATAAAATGCTAAAATAACTAAAATCATATTAAAATATTTTTTAGCCAAAGTATCGGGGGAAGTTATTTATTGCACACCCAGGCAGGGTTTGGATTCGGGTTTAAAGTTTGCTTTGGAAGGGTTTCTGTCAGCTTCTGTTGAGCCCACAGTGAGACGAAAGGCCACCTACCCTGTGTCACATCTCCTGGGCCATATCTCCAGGCATCTACCAGTGAGGCCCCCAGGGAAATGTCTCTTTCTCCTGTCTTCACTGGGTGAGAAACTGCAAGAGGAATCTCTTCCACCTTTTGCAAATCTGGAAGGGAATCGGGCATCCTGGGGCGGCTGGGGCTGCCAGGACAAAGCATCCCAGACTGGGGCTCAGACGTCAGCAACGTGTTCCCTCAGTTCAGGAAGCCCTTCGGCCAAGGCCCAGGTTCTTCTGGGGGTGGCGTCTGTGGAGGGTGCCCCTTCTGGCTTGTGGAGGATTCCCTCTCCCTGCTCCCTCTGGAGAGAGCACCTGGTCACTCTGCCCCTTCTCCTAGGGCCCCAGGGCCCACCCATGGCCTCACTTCCCTTAATTACTTCATGACATTCCTTCCTCCAGATACAGTCACATTGAGGGTGAGAGCTTTGTCATACAAACTTGGGGGTGGGACAACATTAAGTATATAACAGATTACATTTTTAAACTTCTGGTTTCCTTGGACCTTAAGGTAGACAGCAGGTGGGACAAGCTTTAGGCCTCCTTGCTTGGCACTCTGAGGATGAGCAGAATTCAGGAAGAGGCTAAGAGTTAAAGCAAAGTGAGAAGGGGGGCTGGGCAGCGCAGGCACGGGGCAGGCACACCCTGAGCAGCCTGCTAGGTGACCACCATGTGTGGATGGTCAGACACCTGTCACTCAGTCACGGTCTGAAATGCCTGCTGTGTCCTCCTAGTCAATACAGTACCCCAGCACTAAGCCCTGGGAAGACAGAAACAGACTCCACGGACCCCTCACTCGAAACCATCTTGCCTTGGGGCAGGACATGGCTCAGGGGTGGAGATACTGCCTCTCATGCAGGAGGCCCTGGGTTCAACCCCCAGCACAGCAAGAATAATCCTAGTAATAATTATAATCTTGCCTTACTCACTTTATATTTTATATTTTTTATTTATATCATTCTATCATCTTTTGTCTTTAATCACCCAGATAGAAAACTAAGTCTGAAATCTTTGTGATCTTCAGCTCAGCAAATATTCCATAGGTAAGTTACCAAAGCATGATTCCTTAAAAGCAAAAAAGTGATACTCAGTTATAGCATAAATTGTTTTGCTTCAAGAACACTTTTAAGAGAAGGAAAAGACAAGCCACAGACTAGAAGAAAATATTTACCAAATGTATTTCTAAAAGATTGGTATAAAGACTACACTAAGAACATTTAAAACTGAATAATAGGAAAAAAATCCTACCCAAAATGTCTGGGTAAGATGGTGCACACCTGTAATCCCAGTTTTGGGAGGCTGAGGCAGAAGGATCGTGTGTTCAAGGCCAGCCTCATCAACTTAGCAAGGTCCTAAGCTGCTTAGCAAGACCCTGTCTCAAAATCAAAGCTAACAAACAAACAAAAGTAAAAAGGGCTGGTGATGTGGATCAGTGATTAAGTGCCCCTGGGTTCAATCCCTGGTACCCCTGTATTCCCCCCAAAAAAGACTTGTAACAAAAATATGGACCAAATATTTCGATACTCTAATAAGAAGATGCAATTCTGCAGTGAAAAAGATGCTTGTCACTATTTAGGAAAAGCAAATTGAAAGCACAGAAGTGCTGCAGAAGCTCCTTTAGAATGTGGCTGTGACAGCAATATCAAGTGCTGGGGTGACTGGGTGGCGGAGACCAGGGTCCTGTGGATGAAAGAGGGAGCTGTGGGCACCCTGGGGACAGCTGGCATTCCCCATCCAGCTCACAGGTTAGGGCGGGCCCTCTAACCCGGCAGTTCCACTATAGACACTCATGAAGACAAATGAAAACACGTGTTCACACGAAAACCGTCGGTGGATGTCTACAGTGGCTCTATTCCTGGGAACCCCACAAGACTTCTCTGTCTGCTGATGGACCAGTGGCAGTTTGTGCAGACGACGGAACAGGACTCGGCAATCAGTAGTACCAAGGTCACCTAAGAACGTAGCTCAAGGTGCATTTAGACATAGGAAGAAAGTTAGAATAAAAAGGCCAGGGCCCATGACCCCCTGTATGACATTCTGGAAAAGGTGCTGCCATAGGAGAGAGAAACTCAGTGGCTGCAGGGTCCAGGCAGAGGGCCAGAGGTGAGCAAGAACGGGTGGGGGAGGGGAGGGGAGCAATGGCTCTTACATCTTGGTGGCAGTGACCTCACACCTACTCACCACTGGCCAAAACCCAGAACTAGTATGAACTAGACCACAAATATAAAGTCGCCGTCACCTCCAAGACAGAGCCAACGACAGAGGCCAGGCTACAGAGGGGGTCACTCTTGTGTTGGTCTCATTGCCCCAATTGCAGCTTAGCCAGTCTCCCCAGAGTCCTTCCCGTCCCACACACAGGTCACTTATGGATGCAAAGCAAAGGGTCATGGTGCATGCTTGGTGCTGGTCCTGTCTCTGTCCTCACGCACGTCGGGACAACGGTGTGTCCTCCTTAAGACCTTCCCTGGGGAATCCATCCTCTCTCTCTACAGCTAGATTCCCAGCACCTCTTGGTTGGGGACTCGCCGTCTCCCTTTTGGGTACCCTCAGTGCAACCTGGTAGCCTCCTGGACCTTGCAGCTGCTCTGTTCCACATTCCAGCTGGATCTCCCGCCCGTGCTGTTTGCTCAGGCTGCTCTCCCAGGGGAAGGGGCTCAATTCAACCCAAATTTCCAGGGTACAAACAAAACAGAACCAGGAGAAGCCACTGTGTGACATTTTACCTACTAAGTCTATGGTCATAAATATCTTTTAAATATTGGAATATTCTTCCTCATTTCTAGTCTTCCCAGCAAAACCAAGAACTTAGGATTCATATATAATCCCTGCTGTGTATAAAACTTGGTTTAATGCAATTATTTTTGCAGTTCTTGGATGATCCATAGCAGAGTCAACACATTTCCCTTCCTTAAGATGCTGCCAGGATGTGATTCCGTTTACCAAGTCATATTCCATATCAAATATTCACCTTTAGAAATCAGGGAACAAAAAGAACTGAATTTTCCAAGCTCATTAACCAATGCCAGTCTTCATGAATACTACATGTGAATCCAGGGAGGAGACGGCCGTTTGTATGGAAGGAGAGTAAATTTTGCATTCTCTGACATTTAAAAGAATAGTCACAGTATTTATGTCCATAGTGTGCTTCAAATCAGAATGCTTTTTGAGGATAACTCAGAAATGACATTTGCTTATTTGTACTTTTAGGTTTTGTGGCTTACGTGGGTGATGCATAATTCATTTCAGAAATCATTTGGCTTCACAGAAAGTAATTTAGTTTATCCCTTCCAATGTCACTTCCAGCACACGCGTGGCCAGCTGTGTGGAACGGGGCTGGGGTGCAGATGTGTGGGACGGGACCTCAATATGATGCTCTTCGAGTGTTTCCATTAATCATTTTGCTCATTGTGGGAGATTCCTGATTCATATGCTCCAGATGACACTCGTTAGTCACAAGCAAATTGAGACACTGACATCACTGGCCACAGGAGAAAGGGGACCAGGATGTCTTTCTCATACTGAAATCTTCATGCTGGTCATAGCGTGGAGTACGTGGTGTCCTCTTACCCAAGTGGCAGCTCTTGGAACTGTACTTCAGGTCTCCTGGAGTCAGTTACAGACAGGGAAACCTGCATTTCCAAAGCTGCAGCCTGATGGACAGCCCTCTGGGTCCAGCAGTGCCCAGCATGTGGACAGGGCCCAACACCCAAATGTTTAACAAGATCACACTTTGGAAGACTCCCAGACATGCTGACATGTGTCCCTGAGCCCCAAATGACCCTCCCAAGAAGCCCAGTCTGTCAAACCCCACTGGCCGTAGTCACTGAGTTGACTGTGCCTAGAGAGGGGTGCCGATGGGTGGTGACGCAGGTTCCTGCTTCTTTCCTAGGGTTGAAAGACCTGGCATTTGGTGACCAAGGTGTGTCTTTGCCTCCTAATTCTTGCTGCTATCTGGTAGGGAAAGTTATGTCTCAGGAGAATGGCAGAGAAACGGGTTTGGTTGGGGACAGAAGAGGAGAAATCAGTGCTGCCAGGTACAGCATTAAGCAGCCCCTGCTCTGAGCACAGTAGGGCTCCACAAACTCTGGGCTCAGGCTGTCGATGGGCAGTCCTCAGCTCAGTGTCACCAGGGAAGGCCTTAAACTATCTTAAGGCTGGGGTGTGGCTCACTGGTAGAGCACTCACCTAGCTTGCACGCCCCCCCCCCCTCAAATTATTTGAAGCCAGGGCCTTCCCTCCAGAGGGCCTCCATCATCCATCTGAGCCAGAAGCAGAGCGGGGTACCTATCACACTCCCCCAAAAGGCCGATCCACAAGTATTTGCACTCCAAGTGCAACAGGTACCACATTTATTTTACTTCTCCAATACAACCCAGTCTGGCTCAGCATCACAACACTGGCTGGCAGGAAGTGCAGTCTGATACTTGGGAGGGTCTCCTCCTCCCTACTGGAAGATTGTGATGGCCCTGGGGTTGAGGACGGCTTCTGAAAGAGGATGTTCTGCATGCTCAGGTGACATGGGTGGACAACATAGCCACCAGTTCACTTCATAGAAGGAAGAGCGAGACATCATTGCAAGGCCCTCTCAGGAAGGAACGTGGGCTGTGACTTTCTGTCAACTGTCCTTTCCTCTGGACATAATTAAGAGACTGGTTTCTAAAGAAGCAAAGCTGGGTTTTCCCAGAGAGAAAGAGTCCTGGTGCCCAGCTGGGGAGAGGCCTGATTGGAAGGAAGATGGTTCTTAATGAGAACATCCAGGGAGAGCTGTTGACCTCCTATTATGAATTAGATAGAAGGTGTCCCCTAAATCGCCTTTGTAATGCAGGAGGTGAAATGATTAGCTTACAGGAGCTGTGACCTGATAAATGGATTAATCCATTTGATGGGGTAATGATTTGAATGGACTAACTAGGTGGTAGCTGTAGGCAGGTGGTGTTTGGCTGGAGGAAGTCAGGTCACTGGGTGTGTCTTTGGGCTTTATACCCATGCCACCTCGTCTCTCTCCCTCTCCCTCTCCCTCTCCCTCTTCTCCCTCTCCCTCTCCCTCTCCCTCTCCCTCTCCCTCCCTCTCCCTCCCTCTCATCCCTTCCCACTCCTGCTGCCACGAGCTGACAGCTATCTTCTGCCATAGGCCCTTCCACTATGAAGTTCCGCCTCACCAGGTCCCACAACAAGAGAATCCGTCAACCATCCACTGAGCCTCTGAAACCATGAGCCCTTTTTCTCCTCTAAGTTGTTCTTCTCAGGTTATTTGGTCACAGCAATGAAAAGCTAACTCATCCCCTGACAAGGTAGGTGGCCGTCGGGTTCCTTGACCGTGGTCTTAACAGGACAAGAGCTGATTGCCTCTGAGCAGATCCTCTCGCCCCATGACTGAGCAACTAGGAATGGCAGCCTCGGTGGACCGAGGACCAGAGGTGTCCTCAACCGTGGTGGACAGTGTGAGGCCAGGGTGCTTTAAGCCCACAGCACTGAGGGAAGATGGCCCTCCTAACCATCATGGTGGTACTTCCTGCCAACCAAGACCATGGGATGGACGCCATATAAAAACATAGGTAAACATGGCCTTTGTTGTCTGTTGAGTGTATATTCAGGCATCGAGCTGGCGGGGCAGTGCCATGGGCAGACCGTTTCCTCGACACCAAACATCCGTTCCTTAATACATCTCATGACAGGACCTTGTAGATGTAGTTGAGTGTACACACCCGAGGTGGAGAGCTAATCTTCAACTCCCCAAGGGGGATACACCCAGTCACATGACCCTGGAAGGCAAAGGGCTGTCTCCAGCTGGAGGCAGAACATGCCCAGGAGAAGTCCCATCCAAAGCACCATGGAGGCTCCCTGTGTCACCCAGATGTGTGATGAAGAGATAGGAAATGTGGGTGGCTGGGTAAGCTGAGGAGCATCCCTAATCCACAGATCCACAATTAGAAATGCTCATGCCATCCACCCCAGAAGGGTAACCAGCAGATGATGGAAAGGGATCCCAGGATGGGGAAGAATGAGGGAGAGACAGGAAAAGCCTGTGTCACCTGGATGTAATTGACAACAGGTCCTTGCTGGTCCTTGCAATGATGAATGCTTTGCACCAATGGGTGACATTAACAATGGTTCAACTAAATGGGGGTGCATGGAACTTTCTAGTGTTCTCACAACTTTTCTATAAATAACATTATAAAATTATTATGAAATAAAGTTTATTTAAATTTTAAGTCATGTAAGTAATCCCAGGAGGCTTTTTTAATGTTGTTTTTAAGACTTTAATCACATTATGATCACTTTAATCACATGATTTTTTGTAATGGTTTTAATAATGCACAAATTTAAGCCTGGGTATTATCCTCTGAAGACCTTCTTGGATACACACCCCACACGTTTGGTAGAAGTTGTTATCATTCGTGTTATATTATAAAGAGTGCACGGTGGAAAACACTGCTAGTTAAGCAGAAGGTGCTCAGCTCAGGCATTCACTGAAAAAAATTTAAACCAGCACAGAAAATTAGCAACATGGAAATGTGAAACAGCAAGAACGCTTTATCTTATCCCCACAGGCTTTATCTTATCCCCACAGCTAATTGAAATTGGGAGAAGCAGTCTTTCTTCAATCTTTGACACCTCTGCCTCCAGCACACAGGATGCATGTCCCTAAATGTAAATGTCACCTGCTGCCTGGCTGGGTGATGTGGAGGCCCTAGGGGGAGGGGAGGAGGCCAGCTCCTCCCTGCAGGGGGCAGGCCTGGCGACAGTCCTGGTGCCTGTAGATCCCTGGACCACACTGCAAATGCTGAGTAGGCACCTGCCACCTCCAGGCACCAGGTGAGAGGCTGAGAGAAAGCAAAAGTGAGCAGCCAACACCCTGCTCTCCTTGCACAAAAACACGGACAGTTCATAGGAAATCGGTACTTCTAGCAAACATAAAGGTACAGAAGAGATGCTGTGCCCGGGCCCCACTGTTTCTGCCCAGCACCTGGTTCCTGGATGTCCCCTCTACTGCTCTTTGGGGACCCACCCCTCCCCACACTTAATTCTTGTGGCCTTAGCAGGCTTGTGACAGAGGTCTTCTAACCCTGAGGCCACAGTGATTGGATTCAGAGATGGGACTGTGACTCCAGATGGCCAGGAAGCTCCATTTCTGGATTTTGTCTGCAGTTATGCAGAAATAGGATGTTCTTTCCGCTTGGTTTGCAAAGTCAGCGGGAGATAACCCTGACCAGCCTGGAGTTGTCAGTAGCCAGCATTTGGAGAGAACTTGGAAATAAACCAACAGAGAGACAAGCAGGTCCCAGAGATGGAGCGGGTGAGAGAGACGGAAAGAGGGAGAGAGAGAGAGAGCGCACCCTGTTTTCATTTGAGCTTCTTGACCCAGCCATTCCTGCAACCTTTGTAAAGCCAGCAGCATCAGCTTGCAAATGCTGGTGTGACCTGCAAGCACAACCTCACAGCTTAAAACCACATGGACGTGGCTTGAGCTTCTGGAGGCCAGAAGTCAGGTCAGTTTTGGGCTCAAGTCTGGACAGTGCAGGCTGCTTCCCCTCAGCAGCCAAAGGGGAGCATCTGTGTCCTGGCCCTCCTCCTGCTTCCAAAGGCCACCTGTCCTTGGCTGTGGCCCCTCCCCCACCTTCAGAGCACTTCACTCTGGCCTCAGCTTGCACCCTGGCCTCTCCTTTCCTTTGTATTTTAAGTGGACACTCTGTCTCCTCCCATCAGGACCCTGTGGTTGCACTGGGTCCCCCCAGATCTTCCAAGCCAGCTTCCCCCTGCTAGAGATTTAACTTGATCCTATCTGCACAGTCTTCCTGGCATCCCCTCAGATCCCAGGAAATGGGCTGTGGACATGTTTGGGCAGCCTTAACTCTGACTGTCCCACTATTCATGCCTCCCCTTTTTTTTCCTTCTGGTATGAAGCTGGTTGAGTTTAGTTTCCTTGTGCACAACCAAAAAAATAGTGACACATGTTTTAGAGAAAGAAATCACTGAAATCATGCTGAGCCAGGGAGGTCTTTATAGAAGAGCTGGCCCTGAGCTGAATGAAGCATGCAGCAAAGGAGGAGAGTGGACATGTGAGCGAGGATGTGGTGGTGGAAGCTCCACTTAGGTAGGACCTACACCTACCCTGGGGTTCACCCAGCTTCACGCCTCCTTGAAGCCTATGTGTGGATGGAGCTCATCTTCCGCTCATGTCTACCCTTCTCCAAACACTAATTTAAGCCAGCACTCTTTGCTTGGGGGCCTCTGAAAGAGCCATACTCCTGACGCCTGGTGGCTTCCGGCTATGGGTCCTTCAATGCCTCCGACTCCTCCGTGCTGGAATCCTCCAGAGCCATCCTCCAGGTGGCCAGGAGTGAGCAGGGTGACGCACAGCTGAACCTGTCTTGCTGTCAACACCAGCATGAGGGAGAAGGTTGAGGATGGAGGGGAGGACTCGGGCCTCTGGGGACAAATGGCTGTCAATAAATGTCAGGGATCTAAACTCAGTCCCAAGGCACACATCAGAATGGGCTGCTTAACATTCCGAAAGAGCCGCCCATTCAGGAGGTTCTGGGAAAAACCTTCTCTTACAAATGCATAATCATCACAGGCCCCTTCAAAGCAAGGATAAAAGAGATTCATCCACTGATGGACAGTGGGGTACCAGACAGCAATGAGCCCCAAACAGAGCGCATCACAGAGACCAGGGTCAGCATTGGGGGAGCATCTGGTGCTCTAAACTAGGTCTTTGCTCACCTTGAGTGTGTGCGTATGTGCATGCGTGTGTGCACGCATGTGTAGACTCATGCTCACTCATTTGACACCACCTGTGTGTGCCTGTCATTCCATGCTGATGTCATTTTCTTCTGCAGGAAATACAGGTTAAGTTGACAAGGAACACTTCCTACTTGAAAGACAGAGCTTGTCTCAGGGTTTAGTGTCTCCTGGGTATTTCCAGAAAGTGTGTTCTTAACACAAAATGCTCTTGAAGAGACACAGTCTGTCACTTGCTGAAGTTACATTCTTCTTTCCTTGGGTCCCTTCCGGGGGTTTGGAAGCAATGCTGGATTTCCCACAGGAATCTGCTCCTACCTTACCTAAAATTCCAATGCCTCCCTTGGAGGGGGGTTCACAAGATGTATACCTGGCCAATCAGCAGGAGCCATGCCATTGGCCACAGTGACTGGCTGGAACGCTCATGCAACCTGGTCACGTGCCCCAGTGCTAAGTTCTTCCAAGGGGGCTTTATACACAGGAGATGCCCTGTGTCCCTTGCTGCAGCCTGCACAGGCTTGTGGATGAGCTTGCCCCCTCCCACACAGGACTTCCCAGAGCCTCCAGGTGCACAGAAGAGGCACCCAAAGTGACCATGTGCACATCTGAGGCAGGTATGCTGGGCTCGCGGGATGGTGGGAGCTGGACTGGGCCAGATGGGCAGGGAGTACCAACACGATGGCATCTCTGCCACTTCCTCTAAGGACCCTGTGCTCCCCATTCCTGCCTCAGGCCTTGAGTGTCCCATCGAGTTACAGCCCTGACTTGGCCATTTCCCACAAGCAGACCTGGCCTGCGAGGCATGCTCACAAGGTAGTGTCACTGTGTGGGCAGTCACCCACTGGCAGTGCTGGCCCAGACACACAGCCACCTGAGCTACTCAATCTGTTGGAGATTAGGAGTCAGAAAGGCTCACAGACTAAATTAAGATGCTCAGATTGTGTGTTTTGTTAAAAACCTGTAGCAGGAGGTGAGGAGAGCATCATAGGGTTACTCGAATGTCCCCACAGCTTTGCTCAACTCAGGAGCAGACACCCAGGTGCCCGTCACCTCAAGAACCAGGACTCAAGGATGATTGTGTCCATGTGACAGAGTGACATTCAGCAGTCCAGGAAGGCAGCACTGGCAAGCTCCCGCAGGGGTGAGCTACATGTCCCCAAGGCTGTGACAGAAGCCACTCAGGGTGACCGACTGAGAGGAGATGCTCAGAGCAGCCAAATCCATAAATATAGAAGATAGAACAGAAGTGTCCAGACTGGAGGGATTGTGGGACATGAGAGTGACTCACGCAGGGAGTGACCAGTGTGCCTTATAGTCACATGATGGTGCTGCTCACTGTTCTGTGAACGTGCCAAATCCCTGGATCCTGCACGGCCAGCGGCCACTACTGTGGAACCAGAGGGTACACCCACAAGGATGCCCTTATAAGAAAGCAAGAAAGAGAGAAGGTTGACATGCTGGTGACAGGATGCAAGGGAGGGCCTGCCTGCCTTGGTGTTGAGCCAGGGGCACAGCAGAGGAAAGCGTTCAGGTGAGGGGACACATGAGCTGGTGCATGGCCGTGTCCTCTTGTGTCCTAGGAGTTTCATAGATGGACATGTTTTTTCTCGGGTATTCGGAAGTGTGCACTTTGGTTGTGTATTCAGAGTGTCACAAATGCCGGCATCCGTTGTGCCCTTGAGGGTTCAGCCTCTGCTCTCCACCACTGTCCATCCTGTGTAAGTGGTGGTCACCCGCGCTGCCTGTGGGACACGCCCACCCCACTTCCCTCCCTCCTCCTCATCTGTTCCCCTCTCTCATTTTCCACATCAGAGTTGAAAAGTCTCACACAGCACAGCCAACACAAGATGCCACTGCTCCTTCCTGAGCCGCAGGTGGGTCTTCAGTGTCTCTCTGATGGAGGGACATTCTGTCATCTGGAAGAGAAGGTGACCCTGCCCCTGTCCCTTCTGTTGAAGAAGCCTCAAATATCCTTCATCCCTCTCTGTTGATTCTCCCTAAAACTGGAGAGTGGCCAGTGGCCTGAGGGAAACTATGTCCTTCAAATGACACCTGCCAAATGTGACTTCTTCATTGAAGGAAGCCCCACAGATTTCAAAGGGCTTCCTACGAGATCAGGGTCCGGCCACGTGGGCATCTTCTGGCTGGTTCTCTGACCTTGCTGGGTGTCCCTTAGCTTCCGACATGAGACACCAGGCTCTGAGGTGACTGAGGGTCCAATTCATGGGGTAGGCTTTAATGGAGCTGGGTTAGCTGAAAAGTGTTGAGCCCACCCTGGGTCCAAGAGGGCCATCGTGACACTCAGAGGAATGGCCTCTGAAGTCCTGACCAGGGAAGAGGCCTGGGACTCCCACCTCTGCTCACTTCCCTGGGAACCAGCACAGACCAGGAAGGCTCACAATGGAAATGAGCCCACTATGGTTGCCTCACGGTGACACCAGTTAAGGAGGTGGCATAAGTGACAATCTGACTTGGTCACCATGGGGTGGCCATGGAAGGCAGTGTTGTCCAGTGAGCCAAGAACTGCATTGTCCAACCACAGGCCACTCAGCTCCCTCTGCGGAGGGTCACTTTCCCACACTGCAGAGGGCATCTGGGACGTTGGCTTGTCCATAAGAACTAGAAATAAGGCTCAGTCTGTGGTCTTTCCGTGGTAGAGACTGTGAAGGAGCGTGGAGGACAGGCACAGCGTGGCCCTCTAGGGCCATGGAGTGTGTGGACAGACCATCTGAGACCCCTCCCCCTCCCTACTCTCCTGCTGACCGGCTGCCCTCATCCCCTGGTCTCACCTGGGTCCATGCAGGGAGGGGCTCCAGCAGGAAACAGAGAGCAGGAGGCTCATCCCTCTGGAGCCACCCCAAAGGCGTTCCTATCCCCTAGGCATGAGTGACGGGGACTTCCTGACCACGCCAAGTCTGGGTGCAGTAATGTCCCTGCTCCCAATATCTTGACACTCACAGATTCCTTTGGGAAAGAATCGCACACTTCCCTCTGTTCCTACAAGGATGCTGCCTGACAGAGACCAGAGGAGAGGGGGGTAACCAGGACTGCAGCTTCGCGAGGCATCTAGATCATTGCTAAGCAGATTTCTTTTCTTGAATTTCCTTGATGATCCATTTTATTTTTTATTGCAGTGAAATTCATATGACATAAAATTACCCAATATAAAGTGTCAGCGTGACATCCTGAAAACCACCCTTGGTCTCTAGTTTCAGAACACTTTCATCCCCCTGAGTAACTCTGTACCCAGGAAGCCATGACTGCCCAAGCCCTGACAGCCACCTGTTTGATTCCTGTCCCTGGGGCTGTCCCTCTCCTGGAGGCTTCCTCTGAATGGCACCCATGGGATTGGACCTCTGTGCGCGCCTTCTCTCCCCGAGCATGCCATTCCAGGGTGCACCTGTTGGAGCATGAGTCAGGACTTCCTACCTTTCAGTGGCTGAATAACTGGTGTGGACATCCCACTGTGCTTGTCCACTGGCCCACTGGTGGACATCTGGGCACCTGGGACTCACGCTACCATGAGCAGCCTTTACCCAGGTCTCTCGGGTGTCACTATTGCACGAGTTCTCAAACCCCAGGGCACCTCTTTTCCCTGGTGGGCAGGAGCCTTTCTGAATGGGAGGGGGTCTAAAGAAGAGTGTCCCTGTGGGAGGGGTGCTCCCTTGAGCTGGACACTCCTCCCCTGTCACCAGTGGTTAGAGTTACCCTGCCTAGAGGCTGCCTGTTTCTCATGGCTGGTCTCTATGGTCACTATGCAACCTCAAGTCCTGGGGCAGCTGCTTCCCAAGGGTCATGGAGGGGAGACTGGGTTGGCCTGAATGTCTCGGGCCTCCAGAGCTCTGCTCCACAAAGCAGCCACACGCGTAGGGGACTGGAGGGGAGGGACCTGTGACACCTGGCCCCAGACAAGGGAGAGCTGTGCAGCGCCTGAGACTGACAGCTTGTCCTCATCCTTGAGCCAGCCCCTGGCATGTTCACCACCCAGCAGGGGGATGCCACCCTTTGTTTCTCTTCTTCCTACACTAACAGGTCCTCTCCGAATGTGACAGCAGTCAGCTCCTGGGGAACGGAAAGTGACAATCACCTGAAAGCGGACTGGCCAATATCCTGTCTTTTCATTGCTAAGTTGTCACCTCTTTGCTGTTGTTTTTATTACTTTGGGAACAATGGTGTCAATAAATTCAGATAAACACAGTTTTATTTTTAAAAAAGCATGTGTTTATTGCTAAAAAATACAAATCTCTGAAAACTTACCAAAGACAGCAGCATATCACTGCTGCCACTGCTCCCCTGTTCTGTCTCTGCCTCTCACACGTGAACACACGTGCATGCACACACAGGCGGGCACACTGTAGGCATGGCCTCAACACCCAGCAGAGGTCAGGCTGAAGCTGAAATTTAGGTGATCCTGGCTTCTTTCCCACACCGTGAAAGAAACCCCCTGCCTTTCCCCCAAATATCTGCAAGTGCCTAGAGAGAAAATCAGTCTTAATATTTAACAGCTCATTCATTCATCTGTCCATCAGATCGCTACAAGTTTAGCTTCTCTGAGCCACGCTGCTCTGATGGTTGGGGACAGGGAGGTGGAGACAGCAGGTCGGACCTCCTGGGACTGCACCTTCCAGCAGCTGTCCCTGCAGGCCCCATGCAGCCCTTGCTCCTGGACACCCAGATGACAGCACAATTAACGGTGAGCTCAGGTGTTGACTGAACAGTCCAGATTCAAATTTCTTGGCGCCACACCCTCAGTTCAAAGAGAAATGGAATCTCTATCAATTCTCGAATCCTACTCACTTTGGTTAGAATTTTTTTTTCAAGCTGCTTATCATTCTATAGGTAGTCAGAGAAATAATAGTTTTTACTGCATGCATGAGTGCGACTGGGTTTCTTTATTTCTGCCATGTATGTTTTTATTGATTTTTACTGAAATATTGATCTGACACACATACTTGGCAAGCTGGGCGGGAATTCAGTCAAATGCGGGGGATTTTTGTTATTATTATTGTTGCCTGATTTGCTTTGCCTGTAAATTGAGTAAAGGAACTGATTCTAACTTCATTTATTTCCTACTGTGGCCAGCTCTTTAGTCCCCAATACTCTCTGCGCTACAGAAAGGGCACTTGCTCTGACAATAAAACATCAAGTCCGAGATGCCATTTACCAGACCATCTGTGATATTTCTTCTCCGGGCGCCATGGTTTGTGGTTGCTAACGTATTTCTTTGGCTATATAATTTTATAATTTACTTCCAAGGTTGAAGGGCTATTATTTTATATCCCAAACTGTTCCCGATAACGTCCCAATACAGAGTATGTTTGATTTACGGGACTAAAACTCTATGTTTCCTTGCGAACTCACTTTAAAATCACTTCCAATGACTGTATGATGAAAAATATTTAGATTTTTCAATTTTTCTGTGAAAGTGAACATGCTTCATGCTCAGGCATATTTTCTACGTTAGCAAAAAGGGCCTCAGGCCTCATCAGCATGGAACTGAGACTCTGAGGCCAATTGCTGGTCATCTTTGTTTTGGTTTTATGTGAACGCATTGGTGACATCCCGCTGAGCAGGTGTGTAGTCGCTCTCCTTGGACATGGCTGACCTGAACTCTCTGGACCGAGGCTCACTGCCTTCCGGGCACTCACGGGCTTCTCCACACACATGAACTTGCACTGGAAAACCCAGACCTTCCCATCATTCCCCACATTCAGGATGGAACTCCCTCCAGGTCAGTCCCACCAAGGGACATCAGCCCAGGTCTCAGCCGGTCACCTCAGTCTGTTCCCCAGCCATTACCAGGGTTATTCTGAGATTTTCACTTTCAGTCTTGACTCCAAGATTCGAACCTCAGTCGGCTGGAGCTGCAGCCATGCCGGCAGCCCTCGCAGAGCTGGGGAGTCAAGTGGACATTCCTTTCCTTAGTCCTTCTTTATTGCCCTCAATCCCAGTGATTTTGGGGGGAGAAAGTCCATTTTACAGAATAGTGGAGTGAGGGTTTAAAATTCCAAAATGGAGATTTAGGGGCTTAAATTGTAAAATTAGGCCATCATTTTTTTTTTCTGATTACATCTGAGAACTATAACAGAATATACAGTTAGCTTCACTTCGTAGGTGCTAAAATGCTTGGCTTACAAGTTGGATTCACAGGGAGTTATTGGAGTCCACTGTGTGTGATCTTGGCCCTCAGCTCTTAACTGTCTCCATCTGTGAGGTGGACTTTAAGTGTGGATTATGCAAGGTGTAGACAGGGCTGGAGGCTTTGCAGGACTCGAGGTTTTCCAGGGCTTGGTCACAGAGCCAGAGTGGGAAGAGCTGAGCTTACAGGGCAGAGGTGGGCCCAGTCCAAGAGCTCTTGGAGGCCTGTCATGTCTTCCCTGGGGCAGGCCTGTGTTTATACCTGACGTCCTTCCAAAACGAAGCCCACTTTATGTCACCAGTAAATCTTTCTTCCATTAACATATATTTGTCAGAACAGTTTTCTTTCCTCTTCTAACTGCCAAGGCTAATTTGTAACTCTACCTTTCTCATGTCTGCCCAGCTCTGCCTTTTAACTGCACCCAACCCAAATGTAATGAATAAACCTTGGGCCAGACTTTCAGAGCTCCTGACCTATAAGCAACAATACGGCTGTGCAATAGAAGAGGTGACATTTAAAGAAAGGGAAGAATCTTGTTCAAATGTGACCGGCCAGCACAGAATGTATTAATTTTCCAAGTGCAGGCCTTGTGATCTTCTGACACCCAGGTTTGGCTGATATGTGATTCTTCGCCTGGCAGACAGACTGGCCGCAAGCTGGACCCGTGTCCAATGCCCCAGGTAATTACTGTTGGAAACTGGGTGCTGAGTGGCTTGCCATGAGGTGCTGAATCCAATGTGGGAAGGCTCACACAGTGCCTTTCTGAGTTGACAACAGGAGTTTCCTGAAAAAATAATAATAATAAAATAAAACTGGTGGTGACACGGAATCTGAGTCTCGCACTTATGAGAAACGTCTGAAGATTTCCAGCCATGCTGCTCTCCCCTCTCCTGCTGTTCCATTATTAGAGGTGTCTCTCTCATTGATTGTGGCTGAAAGACCACAGTCCCCTAGGGACACACACAGCCAATTTTCAGTGATCCTGTTAAATCTCCTTCCCATTTAAAGATCTGTAGATAAAAAACGTTTTTTCTGGCCAAGCAGTGGTTTGTCACAGTCTCCTGAGTTAGTGTCTGTTTTCTAAAACCCCAGGTGGCTCCTCTGGAAAAAAACAGCAGGTGGAGGCCGAGGCTGAGGTGGAGGCTGAGGCTGCTGTAGCTAAGACGGGCTTCACTCCGCCAGAAATCAAACCCTCTATGCTCATGGGGCACCAGTAAGAGCAGGGAGGAAACACCTCTGTTTTGGAAGCCCTTACGTGTTTCTGAGCATTTGTCAAAGGATACTTTCAAATGCTCCAGAAAAACACTCCTCTTGTAAAAGATGGAGCTGAAAACGCGGAAGCTCATGTGGCTGCTCCCCAGCCTCATTCTACGAGGTGGACAAGTGAAGAATCCGATTCTCAGGCGCTCATGGAGGCTACCAGCCATCCGCCAGCTGCAGATGCTCCTGGTGCCTGAACCCAAGCCTAGGGAGCCCCCAAATCCTAAGAGCAAAGGAGGGGCTGGTCGTGGGGATGACCTCCAAACTCCTACCCTGCACCCACTCTTTCAAACATTGGGTTCCCACATGTGGCAGAGGATGCTGACCACCCAAAAAGTCTACCCCAGCCCTGGGAGCAAAAGAGCCCATCCTTCCCCAGCTCCCAGGAAATCCAGATTAGCTCAACCCAACCAGTCCCTTTCTCTGCTAGGATTGGCTTAGGGCTAAGCATGTGACCCACTGCCAACCAATAAGATGTGAGAGAAAATGAGCCCAGTGGTCCCTGGAAAAGGGGACCCTGGTGCCGGGAAGGAAACCCGCTGTGCTGTTGGACCTAGGGACCCCCCCTGGAGCTAAAGCAGCCATCTCCCAGGGCCAGGGACCCAGCTGATGGGCTGAGGCTGGAGAAGCAGAGAGGGGAAGGGGAAGCTTATTTACAGCTGCACAGTAACCTTTGCCGGGGTCCCCACACCTGAAGACATTCTGATATGTGAGATGCTGAGGTTTCCTTCTCATTGGGCTGTTTGGGTGGGTTCTTCTGTTATCTGCCACTTGAAGGATATTTGGTAAGGCTCTGCATTCTCTTTAATTAGAAAGACTCCTGGGTGACCTCAAGAGGCCCTTCTTTGTCCCCCAGTGCTAAGCTCTTTCTGAGTCAATGCAGAGGGAGGAATTCTATCAGTTGACAAATCCCCAGCCCCATCCTTCTCTGAGCAGACACTGTCCCGAGGAATCTGCCCTCTTAGGATCTCTCTGAGCGGTTGTCCACGCTGCATCGGCCACCAGGCATGGTCCAGCAGCTGCAGGAATCTTCTGTGGCACTGGAGTTGAGGAGCCAGAGTGTGGGGCATTGCCAGGGGATGAAGGGGGAGGCTGATCCTACTCCAGGAACCGACAGAGAGGCATGGAAGGTTCTGGGATGCGAGAACCTCAGAATATCCATGCACTCTTCCTGCCTGCAGGAACTCTGTAGGATCTGCGAGGGATGCTTGAGGGACACTGCATCCGGGCCAGAACTCCATGCCCCACCCTCCCTGCTGGCCCTTTCTGGGCTTCCAAGACTGCCTCCCCATCAAACCTTGACTCTGACTTTGCAGAGACTCACACAGGAAGAATCAGCATTTTCCCTTCCTCTGGAAGCCCAGGCACGACTCTCCTAGTTGGAATGCTTGCTGGTCCCTCCCAGTGAACAGGGATGGGGGACATTTAGGCTGATGGTAACTTTCCAGAAGATTCTAAAGACTGGGATTTTCCCAGTGGGTCCTGGGGTGGGGGTGAGAGCAGGTTGACTTTCAGATCTGGCCTTCGGATTTGCACTTCTGAGCTCAGAGAATTCAGTTCATACACCAAGGAAAAGCCACAAAGTCTTAGGAATTGTAAGGAAAGGGAAGGTGATAGGAGAGAAAGGGAGGAAGAGGAGGAAGAGGAGAATAAGGAAGGAAAAGAGGAAGGGAAGGCCTTTGATGAGACTGCAGTGTTCTCCTCCTGGACTTCTTGTCCTCCCCCCAGTCAGCCTCTTTCCCTTCTCTCCCTTCTCAGAACCTCGTGGACTGTGAGCAGGACACTCTGGGCCCAGCTAGCAGACTGTGTCAGCTTTGACACAGGGTCCATGGCTCTGTCTGTGGATGGTGGAAAAGCTGATTCTGGGACTATAAAGAAAAAATTTTTTTTGTACCTGGGATTGAACCCAGGACGACTTCACCACGGAGCCCCATCGGTAGCACCTTTTATCTTTTACTTTGAGACAGGGTGTCACTAAGTTGCCTAGGGCCTCAGTAAATTTCTGAGGCTAGCTTTGAACTTGAGATCCTCCTGCCTCAGGACCCATTTTGGTTTGGTGACATTGCCTTTGTAGGTCCAGCCTCTCCCCTTCAAAGGAAGCTTGTGAGAGCCTCAGCTTGTACGGCTTTTGTCCTTACATGAAAGGACTCCTGACCTCCAGAACCAAAAGATAATTAAGTTGTGTTGGTTTAAGACACCAGGAGCGTGGCAGTCTGCTACAAATAATAACAGGAGTTGAGCCGCACAGCACCTCAATGACTTGCCTAAAGCCACTCCACGGAGCAACCCCAGGACCGGGTGGAAAGCCCTGCTCCAGAGGCCTCCCTCTGCACCCCACCCTCTCTGCTCCCACTTGCTACCTGCAGACTTCCAGTGCTAGAGCCAAGCACCCGGTATAAGGAGCCCCTGGCTGGCTGGCATCCACCTACCCTGCCTTTGCACTCCCCAATAGGACCACCTACACTTTCCAGATGTGCACCTGACCTTCCCAAGCCCACCAGCTGCCCCAACGCTGCTGAAACCTTCAGCGCTTGCTTCGCCTCTGCTTAGGGGGGAATCTCGATCACCAGGCTGCAGCTGTGTCAAACACCCAGAGATTTTCCCACTCCAAGTTTGACATTTTAAGCTGATAGTGGTCAACATGAAGGGCCTCGTAGCTTCATTTTAAGTCTAAAGCACGGCGTCTCTAACATCCAAGTAGGACATTAGCCGAGTTCCTGATGCAGTTGTTCAAACATGTGGGACTGGTTAAATTTACAGTGGCCTTGAAGGAGCTCTGGTGGTCGAGGGGTAAGGGAGTGGCCCTCTCAGGATGGACAGATCACAGCAGGGCTTGACATACATTGTTCAATAAATGCCTGCAGACACACATCTACAGACATTTATTGAACAATGTCATGGCAAAACTTCATGACAGCTTGCACGTTCTGGGTTTCTTTGGGGTGAGTAGGGGAGGATGAAGGGGCTTCCCATCACCCACCTATGTTTTTGGTGGGCAATGAATTAAATTGACATAAGGCAGGGTTGAAGCTTTATGATATCCTGAGCTACAGAAAGGAATAGGGATCACGGCTTCTGGAGGGGGTAGAGACAAGTTCTCCAGGGTGAGAGAAGTGTATGGTGAATACAGTTTGCACTGATGTACAGATAAGACCTCTCAGGTGACAAGCTTTCTCAGGGAAGCCCCTGCCTGACACAGATACTTGGGCTAATGTAGATTTCCTTCCTAGACATAATTTTTTTCTTTACCAAAAGGCAAAATTCTCAGAGTTACTCCTATGTCTTTAGTTTCTCAAAAGAATTATCTCAAAATAAGCAAAGACGTTCTTATGTGGCAGCATGTCCTGTCTGCAGCCATGTCGGGGGGTGCGTCCTGCGTTCCACCTTGAATAAAGAGGAAGCTCTGGAACCAGGCAGTGGTCATGGTCACACCACACTGACCCTGTCCTTTATGCCTTTGAGTTGCTCACTTTAAAATGGTTAAATCAGGAAATTTTACATCATGTGTATTTTACCACAATCAAAATAAACCCAAGAAACCTCAGGTTCTTAACAGAGTGGCAGCCTCTTTTGACTCAGACGATAGGTCTTTCTCCCATCCTGGGTCCCTCACTGTGCACCTGTTACAGGCCAGCCAGTTAGAGACGTCTGGGGTACAGAGCAGGGCAGGTCTCTGTTGGGGAGTCCTTCACACCCCAGCAGAGGAGAGACACCATGTCTAGTGGCCACAGAAATGGAGACTTCAGAGAGCGAGTGTTGGAATGACCATAAAACCAGGTGCAAGAGGTAATGTGAGGTGGACAGCGAGGCTTTAGGGCAGAAGGAGAGTGATGGTCCTCCTGGAGACACAGGCATATGGCCCCTCCCAGCCACTGCCCCAGCCTGGGGAAGCTGCAGGTGGGGAGCTGAATTCTCCCTGGAGCCCCAAGAAGAAAGGACTTCAGGTCCAGAAGTAGGGAGAAGGCCAGGGTGGCGGGGTGATATGGAATGGAGCTGGAGAACGGCTGATCAGGGGAGTCCTGTCCAGAGATGTTCCCTCTTTCCCTCTGAACGAGGTCTGTCTGCTTGAGCCCCTTTGGATAATGCACTTAACCCCAACGAGTGAGTCTCCTCCAGGGAACTTGAGGCTCAGTAACACCCAGTAAAGGGGAGGCTGGGAGGGGAGTGCAGATGTCCCCAAACAAGAGTCATTCATTGGTGGCACCAGCAACTATGGAAAGAAGGGCTCCTTGTCCTGGGTTGATGTAGGTCCAGGTGTCAAGAAGTGGCAGTCGGAACTGGCTTGTGGGTCAGCCATTCCCCGGTTGCAGGCCTTGAGAGGGAGCAGAATCCAGCAGTGCTCTCTGGGTGCCTGTGCGTGGGAGCTCATGACTTTGCCCCGCCCTGCCTTCTGAGGCACCAGATGTCTGTCCGCAGTGCTCCCTGCAGTGTGCATCAGACTCTAGGGGACCCCATCAGGCCTCAGAAGCTGTCATCCTCTCCACTTCACAGCGGGGGACACAGGCTCAGGGAAACCCAGTCGCTTGCAAAGTCCAGGCAGCAGACCAGGCCTTGAGGCCTTGTTCCCAGGCAGGGTGGCCGAGGAGCCCATAGTCTGGGTCTCTGGGTGGTGCAACACCCTCCTGGCCACTCCCCGGACTCTCTGGAACGCAGGCCGGATGCCAGGGACAGGGTGGTGTCTCCATCTGAGCTGCTTCGACAAAGTTCCATGGACTGGGCAGTGCATGAACCACAGAAAGTCAGTGCTTCGGGTTCTGGGGGCTGGAAGTCCAAAGCAGTGGCACCTCCAGATTCAGGGACCAGAGAGGCCCCATTCCCAGTTCACAGGCCCGCCCTCTCGCTGTGTCCTCGTTGGTGGAGGGCCAGGGAGCTCCATGGCCCCTTTTAGAAGGACACTAGTTCCACCATGACTGCTCTGCCCTTATGACCCCGTCACCCATGAAGGCCTCACCTCCACATGTCCTCACGCTGGGAGCTGGGCCTCCACAGGTGGACTTCAGGGGGCACAGACCTTCAGGGCTCAGCAGGTGGGCCCCTAGATCCCCAGACTTAGGTGCTTCCCAGTGGGATCGAGGGGACCTAACAAAAGTCACATTTGTTGCTCGCTGACTAGGAATGAGACACCTTCATGTTTCCAAATGCGAATCACTGGGAAGCCGGGAAGAGGATCAGCGGCCAAGAACCTGGCCAGGACACCTTCCTGCTGGACTCCTCCTCCTCCTGTCCTTCCTCTCCACTCCTCCCTCCACCCAGTGGTGGCCATTGGTCTAATGACCACTCAGGGACTCTCCCAGAGTCTGCGAATCCTCTGCACAGGGATGAGGGCAGAATTCTCACCTCCTCCATTCCAGAGGTGATCACTGAGGACGAGAGTCCAACGGAACCTGCCCACCTCTTCCAAGGTCAGTCAGTAGCCACGGTGGCCCTCAGCCCCCACTGGTCTCCCTTTTCCCCCACTCTGAACAATTCTGGATATTCTTGTTTTATCATAAGGAGAGATGAGGATTGGTTAGGGAAAGAAAAGGCAGCTATAAGGAGGAGGGAGGCGAAAATCACTCCTCGTTAGCTGATTACAGTCCTTCTGGATGTCCTGCAGCTGTGCTTCTGTACACAGGCAGCTCCAGATTGCACATGCTGAGAGAAAAGTTTAACAATAATCATAGAAAATCTATTTATTCCCGGCTGTCAGTGCGGACACCACCCGCCCTCCTCATATCTGCTTAACGGCAGGTACTGGGAGGACAGAGCTGCTCTCAGCAGAGGCTCGGAGGCTGTGAACCCAGCTGTCCTGCTCCAGGGGTTGCCTGGTGTCTCTCAGGGTCCCCATCCCACTTCGGAGAAGCTGACACTGGGATGGGAAATGCGCTGTTGGAGATGACTCTTGCCTCTCAGGACGTGGCGGACACCTGCTGGTTTTGTCCCTCTGCCATTTTCCTTGAGGACGACCCCCTCTGCTATGGTCAGTCCACAAGGGCCAGGAGGCTGACCCAGCATAGCTCCAGGGAAGGAGAAGATCCAGGACCCACAGCCCCAGCCAGGAAATGGATTCAGCAGCAGCAAACACTCAAAGGATGCCCTTTGTTCTCCAGCTGCCCGGCTGCCAGGCCATTGGGCTGTGAGCCATGGGTGAGATTTGCATCCTTCACTGAGAGTCTGCTCCCACAGGCCCAGCAGCTAAGCAGGCATGGGCAGGTTGTGGCTAAGGCCATCATTTCTCCATGGTGGCACCTACAACTCATCCTTTTGCCTTCTGTGTAAAAGCCAAGCCTCCTGCAAAATCCTGTCCTCTTGGACAGCTGTCCCTCAAACCCCTCTCTTTTTTTTTAAGAGAGAGAGAGAGAGAGAGCATTTTTTAATATTTATTTTTTAGTTTTTGTCAGACACAACATCTTTGTTTGTATGTGGTGCTGAGGATCGAACCCAGGCCGCACGCATGCCAGGCGAGCATGCTACCGCTTGAGCCACATCTCCAGCCCCTCTTTTTTTTTTTATTAATCTCTTTTCCCCTCCCTGAGAGCATCCGGGGGTGCAGTGTACCCAGCAGTGCACAGGTGGAAGTGAGATGCTCTTCAGGCCGCTCACCCCCGACTCTCACCCCACTCAGTGAGCATCTGGTGCCAATGCCCAGGTGAGCTTGGGTCTACATGTGCAAATGACAGAGGCTCCATCAGCCTGGGTCCCTGAGTAACTGCCTAGAGTTGAGTCCCTGTCCTCCACCCCACACCCCTACACCAACCAGACTTGACCAAAAAAATTATAGACGTTGGGGAGACAACTGAAAGGACATTTCAAAAGCTACACCCCAGGGGTTGTAAAGAGCCAGGGAGTGTGTTCAGCTTTGCTCTGTCATGACCATCTGTGATAACTGCTGAACTCTGCCATTACAGGAAAATCATAGAGGCAAAGCACAAACAAATGGGCATGGCTGTGTGCCAATAAAACTTTATTTACAGAGTCAGGCCAAGGGCCGCATTTTGCCCAGGAGAGCTGCTTGCCCATCCTTGCACGTGATCCTCTGCTTTTGCCTCAACAGGGAGGCTGCTCACTCTTCCCAGGTCCTGTTCCTGCATGGGGATGGGGGCTTCCCTCTCAGCCCACACAGCCAGTGGACAGGGAAGGCAGCTGCCTCCTGACCTCCGTGCCTCTTGCCTGTGGAGGAGGAATCTATCCGGTAGATGCAATTGCCATTCAGAGCACCCCCTCATCCCACCTCCTGCCTCCCCTCTGCTCTCCTCTGAGCCCTGTAAGGAGAGCTGAGATCTGAGCAGGGGTTTCTTCCAGAGGGGATGAGAGCCCCTAATTTGCCCACAGATAGGGCCATGCCTTCTGGTCCAGCTTATCTCATACGAAAGCAAATGGCCTTTTGTCGCACTGATGGGCTCCTGTATCCATCTCTCACTTGGTGCCCAAGTGGGAGGCAGGGCAGGGGGCTTCTGCTCTCCTTGCTCCAGCTGGGTTTGGCTAACCAGAGGCACCAGTGGGAACAGGGTGTGAGAAGAGGGTAGGCTGGGCTTTCTGCCTTGTTCCAGCGTTTGCCCACCAAAGGACACAACCCCTCCCTGATGGCTCTGTCCTAGTGACCACTTGTCCCTGTTCTAAGAGCTTCCCTTGTCCTCTGCTCTGTTGCTTTATTTCCTTAAACCTGACCCCACCTGTGTAAGTGTCCCTTTATAACTGCCTCCAGGGTACCCAGCCACTGTGCATTTCTTGTCTGCCGAGAGGGGAAAGGGGACAGAGCATCCTCTCTAATGCCTGCCCCAGTCCTGCCTCTGTATCCTGTGGTGGGTTGAATGGTGGTCTCCAAAGGGTGTGTCCACCAGAACTTCATAGTGTGGCTTTATATGGAAAGAGGATCTTTTTTGCAAGTGCAATTCAGGGAGGAATGGAGATGAGGTGTCCTGGGTTAGGAGAGGCCCTTCAGCCAGCGAGTGTCTATGTGAGTAACTAAAAGGCACACAGATCCAGAGACAGGCTGTGTGAAGACAGATACCGAGGTGGAAGCATGCAGTCACAGGCAAGGCACATGGGGTTCACCAGGAGCTAGAAGGGGCAGGACAGGCCCCTCTTGAGACTTTGGAGGGAGCTCAGCTCTGCGAGCCCCTGGCTCCAGGGCTGTGGGGGGGTGTATTGTGTTTCAAGCCACCTGATTTGTGGAAGCTTGTTGTAGGCGTCCCCAAAATAGCACAGCTCCCAGCCGACTGGGGTCACCTGGTATCTCTGGGCCGAGTCTGGGTTTCCCACCTAAGGATGGCAGTGTCTTATCCATAGGTGACACTGATGAAGAGGGTCCCTTTTCTTCAGGATACTTGAGCGTTGTGCTCCTAGGAAAGACTTCTGTCCCCACGTCAGCCCCGCCATCATCCCGCAGCTGCTGAGCCCCTGCCCGGCCGAGCCCAGCCCTGCAGGGAGGACAGCTCTGCTGACAGCAGCAACTTCGCATCTGCTCCAAGACCCCAGTTGCCCCTGCTCCTGTTCTCTCCTGGTTCCAAAGTGTCCTTTTGCTTGCTTTTCATTTATGGCTGCATCTCAGGTGGCCTTGCTTCTATTTAGAGCCCAATCCAGGGCAAGTCCCATCACAGGACTCTTGTCAGCAGAGCTCAGCCGCAGGGAAGAGCTTCTGAGAGTGCTTGAGACTGGCCCTTTACGGTGCCAGGGATTCTCAGGGCTGTATGTCTTTCCACATTAGCAGGGACCTGAAACAAGGAAAGAAGACTTGTAGCAAGTTTCCCAGGAGGAATTCTGTGGAAGAATATCTCCCCTAGGTTCCATGGGTTTAGGACAAAGACCACAACGTAGGAGCCAGGAAACCCACAGGCCCACAGATGATTTTAAAGCTTGTTTCATATCTTACAGGAATTAGTAGCCCACATCTACGCATGGTCTGTTTTACATAAGAGTCAATTCATCTGTCCTGGCCCTTCACCCTAAGAACAGTTGGCCCAAGTTGACCTATTAACTGGGCTGGTGCATGCCATGTGCCACTGCCCCCTCCTCTCCATACTGTCTGACACCTGTCCTACTGGAAACAGTCACCGAACCCAGGGGCCTCTCTAGATTGGAGTCTCTGCTTCTCTAACACCTTATCCAGCAAATATATGCTGAGTATGTGAACCAGGCCATGTGCATGGAATGGGGTGGTCAACCAGGCAGGCAGGGTCCCCGCCTCTGCCCTCGAGGGTTTTCCACTGTGTAGGAAACAGGGTCCTCATATAATGTGACAGGGGAAGGAACTTCAGCCTCTGGAATGCCATCTGGAAGACCCAGGATGGGCACTTGTGTCCTTCTGTGCGTCCACTTTTATTCTTGGTGGCATAGATTAGGTCCAAGTCTGCTGTAAGTTCCTGGCCCCATGTTAGCTGTGCTTGATGTTCTTAGTGTTAAATGTGAAATGACCCTCCTGAGCTCCCAGCATCCTCCTGACCTCCCGACCTCCCAAGCACTAGCTCAGGTTGTTTGTACTGGAAACAGACCTCAGTTTTGGACTTGATGTGTGTAGTTAAAATTCTCACCCAGCTGAAACCCTTCAGCAAGCCTCCAAGACCTGAGTCATCCGAAGGCAAGAAAAGTCCTGTGATTTTAAAGTAATTAATGTCTGATGTATTTGAAGAGGTAAATTGTCTTAAAGGAACTGAGAGAGCCTTTTAATTAGGGGAGAGCCTGTGTTTACCTGGCGAAGGGTGATGTTCGCAGAACCACCCTGTTAAGTCCCATGTCTATTACTAGAACGGCGTAGTTCTGAAGAGCACCTCAGCTGGAGGACTTAGACTTGGACATTTATCACCTGTGAATGCACTTTCCTCTCTTTTTCAGTGTGATCTTCAAGACAATCGTGGGAAATAGCCATCTCCACAGCTTTTGGGCAGGTAACATCTTGCCCAGGAGTTGGATGTGACAGTGAGGCGTGGCCCCCCCTGGTCCAGTGTCATGCAGAATCCCCACCATGGCCAGAAGGTGTGGTTTCCTCTTCTCATCCCGAAGCTCCAGAGCTGTGCCAGCTCTTTTCTTCTCCTCCTGGCCCTTGTCTGTTCGGAGATCACAGGGTGGGAGACATCTGCGGGTGCCCAGGCCTTGGCACAGAGAGGCCACCCAAGCCGGATTCTTCAGTGAGTCTTTCCACACCCTCAGCTGGCTGGAGGACGTGTCCTGGAGCCCTGCCCAGCACTCCCCTTGTCCTTTCGGTTCTTGTCCATTCTCTGGGCTCACAAAGGCACTTCCCAGCAGACTTCGGGAATGTTCTCTCACACTCTGGGCTATGTCTTCTCTGAGCCTTTACATCGCTTTGAAATTGACTAGAAGATGTTCCCCTGGGGACACAATTTTGAGAGCCCACAGGAAAGGAAATACTCATAAGATGCACTTTAAAACTCAGAGGTCTAACCTGCTGCATGCACAGGACCCCGAGGGGTACACTAGGTGTGCTTCTCAGAGTTGGGGACTCCATCAGGTGGCCCAATGCTGGGAGACCAGGGCTGAGGATAAAGGGACCAAGGAAGCTCCCTAAGGTGAGGGAGGAGGAAACAGGAAATGAGGAAGATTCCCTCCAGGTTGTCACCCGGGAGACCACCCAACCTCCTCTGCCATTTATCTCTTTGCCAAAAAAATGCCCACCAAGTGACCTCCTGGCTGCAAGTCACTCACTCAGTAGTCAAAGTCCCTCATAGCAGCCAAAAATACCCTACTGTCCATCAACTGGTGGATCAACAAGACACGGTCACCTGTAGCAGGGCGTTGCTCAGCCATGAAGAGAAAGAAGTGGGACATGGAGGGTCACATGCCAGATGATTCTTTTCATGTGAAAGTCCAGAAGAGGACAGTCCTTACAGATGCAAAGTAAATTAGTCCCCACCAGGGCCCAGGGCACTGGGGAGAATCGAGGAGTGACTGGGGGTGGATGTCCCTGGATTTCCTCGGGGACATTAGGAATGTTTTGAAATCAGACGGTGGTGAGGGTGCACACAGCTTTGAGAATCAACCCATAACCACAGAATCAAGCACTTAGAAAGGGTGAGTTTGGTGGGTATGCAAATTATATCTCAACTTAAGAACAAATTCCAAGCCCCAGGGTTGTGGGTTTGGGGTCCAACCCAGGTCACCTGCTGACCCGTGGCTCCGGGAGGAGAGGGGATGCCTCCTCCCTCACAGGCTTCCTGGAGATGCATTCTGGGAGCTGGAGTCTGGGGTTGCACTCACCCCAGGAACCACACTCCTCCAGGCAAGGCCCCTTCGCTAGGTGCCATGAGGGAGGAGGGTGGTGGCTGCAGACAGAGACCTGGAGGACAGGAGGGAAGGGTGTTCACGGCCTTCTCTGTGTGTTCCCAGAGACTTTGATTTTTAAAGTAACAAACAGGCAATGCTTAAAAAAAAGAAACTTAAAAAAATAAAAATAAAACTATGCAGCCAGCCAGAGAAGGGTTCCACTTCCAAAGGGCTCATGTGGTCACCCTGGACCGCCCCGTACCCTGCTTCTGGATAAGCATGAAGCCACCGACTGGCAACCTAAGTCCATCTGCAAGGCTCCATCGGCCAGGGACGTGGTGGAGTCGTGGGCAGATGTCTCAGCACACTGAGGACACCTGAGGTGAGGACAGGAGCCCTGGGCAGACTATGGAAGAGTTTTTGAGGAGAGTTAAAAGCAATGTGGGCCTGACTGTGAAGCTCCTGTAGTCACCTGGCTTCTCTGCACCTGAGAAATGTGGTTGACCACTGCTAGTCCTGGGTAAGTTGCAAGTGTCCCCTCCTCTGGGAATCTGCAGGATCTCTGATGAATCCTAAGTGACTCCACTGGTTTTGGATGCTGGTCACTGTTCAGAGCAACATGGACAAGTTACATTGTAACAGTGCTATGTTGCGTCTTAGTGGTGGGTGAGTTTGAATTGAATTATTTCCTATTAAATATTCAAAATTTAGGTCTTATGAGCAATGACTGTAAAATTAAGAAAAAATGAAATCAAAGTCTTGGGGTGGAGAGGGCCAGCTTTTTAGGATGGCTGAACCCCCTGCAGCTCAAGACGAAGATGTTGGAGTTGGTCTCAGAGGACCGTTTCTTTGGTTGGTGATCATGAGGACCAACTGGGAGTAACTGTTACTACTCCCATTAGACACTGCCTTGTGGCTATCTGTCTTTTCTGCCACAGAGACCCATCTCTCTTAGCTCTCCCATGTTTTCACTGTGGATCTCACTCCCCAGAAGCCTGTGGTCAGACACCACTTCTTCAAAGGGATCACGGAGAATTTATCCAGCCTTGCTTTTCTGGATGCAGGGCATTTTGTAGGGAGCAATAAATGTGGATGCTTGGGCATTTCTGTGAGGATGGGTTACACCCTGGTACAGTAACAAGCAAGTCTGAAATCCCATTGGCTTAAAAAGTGTGCTCATTGACTCGCTCGAGAACCCCAGGTGACAAAGGAGCCACCACCTTGACTAAGGCCAGCCACCACCCACCCTCTCCAAATATGGGGTTCACTGAGAGGCATATCTTAAATAGCCAGTGTTAACTATCTGCATGAGACACCCTGGTCTCATGTTCTGAAAGGATGGAGCTGAGTGCTCACAACTGCTTCCTCCTGAGAAGCAGGGAATGGCCTTGGTTAAGATGTTCAGATAATGGTAGTTTGGAGAATATGATGATGTATAAGTAGCAGAACAGGGCAGTGGGTTAGGGGGCCATTACTCCAGGAATGATCACTGACCACAGCAGCAAAGTGCTCAAGGGCCCCACCCCATCTATGAGTCAGAATCAGTGTTTTAGCAAGCTCCCTAGGGAGTGGGTGCACACCGTAAGATCTGAGGATTGTGCAGCCAGAGTACATGAGCGTGAACCCCAGCTCTGCTGATTTCTAGCTCTGTGACCTTGGGCCACTGAGCTAAATTCTGAATCAATTATATGATCTTAAATGGGCTTAATGACAGCAGTAGTGCCACAGGATTGTGGTGAGGGTGAAATGAGTCATCACCTAGCCTTCTAAACAGTGTCTGTCACAGGGTAGGGTTCTGCAAGTGTGAGATGATGGTGGTGAGGAGGGGGGTGGTGGTGGTGGTAGTGATGGCGCTACTGCTGCTGCTGCTGATGACAATGATGGTGATGATGAGGGCGATGGGCAGAGCACTCCTCTGCTCCCTACCCAGGCCCATCACGGTGATGGTGTTGATGACGGTGAAGCTGGGGGAGATGATGTTGGTGAGATTATGACAATGGTGGCAGTGGTATTGGTGGAGAGGATGGTGGTGTGACTATGATCATGGCGATGATATGACAATGGTGATGGCTGTGGTTATGGTGATGATGGTGATGATGATGGTGTTGGTGGTGATGGTGTGATTATGATGATGGCGGTGATAGGACAATGGTGGTGGCGATGATGGTGCTGATGCAGCAAATACAGTTAAGGCACTGTGAGTTGCAAGGCATAGGAAGGTGCCCTTTGCCAACCTTGAACCCTAATGGAAGAAAGAATTCTATTTTGTGGGTCTTAACCATAACGAAGAGAGGAGTTGGGCATCCATCAGTATTGAACGGGAAGTGGGATAAGGGCCAACTGTGGGCATTTGAGCAATTGTCCTAAAGTTGTTCTCACAGGCCAGTAACTGACATTCTGTATCTGTCCTTGGGTAGCTGTGACCATGTCCCTTCAGGGAAGATTAAATTCTACACAGGCTGAGTTTAGGGAGGGGTAACAGAGCAGCATGAGGGGCTGGGGACCTTTCTGAATCATTAAGCAGCTATTACAAAAATGAGGTCTAAATAAGTTACTGAGACATCTAGTGTAGGAACCAGATACACCGAGCACACACAGGAACACAGTGAGGCTAGTGAATGATTATCAATATGGACTTTGAGGCCAGTAGCCTGGGTGGAATCCCAGCTCTACTCCTTCCTCTCTGGGTGATCATGAATGTGTCACTTCACCCCCTTTCACATCAGTTTTCTTGTCTGAAAACTGGATAGAAGAAGAGCACGTGTTCAGAGACGGTTAACAGAATTACTTCTTAATTAGTAAGTACCTAATAAATGCTAATTGTTACTGGCATCCTCACCATCACTATTAGACAAAATGAACAAAAGACAGAATGCATAAATCTCAGATTCCTCATTAGCAAATGGGTTAATAATGTAGGATTGGTGGTATTTATTCATTGGATAAGGGGCTGGGGATACAGAATGAAGCAGGTCAGACTTTGTTTTCCACCCAGCCCACATGAAATAGGAGAGTGAGCAAGTAAAGGAATAAGAGTGGACAGTGACAGTCCCCACAAACGGTCCCTCACTGGTTTCTATTTTTGGATGATGTGAACATTGGAACACCTACTGTGTGCAGTGCAGGGGGAAGAGGGGTATGTCCTGTATTCCACTCCCCTCCCCAACCAGACCAAGGTCCTGGGGTTTGCTCAAAGAGAGAAAAGACATTGCTACAGTTCACACCATGCAAAACCCAGTTGGGTGCTGGGTTGGGTTGGTGGCCATGACCTGGTTGTGCTATTTCTGAGGGCTGAATTTAGATGCCATTGATGCCGCGTTCCACCAATAAAATCACCTTGGTTTCCTGAACTGTACCCATGCTCCCCAAGGCTGCTTACCACCCCAGCCTTCCCCCGCCCATGAAGGGCACACTCAGAGATGCATGGCTCAGTCCTCTACTTCCTCTCCCAGGAGCCCACTGACCATCAGCAAGCCCTGCAGTTCCTGCGTCCTTCACCACTCTGCTCTCTACCCAGGTCCAAGTCCCAGGACTCCTGGGTGCCCTCAGGAGAGCTTCCTTGGCCTCTGGGCTTCCTCTGCCTCCTGCTACAGGCGATGTGCTTCAAGCAACCTTAGCAGACCTTCTGGGAGGAGAGCAAGGCCCTCCAGCTCCTGGCCCCCAGCCTTTGCCCTGCTGATTCTCAGTGTGAGAAACTCACCCTCCCTTCACCTGCAATCCCTAAAGGTGCACCACAAATACACTCTCCCCTTAGCCCGATCCACGTTATTCAGAACACACATCATTGTCTTTGGGGATGAATTGACTTATACATTTCTTGAGAGTCTATCTCCTCAACCAGAATGCAGGATCTATAAATGCAGGGCCTGTGTTTTTGTTCAAGCTGGAATCTGGGCTGACAAATAGGTAAGAAAATGACAAATGCTTGTTGAATGAATGAATGAACTGTCAAAGGGCAAAACTAATGTTCCCCACTAGAGCTGCTACCAGGAAAAATGATATAGTGTCCAGAGCAATGCCAGCCCAAGAACTTAGAACTTCCTTTTGTGTTCCATTCTTTGCTTTTACCTCTAGTAGGAAGCAGCAGAGTCAGAACTTGCTGTTGAATTTGTAGGATGACCAAAGCTGTTTTATGAGGCCAACATATAGCCCTCATTTCCATGTGTTCAGTAATTTATTATGTATAGGTCTTATTATGTGTAAGGAAATCCTGAGCCAAATTAGCAAGTTCTGTCTTTTATTTTATGCAATATTAGCAATTTGGAATTTAAGCACAAACTAAAAAAAAAGAAAAAGAAAAAGATCTGAAATTGCCTCTTTGACTTAGGAAGGAACCCAACACATGTGGAAGCAACAGGTTTCCTTTTTCCAATAACTCTCCTCTCCTATAAATCATGCTAATTGCCTCCATGTGCCCACAGCCTTCGGGGAGCTTTACAATAGCCTTTGAGGAGATTAGTGGTCTCTGATGTTCCTTATGAAATTCAGAAAAGCATCTGGAAGTAATTTAAGTTAAGGAATTAATGATTTTGAGGTTAAATAATACATGACTTAAAAAAAATAAACACAGGAAACTCTATAAGCCCATGAACCTCTAGGTTTGCACCTCCATTCCTGTGTATTTACCTAACCAAGATAAATGACCACGTCATCCCTCAGATTTGTTGGATCTGTATTTTGTTTGATTGATTTTTAGAAGACAAATTAAATGAGGTCCCACAGTTAGACTTGCAGAGGGGGAGCTCCCTGTTTCCTAGGTCTACTTCTGCAGGGATGAGAAAGACAGCCTCTGGGATGCTGGGAGGCCTTGGCCCAGTGTGCAGGGCTTTGTTACTAAGCAGAATGGCCACACAGTCAGGTGGGCTTACCAGATTGAAGTCATCTTCCCTTTTTTTAAAATTTCCCCTTCATTTTGAGTGGCTACGTATTGTGTTGTGTTGGGTTCAATTTCCTCTTGTTTTATTTATTTGCAGGGTGGAGTCCTTAATCCAGGGAACACATCTGGCTTTGCACAAGAAGAGCAATGTTCTGTGCCAAAAGGAAAGTCAGAGAGCAGGGGAGGGGCAGCTGTTGGTCTGCAAGGGAGAGCAGGGGAGGGGAGGCCCCAATCCAGGGCTTTTATTTTTTGTTCCTATTATAGGATAGGAGGGAGAGAGGATGAAACAGATTCCAATCCCATGGTCAGAAATAATGGGAGATGTTGTATTTCTCCCTGATGGCGGGAGGCTAGGAACATTTAAATGAAAAATATTTATTTTCCAATGACTTCCAGGCTTAAAAAGAAGAAGAGGAAGAAGAAAATATGCCTTTCATTTTAGGAGCCCGTCTACTCCACGACTGATCCCCACTAGCTGGGCACTCATTTGAGCAATTACCAGCATAATCCACTTAAAAAGTTAAGTCGCTACTCCCCAGGCCTATGAGAACCGACCTTTTGGGCACAGCTGGCTCCCCAAGCTAAAAGAGAAACAATGAAGCATCATATGCTGCAGCCTGGGACATAGAATCTCCAGCCCCCCAGCCCCCAGCAGGGAGAGGCTCCAGAACTAGGGGTGCTCCAAAGACCTGGCTCCATCCCCGATTTCTCCTTGTGCAAGACTCATATTCCCTTGAAGCTGAGTTGAGGGACCTTTCTCCTTTATCAATCAAGGACTTCTTTGTTTCATTTCAAAATTCTTTCCTCGAGGATGGGCGAAACATAACCCAGTAGTCCTTCCTTCAGAGGTTGGTCTGAGCTCACCTAGGGTGAGAGCCAGGAGCCCAGGGAAGGTGGGGACCACCGGGACTGGGGTGCTGTAGCTGGTGCAGGACTGGGCCAGGTTTCCAGTCTCAGAACCCATAGCCTTTCGCCCCCAGACACCAGAGGGAGCCGGGGTCCCGCCCTCTAGTTGCTTGCACCTGGTGGAGGGGGAAGCACCAGAGTCCTTAACTTGGCAGTGACTGCTCCAGGGTCCTGCAACGCGGGCGAGGGGAGCGCTGGGAAAACCTGAGAGGATGGAGAACAGGTCAGGAAGCGGGGCGAGGACAGCCCTTCCAGATCCGTAACTGCAGAGAAACTGCTCTTACAGGACAAGCTTGGGGCATGCGTGTGTGGCGGCGGCGAGCTGGGTTTTGTTTTGCCCCCGCCCCAACAGTTAATAAAAAACACATGCAGCGCGACGTGCGAATCCAACGGCATGAAAGGATATGCAGTGAAAAATGAGTCTTTCTTTCGACCCTTAGTCCAGTCCCCTTCCTGAGACTGCCGGTGCCTTGTGTTCTCCATGCACCGTGCTACACCTACGTGCATCTGTGTCCATCTGAGTTCCTGCCCTGCACGTTGCCTTCCCCACTAAATAATGATTCTGGGAGATCCAGCCGCACATGACTTTTAAATCCAGATGGCTCCAGATCTCAGAGCTAAAGCGAGGAATGGCTTGAAGTTGACGTTGGGGTATGACAACCACCGGGCCCGCAGTGAGCACAGGAGGCGGCGACTGGAGGGACAAACTCCATCCTGCGTGCAGGGTGCCTGGGTAGGACACTGCACGAAGGCAAGCGGCTGCGAACACGGTGTTTCGCGGTGCTTGCTTCGCCCCCTTCCCTAGTCTCCTCTCACTTTCCCCGCCTCCAGGGTCCTTCCCTCCCGCAGGCGCGCTCCTGGTCCCCGCCCCCTCCATTCATCACGGGTCGCGGGCGGGGTGTGGGGTGTGGGGCGGGGCCTAGGCGGGGTGGCGGGGGCGGAGGGGGGCGGGCCGGGGGGCGGGCCGGGGGGCGGGCCCGCCGGGCAGTGGCAGTGGCGGCGGCGGCGGCGGCTGTGGCGGCTGCTGGGGAAAAGTTGTCCTGGCCTGAATGCCAGCAGCCTCGGAAGCCGGAGCGCCGCGGCGTGCACGCCGAGAAGCAGCCGAACGGACGCCGGGGCTGCCGGGGCTGCCGGGGTGTCCCCGGGCATGGAGCAGCCGGCGGGGGCTGCAGGCGGGCGCAGCGCCCCGGGCTGGCAGCGGGCGGCGAGAGCGGCCGGGAGCAGGATGCGCTCCAAGGGAGAGGCCCCCGGGCTGGTGGCGCCGCTTTGCGGGGCGCTGAGCCTGGTGTTGAGCGCGCTGCTGGGCAAAGGTCAGGTCAGGCGTGAGTCGACAGCACCGGCTATCCCGAAGTTTCACGGAGCCCCGGTGAAGGCCAGACGAGGAGAGCCTAAACATGGGGTGCAGTGGGGACATTGACAAGGGCGCCAGTCCCATCAGGAGCCCTCCACGGAGCGCCGAGCAGCCCCTTCCCTAGAAGGGTGGATCCAACTGGGCGCCTGGGCTGGGACAGGATAGGTGCAGAAGCTCCAAACCCAGTACCCTAGACCACCCCAGACCCAGTGCTGCCTCTGGAGTGAGGAGGGGGCACTTTCAGAGCGACCCCCATTCCTGAGTTCCGCGGGGACCAGCCTCGGCTACAGCAGTCACATTGTTGAGCCGGGTTGCTTGAGAGGGGAGCCCAGTCCTTTGAGCCCCTTCCTCCCAGCTGTGCGAACCCCATCCCCAGGTCAGACAGGGGTACTGGGGATCCAGTCCCTCTCTGCAACCCCTCTCTGCAAACGCTGGGTCCCTAGAACCCACGGTGGCTCACCAAAGGACTCTTACTAATCGCGCAGCTCACCCAGACACCAACTTGGCAGAAACCTGGGACTCTCTCCAGGTACCCCAAATTAGACCTGGTATGTCTTGGGGGCGCGTGTGGGGATGAGTGCGCTTCGCTGGGGCGGGCTCCCAGTAGCTTTCTCCCCAGAGGGCTTTCGCCTCTGCCTCCCCACTCCTCGGAGCTATAGGGATGACTACTGCCGCAGGTCTTTGAGATTTGTGCAAGTGAGCCAAAGTAGGGCTGCTGAAGGGCTCAGAAAAGGTAGCTGTTTCTGTAATCACGACCATATTATTATACGCATGTGGGGACCATGGCCTTGCAGGGCGATGAGAGATGGTCCCAAGCCCAGCTGCAGGAGCAGCTCAGCAGCCCAGGGGTCCCAAGGTGTGGTCTGGGAGTGGGGAGAGCATTCGGTGGACTTCCTGCCGCCTGCGCTCTGGTGAGGGTCTAGGGTCCATTTGGGTAGCTGTGGTGTGCATGCACAAGTGTGTCCTGAGGCTTTGCGCAGTGGGGCGGGGCTGGCCCCAGGCACTGGCTCTGGGGCTGGGAAGAAGTGCAACCTCAAATCTACCCCATAGCAGAACAGAACTCTCCCGCCCAGCTCTCTTGGGCCAGGCTGGAAACGCATTGGTAGAGACAACTTGCCAATGGATGTTAAAAAGCAGAGTTTGCTTTTCAAAAGTCATTACTCACCACACTGTCTGAAATTCCAGAGGAAGCTGCTTTCCTGGAGGAGACAATTTCCCAGACCCGCCAACTGGGTGTGTTTGTGTTTTACTTGTGGTTCCTTTCTCCAGACTGCCCCAGGTGAATGCAGTGGTGCACTTGGAGGGTGTGTGTGTGTGTGTGTGTGTGTGTGTGTGTTGGGGGGGGGACTTTTTTGTTTTATTTGCAAGCACCAACACCCAGAAGCCTGCCCTGAATTCTGCTATTAGCTGGAGGTCCCTGTGTTTCTAGGACTCAGTTTCCCCAAATGTAAAGTGGTCATTGGAAATGCCCTTCTCTGCATTTCTCACCGGGGTCTTTGGGATCAAAGGACCTAATGCACAGAAGGTGCTTCCTGGAGGGCTCTGTCTGGCTGGGTTGAGCCAGAGCAGAGCCCTCTTTCCCTTTTCTGCCCTATGTCCTTGAGAGGTCTGAATCAGGTGAGGATCAGTTGTGTTTTTAAAACAAGTTGTGGGCTTTTCCTATTCAAAGCCTGCATTCCTGGTGTGTGTGTGTGTGTGTGTGTGTGTGTGTGTGTGTGTATCTGTGTCTTCTACAGGATTTCACTTTTGATTTGGAGTAGCGATTGCTACCGACATGCACGTAGAGGGGTTAGGAGCAGCTATTTAGTGGGCATACAGAGCCAGACCAGCAGTGGATGGGGGTGGGGTGATGAACATCACAAGCCAGGGAAGTCCACCCTATAGCAAAGCCACCTGCTTCTGCCTTGATGTGGTTGGTGGGCTTCTCTGTCCTTGCTGCAGTTTCACAGTGTGTGTGTGCGTGGTTTGAGGTCTTCGAGGGTCTGTAGTTCATCTTCTGCAAAATGTTTTTGCAGCTCATTTCTCATGATCAAAAGCAGCCGTTCAATCCATCCTCACTTCTGATTCCTCCACACTTGCTCCATAAGAGCAAATGACCCTTCTTTAAATTTGTGCTATCAACAACAACAACAACATCAACCATACTCTAAGTCTTTCTTTGTGAGGATCTACTTGCTGATTTCTGGAATCCTTGAGACCCACTGGTCAATGTTTAATACCAACTATATGTTTATTTTCAACTATGAATTAAGAAGCTTTGCAATTTGTCAGGGCTCAGAAAATACATAGTGGTTCTTAGAAGTTTCCATAATTAGGACAGTTTTGAAAGAAGGGAATCTCTTCTTAAGATTAAGATGAGTGAGTTGAGGCAAAGTATCTTTGAGCTGGGGGGTTTGATATCTGGGGCCCTAAAAAGCAGGTGGAAGGGCAGGTGGCCTGGGGGGAACTCAGAAGCTTGTGAAGGTGGTTGGTCACCTGTGAGGCACTGTCAAGGTTATACAGGACCACAGTCTGTTTTCTGAAATCCGGGGACTAAAAATGTTTCAAGAGCTAGGATTATGGAAGTCTTTGAATGGCAAGATACAGAGTAGAGACCAGGTTGCACATTCCTAGCAGATGCCTTCCTGTGCTTGGCTCACAGTGGTGCCTTTCTGTGGTGCCCATGGGTAAGCTGCAGGAAACACGAGTCTGTCACAGATCGGGGCGAAGACCCCGCAGAGCTGAGCTGCACTTCAGAGCTGGCCATCCAGGGACTTAAACATCCACTGCCAGCCAGACCCTTGCTTCGTCAGCACTTTGGGAATTAGGGGTTTCTGAAAAGGGATTTGGGGCCTGTTGCAGGTGTGAGAAGGACAAGGAGGTCACTGGGGTGGGAGGTCCTCCTCAGCTTGCCCAGGGTCCCACTGGCACCAGGGAATGAGCTCACCTTGCCCTGCCCATGCTTGATGTGTGCGCAGGACACTGAGCACAGAGACTCACATTTTCACCCTTCAATCCCTTCCCATCTCTCATGGTGGAACTCCTGTGGCGTTCCAGCTTCCTGGAGCTTATTTTGTCTTCCTGGAAGCCATTCTGATTAACTGTCCAGCTCCGGGGGGCCAGATCTCTCCTCTAATCCACATCCCTTGACTAGTGCTCCCAGGTCCCACAGCCTGCAGACAAATTCCAATTTGCCCACATAATATTTGCAAACACCAAAATAGGCTCCCGACATTTGAAAACAGGGGAAGTCACATATACAGATCAGGATTTCCATGATATGTACATCTATCAAGGCATCTTGTTGCGCTCCGTAACTACTTGCAATTTTATGTATCAATAGAAAAGATTGCATTCTTAGTTCACTAGAAGTTGCGTGCAAAAATGCTGTCAGATACTCTTTTGGCTTCTGCCAAGGTGGTCCCACAAATGATCTTCTTGATCCTGAAAAAATAATCAGCAATTCCAGCTTCCCTTGAAAGTGCACGTACCCTGCTATCCCCAGCAATGTTCCCATGTGGCTCCTTTGCACCCCGTGAGCAAGTATGTCCCTCTCTGAAGGTGCTTATGCACACTTCTCTTCCCCCACTCACCTGCCTGGTCCTCATGACCCACTGTACACTTGATCACGAGAGGGGCAAGAGTCAGGCAGGGAAGAGCCTAAACTCTCTAGTTAGCACTAGCAACAGCGTAAGTGGAAAAGAAAGCCTCTGGATATTAGTCTGCAGGCCTGAAGAGCAAGGTTAATAAAAATGAGTCCTTGCTGTATTAATTGGAGTAAAGGGGAATATTACTGAATTAATGGAATAAAGGAATGGCTGATTGACAGACATTTTTACTGAAAGACCCCAGCCCCATAACCTAAGGCCTGATTATGAAAAGTAGAAAGTATGTAGTAAACAGGTGAGCTCACCACATGACCTGTTAGAAAGGGCACCCTGACCACATCACAGGACATGCTTGAGCAAACTGGGATCATAAGCGCGAACAGGGAGGAAACACAATGTAAACCTGTGAGATTTATGAGTTTTTCGGGAACCTATAGTGAAAAACAAGTTTACCATAGTGAAAAACAAGTTTACCCTTTAAGTGACGTGTATGCTGGATTCAAAAACACCTGTTATTGTGCTAGGTGGAAAACAACTCCTTTTTCCCTATAAAAGATCTGTACCCCAAAGCCCGGTGTGCCAGTTCACCAAAGCTTCACCAAAGCTTCGGCTGAGGTTTTGCTGTGCACCCGCAGGCGCCTGTGTATTAATAAACTTGCCTCTTGCTTTTGCAGCCAGTGTGACGCTAGTTCTTTTGGACGGGGGATTTGAGGGTCCGGGGGTCTTTCATTACAAACATCTACTTTGTTTAAAAGCTGGGTTTATTAAGGTGTGACTGCATAGGGTGAAATTCATCCTTTCAAGTGAGTTTTGACAAATGTACCTTCCTTGTGCATTGTACAGAGTGTAAATGTGGCACAATGGAGGTATAACGCATTTCCATCAGCCTCAGAAGCTCCTCTGCTCCTGGGTAGTCAGTCACCTCCCTCCTCCACCCCAGCCCCCAACAAACCCCCTTCTCTTTTTGTCCCTGGACTTTGGCCTTTTCCTTCAAGCCAAAAAAAGGGGTGGTGCAGTAAACATGCTGTGAATATTCACAAACAGGTTTTTAACATTAATGTGTTTTCATTTCTCTTGGAATTTCTAGGCAGTTTGGTGATTGCACTGCAAACTCATTTTAAAATGTGGTTTGAATGTTTTTTTCATTCTTTCTAGGCTGTGGATAAATGTCACAGCTGTTTTGTATCTTCATCAGCACTTGATATTATCATTTTGTTTGTTTGATTTTGGTAGATGGGCAGTGGGTATTTTGTTGAGATTTTTAACTTCACTCCTGACAGTGGTGAATATTCTTACTTGTGTTTAATTGCCATTCTTATTATCGGCAAAATGTGTTTTTCAACATTGTGCCCATATTTTACTCGTTGTTTATTTTCTTATTATTGACCTTTGAGGGTATTTTGTATATTATGGCTGCAAGCTCTTTATCAGATTTTGTTTTACAGACATTTTCTCCCATTGCATCTTTGGAGGAGCAGAGATTTTAAATTTTAATGAATCTAGTTGATTTATCTTTTCTCTTAATGATTGTGTTTTTGGTGTCACATCTAAGCAGTCTTTGCTTAACTCAAGGTCAAAAGGATTCTATATATTCCAATTGGTATGTTTGTTCTCTTAGCTACTGAGAATGCTTATATCTCTGAGTTTGGCTTTGTCTATTTAAATTTTATTCTGCCAACTTTTGCTTTGATTATTTCAAAGCACTGTACCCTCTGCATTATTATGTCCTTTGGTTGAATCACATCAATTAGTATATCATAATGCCTCTCTTAATTCTTGGACATATTCCTTGCTCTGAAGTCCATTTCAGATATTAAGGGTGGCTGCTTCAACTTTCTTTCAAGTAGCATTTATGTTCCATTTTTTTCATTTTAGTGTTTAGCATCAACCTTTGCAGAAAGCACACAGTCCCAACGGAAACCCATTCACTTTTTCCTTCAGTCTGACGGTCCTTGTCTTTTAATCATTGTGTTTAAACCATTTATATTTAATGTGATTATCCATAGATTTACATTAAGAGCCAACATTTTGCTCATGGGTTTCTTCATGTCCCATCTGTTCTGTATTCTTTGCCCCTCCTTCTTCTGCCTGATTTTGGACTAGGTGTTTTTGTGATTCCATTTTATCTCCATGATTGGCTCATTACTTAGAGTTCTTTTTAAGTTTTAGTCATTGCCCTAAGGTTTACAAAGTGCATCTTTAATTAACCAAAGCTTATATTTGAGTTATGTTATATACAGGAACCTTGAAAGCATATATTCCCTGGGCTTTTTCCTGTTCATGTGATTCTTTTTCAAGCACACACCCTCTTACACCATAGGTGTGGCTACAAGAATTGTCAATTAGAGATTATTTGTGCATAATTATAAAAAATGAAAATCACAGTTACTTGGCTTGCACTTGTTTCTGAGTGGGCACTTCTGATATCCTTGAAATCATTTTCCCTGCAGGATTTTATTCTCTCTCCTACCTGCATAGTGAGTTCTCTCGTTTATGTACCCTAAGGATTGAGAAGTTGCTGCTTTCAAGGAGAGAAGACAGGTGATGTCCACCCCAGCTATCATGGGAGTTAGCAAAGTCTCTGAGACAATGAGTTCCAGCTACTCTCTGATGGGGTGATTTCTCCTCTTCTGCAGTCTGCACACGTTCTTTAATTAATGATCTTCGTATAGGTGTGTTCGGACCGTCACACTTGCAGATGGCTGGCTCCCTAGAGCTGCCCCAAGGTTCTGTGTAGAAGATCCTCTCTTCTCTCTGTAAAACACTTCTTTCTTTCTCAGCAAACTTTGTGCGCTCAGCAGTGGGGTGAGGGTTTGCTCATGAACGAATGGGGTGGGGGGACCACAGTCTGTGTCAGAGAAGCAGAGACTTCATTTTGAGCCTCTGTTCTGCCGGTTCCTGAGTGAGTTGGTCAGAAGTCTTTGGTTGTTAGCAGCCAAAACGTCAGAGGGCCACCTAGGAAGGAAGTCCTCAGGGATGGGGAGCTCACCATCACACTGCAGGCTGGAGGGCCAGGTTTCCTGAGAGGAGAGTCTGCCTGCTGGGGGTAGCTGATGCCTGCCGTCTGCAGGGCACCCTGACTGATATGGGGCTTCAGTCATTTTATTCACTTTTATGCTCAGTTTGTAGATTCCAGAGAGAAGGAAGATCACAACATTGCTGAACCTTAGAAGCATCTGGAGAATTAAAAAAATAAAAATAAAAAACACCAATCCTTAGACCTGCCCCAATGTGGTTGAGTGGGGATCTTGGTAGCAAAGCAGGGAGTGGGCGAGGGGAGGGTGGATCACTTTTGATCCATTTAAAGATCTGTGAGTGCTTTTTAGGTACAGTCGGGTGTGACCAGGTCACATAGGTTCTTCTCTGTCTAGAAGAGACAGCTTGATGGACAGTCCCCCCCATTTCCTATCCAAGGAAAAAGGAGAAGTGCTCTTACCTAAGAGGTGGTTGCTGAAGGCAAAGTGGTTGCTGAAGGCAAAGCCCAGGACGCCCTTCCCACTGCCCCGGGCCTGCTGGACAATGGGGACCGTGGTGGGGGGAAGCTCTGCTGAGCCCCAGGTGCCCTTCGGTCAGGTGAGGCAGCTCACAGTGAGCGGGTGAGCTTGCGCTCCTGGTGCAGTGTGTGTGTCTTCCAGGGCTATGGCGCCTGGCAGGGACCACAGCAGGGCAGCTGCATGCAACAGCGAGGCCCAGGCTCCAGACTTGGCAGGCCGTGTGTCTCCCAGAGGGATCCGCACTGCCTCCTCCAGCTCCGGGGCTCCAGGGGCCTTTGGCATCTGGCTGCATCTCCCCAGCAAGTCTTCTCCACATGTCCCTCCCCTCTGTCTTATAAGGACACCTGCCATTGGATGTGAGGCCCCCTCTCCTCCAGATGGTCCTTCTGAGATCTCAAACTTAATAACACCCGCCAGGACCTGCTGTCTCAGTAAGATGCATCCACAGGTTCAGAGAGGATGTGTCAGGGCCCTTTCCAACAAGTGCACACAGTAGGATTCGGCAGGGGAGGAAGAGCACACCATCAGCACAGTGAGGCCGCAGATGTTTACAGCTAACCAACATCACCAAATAACTGAACAGCGCGCTGGGCTAGGCCAGAACAGTGGGACGTTGGGTCGGTGCAAGGCCGTCAGTGCAGGCCCACGCAGGGCCCGGCCCTGATGTCTCTTCTCCTGCAGTAGCAGGCACTGCTGGGCCTGGCCTCGGGGCAGTGCTCTGGACACTGTCCCCAACGCCCATCCCCTGGGCTCCCAGAGCCACCCCAACACAGGGCAGCTCTGAGTCTCTCGGGATAGCTTTCTTTGTCCAGTTCTGCATCTTTCTTGCTCAGCTGGTCACTGTGGCTTCACTGTGGTTTGTTTCCTGCTGCTCCCCCACCGTCCCAGACACTGTAGAAATGTGGATGCTACCCCACCTGCTTGGGCACATGGAGAATCACTAGCAAATGTTTGAGGCACCAGGGATTCTTGCATTCACAAAATAAAGGGACTTTAAGGACACTTTACCCCCTTCACGACATGCGCACGAGCACACACGCCCATACACAAAGCTAACAGTTTCTGGTTTTATCATGAAATTGCTGCTTAGGGATGATTTCAAGAACAAACAAACAAAATAGCAAAAACAAAAAACCTCACAGTGTAACAAAGAAACAAAACCCAGAAGTCTCATGCCCTGTAAACTGGGATCAGCACTGCCAATGGGGATTTGTTTCTATTGGAAACAGTGAGGTTGTGTTTGAGGCACTGGGAACAGCTTACCCCCTCCTTGCCTGATAGAAATGTTCTTGGAAGGTACACCAAATTTAGTCTTTTAGTCCTGAGTCCTTTAGTTGAAAATGTCAAAAGAACTTGTCTTAAGCAAACCATATCAAAGCCAAAATGAAAAACAAAATGTTTTAGCATGGCGTAACTGAGACATTTATGTGGGCTTCAGGCATAGTTGGATCCAGGAATCATGCAATGTCACTGGATGATGTTCCTCTCCTCTCTCAGCTTCTCTGTCCTCTGTGCTGGCTTTATTTTGAGGTCTTCATCAGTATTACCAGCAGCCGGCCCCACTCTTACATTCTTTCCATGCTCCCCTCCTGGAGTCCCCGCCCTGGGCAAGGGCAGTGCCCAGAGTGATGGGAGCCTGTCGGGCAGCTCGCTGCCTATGTCACTCAGGACACACTCGAGGGAAGCTCCGTGGTTTGCAGTGCAGACTCTCTGATGCCTCCTTCAGTGAACAGGGCTTGAAGAGGGCAGCGAGTCAGGAGGGCCATCTTGCCCGCATCCCACCAGGAACACACCAGGGTGACCCTCCTTGGGCATGGCCTGCTCAGCAGGGATTCTCTTCCTTGGCCTGGCTGTCCTTTGGGAAGCATCTGTCCTGAGACATCGACAGGAGGTGTCTTGGTCCCCGTGCCGTCCTGAGGAACACCTGGAGCCAGATGCGTGGTGATGACCAGGTCGAGGAATGTGCTGGAAGTCTGGATGGTGCGTCAGCTTTTGTCTTTGCTACTGTGAAGTGAAGCCCTCCCCAGGGAAGCCGACCGTGATGACACCGGAAATCCACTATGTTAAAACGACGCTCAGGAGATGGCTCAGGTTGTTTTCTGACCACTGAGAGGCTACGGTCTGCAGTTTCAAACCCTGCTCCTGAGGAGGTGCCTTCCAAGCCAAGCGCTGAGCAACGCGGAGGGGGTTCCTGGGGCGAGACGGGTGAGAGCTGAGAGTCCGGGAGGGCCTGGGTGCTGGGGAGTGGACAGGAGCATGGAGGAGTCCGGGGGCAGCAAGGATGGGGTCCAAGGGGCCTGCGGTCTTGTAGAGCCAGAGAAGGAGCTGGGTCTTTTTCTGTGAATGGTGGGGGGTCGCTGGAGGGCTTTGGCACTGGAGTGGCAGGCCCTGGTTTACGCCGAGCAGTGGGCGTGGATGGCCAGCCACTGTGTGGCAGAGGGTTGGTAGGTTGGAGGCCATTGGGAAGGTCCAGGCAGGATATAATGGTTCTCATCTGGAAGGGGGGGTCACTGCTGAGATGGAGAGGTCCAGGGGTCACTTTCAGCCCGGAGCCCCTGGGCTGGCCTCTCAGGTCACCCTGTGAGGAAATCACCTGGGGGTTCTGGGCTGCACCGTGGATTAGAAGTCTGGATACTCAGCTGCGTTTATTGCCATCAGAGGCCCCTGGAAAGTGGCCTCAGGACTAGGGAATGCTTGGCCCCAGGCAGGTTTCTGAGCGTCAATCACTTGACCTCAGCTACAGTTTTGGGACGTGTCATTTTGCAGAGCTGACTCTGTGGCTGTTGTGATGTGTTGTCTGTCACCGTGGAGATGGATCATGCTTGTGTGCTAACAGGCAGAGTGTGGGAACAGCCGCGGGTGGCCGTCAGCCCAGCTCTGCTGTTGAGGAAGCTCAGGGTTCTCAGGGAGCGGCTGCCTGCTCTCCGTGGTCCCGGGATCCAGCCCCCTCAGGTCCTGCCTGTGGTCCAGCGGCTCCCTGAGAAGCTGTTACTCCAGGGCCTCGTGACTAGGAGGCAGTTGTGCCCACAGGACGAGAGCAGGGGAGAGCAGGGCCACCTCCCCAGGAGAGCCTCGGCTGCCTGTGCTCTAAAGGAACAGGCACAGCCTCCCTCGGCCCTCCAGGAATCTCCCCCCCTCCCCCCAGTTGCCTTGGTCTGAAGAACCCACGAGAAATGCAGGTCTGATAGAGGCCACTTGGCCGGGGTGGGGGGATCTTATGTTTTGATTAGTCGCTACCTGACCGAGTGGGGTTAAGCATGTTTCATTTGTCCTATGTCACATTTTCATTTTGTCCTATGAAAAATCACATTCTGCTCAAAGTAAACCTTGTGACCATTGAGCAAACCCTTTCAAATACGCTAGTTGCTCGTCACTCACGGAGTCAGGACACCAGCAAGAGAGAAAATGAGCACCGTGAGGGGCACTGTGAAGCCTCCTGGCTGTGACTGGCAGGTCTGGGCACAGCTTCCTGGACTCCAGGTGCCCTGGGCAGGCGCTCTGCAGGAATTTTGGGTGGTCTGGGATCCTCCAGCAGAGGCCGCTGGGGGACAGGGCATGGCCTGGAGGGCAGGTGACAGTGTCCACCCTTCATCCTCACCAGTTTTTGAAGCTTGATTGAGCGAGGAGCTGGACCTCAGACCTGCCACAAATAGGGTTGGCTGGTCACTGCCACCAAAAGGTGTGTAGAAGGAGCTGACCTTGGTTCCTTATGAAGTCACTGTCTGATGCTCTCAAATGCTCGCCCACGTGTCTGTGCAGAAGCAGGTGAGGGGGTGGAAGGAGCGATGGGCTGATCCCCGAGAGCACAGAGCGGGACTGAGGGAACCGTGATTCTGCAGCGCCCTCCCAGCACTTCCCAAGGCATCCTGCTGAAGTCGGGCGTCGCCACCCTCGGAGACAATAGTTCACTGATCCCATTATCGTTTTCCTGTCACCATCTGGATATTTTTATATGCCTGTCTCCTGGCTGTGAATGAGCTCTTACACATAAAATACGCTTTATAGTGCCATTTTGTGAGACATCTGGAATTTGTCACGATTGGTTGTGGTGACAAAGACAATAATGTCAGTTCCCTTCACTCCTGAAACAATGCAGGTCAGGACACCATAGGTGACTTATTCAAAGTACTGAAACCACAGACAATGACCACAAAAAATCCTTGCCAACCAAGAATCTGTGTCCAGTGAAAAGAGTCTTCAAATCACTGAAAGTAAAGACCCAGAAGAGTTTCCTGGAGTTTATAACAAGTGGAAGTGAAATACATGGCAAAAAAAACCCAAGCCTTGGAAAGGGACCTGCAGCTTGCGTGGAGGAAACAGAGTCCCGTGACCACAGGGGCAGTGGGAAGGTGGTGGGGACACACCTACTCATCATAGGCCACATGGCGCTGGGCTACCTGAAGATGAGTTTGAGAGGGTCTGTGTAGAGGTTAAAATAGGCCCCAGAGGATCAGTGTGGAACAGAGGAGGGTGGCCAAGAAGCCACAGGAAAGAGGCGTGGATACTAAATAGATCATGTAAAAGAGTGACAGAATGGGACACAGGTGGGAAATGGAAAGATAAGTGGAAAATGGCAGTTTTCATCCAGATGTATCAATAATTACATTAAATGTAATTGTATCCAACCTGCAAAGTTCAATACACTTAAGCTCTGTTAATAGTTAAATACAATTAAGTGGTTGAATAAAATTAAAAATCAAGGATCTTCAGGATGGAAAACAAGGGAACACCCAACTACGTTATTAACAAGATACCATAAAATATGTTAAGCAGTAGTAAGACATAGATGGGTCAAAACTAAAGAATGGAAGAAGAACTACTTCTAACATGAATCATAAGTAATGAAGTGATAAGTTAGTGTCAGATCATGGGATATTGCCAGAGATTATAAAGGAAAGTTCATCACCACAAAGGGGTTGAGTTCATCAAGAAAGCATAATGATCCTTAATCTGTATGCACTCAATAACAATCTTCAAAACACACAAATAAAAATAATTGAAATAGCAGTAAAGACATCTATAATTGTAGCTGGAGGTATAAGCACTCCTTCCTCCTCCACTGATAGAATAAACAGCCAGCCACTCAGTAAGGACCCACAGAACAAACTCACTCCAGGAAACTGAGATGAATCCACATCTACACACTAGTGTACACAGTGATAGCAGGCTAGCTTCTCCTGTCAGGAGTGCTTGGGATCTCACCAAAGACAGCACACTGGGCCACAAAATAGGCCTTAATAAGTTTAAATAGGTTAAAAACTATTCAGAGTGTGTTTTTTGACCTACACAGAATTTAAACCCAGAAAGATAGCTGTAAAATCCCCCAACATTTGGTGATCAACCAGCATATTTCTAATTTACCCATGAATTAAGAAGAAATTAAAAAGTCAAAATACTTTTTTCTGAAGGAAATAAAAACTGCAGCATGTCAAAATTATCAGCACTTATACTTCTAAAATATATAATAAAATTTCAAAATATAATTGAGATTTTAGAGACATCATAAAAAAAGAAATATACCATGTTCATAGACACTTTTTTCCTCTTGAATTGACCTACTGGATCATTACACCAGATATAAATCTCAGTAGGGATTTTTGTAGAAACTGACAAGATAATTTGGCAATTTGTACAAGGCCTACCAACCTGGAAGGTATGAAACAGTTTTAAAAAATGAGAACAAATATGGAGGATGTCTAGTTTGCTTCAGTGATCAAGATTACATGATATTGGTGTATGATAGGCAGAGCTCACTGGATCAAATCAGTGATGAGAAATAGAGCCCCTCTCCTCCATAGTCACTTGTTTGACTCTGAAAGCAACAAGATTAATTAATGAAGAAAGGATGTTGTCTCTAACAAATCATTCCAGATTGACATTTGTATGAACAAAATGAGCCCTGACTCTTATTTCTCACCGTAGACATTAAACTAATTCAAAATGGCTCAGAGGCCCAGGTATAAAACCTAATATCCTAAATAATGTGAGAGAAAACAATAGAAAATCTTTCTGACCTTGGAGTGGCCAAAGGTTTTTATTTGTTGTACAGAAACAAACAATTTTTAAAAATCACAAAACAGAAAAACCAAAACCAAACACAAACCTTAAATAAAAATCTGACTTTAAGTAGCATTGGAACATGGATCACACTAACAATGTTTACTCCTCCGAATCTACCTACAGTTAAGGAAAAAACACGTAAGATGTGGACCAGAAGAAATGCTAACCAGACGTGTCTAACAAAGGAGCTGTCTGTTCCAAGATGCTATCAGGTTAATTAAAAGGGAAATAAACCATCAGTAGAAGGGGGGTAAAGAGTCAAATAAAAGCTTCACAAAATTCAAGATGAGCGGGAGACCAATAGACATGAGGTTGGACATCAGCCTGGTGCTCACCATCAGAGCGATGCACCTTAAGACAGCTGCAGTCCCACTGCCTGCCACTAGGGGCAGCAGGTGGACCACAGCCAGCTCTGGGGCGCCTGCGCATGACCAGACCTGGGGTCCTTCCTGGTCATGGCATCACAGGCGTGGGACACAGTGTTGCAATTGCTTATGATGCTAAACACAGCCTGCCTATGTGACCCGGTGGCTCCACACAAATGCTCCATGATCATCAGCGTCAGGAGTTTGAGAGAGACTAGCTGTGGTCAGCTGATGGTGCATGAATGAGGTGAAGCAGGTCCCTGCAGTGGGCCACTCCCCAGCAATGACGAGACCCAGAGCCAATACGTGCCCCAACTCTGAGACATTGAGAGGACATTCTAGGACCCACACATCTAATTCATGGACAGAAAGCAAACCGTTTTTGCCTGGAGTAGGGGTGAGGGCCATTTAGCTAGGCAGGGGCAGGAGGAGCCTTGCGGGATGCAAGTCCAGCTTTCCCACAGTGTTCATGGGGCCCTGGTTCCCGGCCCCTGCAGATACCAAGACCCCCCAGATGCTCAGTTCCTCATGTGAAGTGGCACCGAGTGTGCCCCCACCCTCTGTGACCCTCCTGCTTTCAATCATCCCTAGGTCACTTACAATGCCCATTGCAACCTAAATGCTATTTGAACACCTGTTAGGCTGTGCTATTTATGGACTAATGACAAGCAGAAGGTCTGTCATGTTCAGTGCAGATACAGTGTTTGTGGGATTTTTTTTTGACCCGGGATTGATTGTTCCCAGGGCTGGGAACACTCAGGCACAAAGGACCAACCATGTTCTCTACTGAGTTGTCATGGTGGTTACATGTGTCTGTGTACTTGTCAAAAAGCATTAAGTGGATGTAATCTTAAAACAGGTACATTTCATTGTGCGCAAACTATACTCCCCAAATGTTGGTAGAAAAATAAACGATGTGACATTTTGGTTGAAGGCAAGTGGATGTTAAAATGTGCCCCAGGCTACCTGCACTAGTAAGATTGTTGAGAATCGTGCTGAAACAGAGCGCTCTGTCTCCACTGAAAGGCATCCTTCAATGTTAGGGAGAGGAAGGCAAAATCAAAGCAGGGGCTGATGTGGCTTTGGTGGCGGGGAGGGTGGTAACTCAGTCTTCCCCTGTACCGTGGGGAGGCAGAAAGGGGCAGATTCTCCTCTGATGTGTCCTTAAGATAAGAAATACTGGTGACAATGTGGGTGTGGGGCAGGGGGCCATAAATTGTTGAGGCCTCTGGAGAAGAGACAAGTCATCCGCAAACTGGGAAAGTCAGGATACCTGAAAACAGCCACTGCCCACCTGCCATCCTGGACGTCTGCTGACAAGTGTCCCCTGTATTTTGGAGGTGAGGTCTAACTCATTTCTAGCTCACCCAAGAACCTGTTTCAGCCAGGAACCAAGAGGCTGCTGACCCAGCAACCTGATCTAAGCTGTCCCGTGGGTTTTATTCCCACCAGTGTCACCGTTGTCTCAGGGTTTTCCTGTACCTCCACCTGGCCCTCGCCTCACAGACTGACTCCTTTTTGACATTCTTGATCTTTTGTCCTGTTGGTATGTGACTATAGGAGCTTGAGCTGCATCTGAAGTTGGCTGGCTTTGTTCCAGCAGCCGTTAGGCCTCAGGGAAGGTTCTCTTGGCCTTTTCCTCCTAAGTGTAGACCATGATCACAAAATGGCTGCTGCACAGGTAGACACACTGTATCTAGAGTCTCATGATATCTCTGTTCCTAACCATAAGAAAGATAAAGGAATAATGGTCTTTTCTTTATCAGGAGTTGACTCAAATGCATTACGTATGCCACATTCTCAGCACGAAGTACTGTGTTGCCATAAACACACGTGCAGCCTCCCACAGAGACGTTCATCTCCCCATGCATACATATGCAAAGACGTATGTCATCTTTATTTTCAGTCCTGTATTTCCATCCGTGTACCTTAGAAGACCTTCTTAGTGGTCCTCTTTGCACACGTACTTGGGTTTGAAGCCCTGCCTGCCCCTGGATGAGTGGTTTATCCAGGAGACTTAAGTCTCTGAGACCAATTTAGACCAATCCAACTTATCTCCTGGGGTTGGTGGAGGGAAAACCCTCCTAGAGATCAAGGTCTTTCTAACATCTGAACAAAATGGGTCTTGGTAGCATGAAAAGGGGGAGATGGATATTGGGAGGCAACATGAGGATCCGTTGCATGTTCTCGGTCTACCTACCTACCTTAAATCAGAGACCAGGGCAGCCATGCTTTTTTTGGACAGGATGCATTTAGCTGAGAATGCAGCATTTTGTTTGAGGTTCAGCTTGAATTCATTCATTCATTCTGTGAGTGTTAGCTGAGTACTTACTACATGACTGAAACTGAGGATGCTGCAGACAGTGATTGAATTGCTAAATAAGTAACCTCAGAACTTCCTATGAGTGATGTGGACAGGAAGAAACCAGGGTGGTGGTCGGGACAGTGATGGACTGTTTGGTTCACTAATTCAGGAGTTTTGGTCAGAGAACAGAACCTGGGGTGGTGTTTGAGCAGATCCTGAGAAGGACCTGGCTCTGGGAAGAGCTGGCAGGTAAGGAGATGTGGAGAGGGGCAGGCTCACCCTGAGAAGACCCTAAGGGAGTGTCTTCAGGTGGTATCTTCTGTGGGCTCTGGTCTCTGGGGTAAGCAGGCTGTTCACGGGCAGGACCCTTTGGCCAGCCCCTCGCCTGTTCTAGGAGCCGTCCCTTCCCACTTGCCCCTGGAGGTGACATATGGAGACAGTGTCCCTGTCCTTTCCACAGGCCTCAGAGCGGGCATCAGAGTCCATCACAGGACGTGTGTGTACTAGGTGACTCGGGCTCTGCCACCTGAAACTCCCTGGCCGGTGCAGTTTTCTTCCCCCACGTAGGGAGGGGCTAGAGAATTCTGCGCTGAGAACTCAGATTTCTCACCGGAAGTCTGTAAAGTCAAAGGACAAAACTAGAAAATCTGCCCCGAGGCATAAGTGACACCCATGAGGACCACGTTAGTTTTCCAGAGTCAGAAACCAGTCAAGGGAGGCTGGCCTGGGAGCACCCAGGCGGGAGGACGGGGCATCAGAGTCCGGGGCTTCTCTCTCACTGCAGGGCTGACATGAACTCAGGGTACGGCGAACCTCCTAACGTAGACTTTTGTAGCAGGGAAAATGGAGGCACAAGGTCCAGGTGACACAGAAAGCCTTTGTGCCATCTCCTCATGCAGACTTTATTCATCCATCTGACAAAGGGCTCTGCAAATGGCTGCACTTACAGGGATGGTATTAGACGAGCCTCTTCCTCTGTACTACAGGGTGTCAGCGTTCGAGGCAAAGGGTGTTCGTTCTGAAGCATTTTAGATCAAGAAGACGAGTCTCATCAATTGATCTATTAATCAAGCTGTCGGTGGATACACCCACACACCCGCCCGGCTGCCCCCAGCACCCACGGACCCTGCCCTTGTTCCAAGGCAGAGGGCCAGTCGACCACACTGATGGTCCCTGCCCCTCAGCCTGCCGAGGGAGGGGCTATCAGGACAAATACACCTGTATTAATCTCGGACGAGGACACATGATTGGGGGAATAAAAGATGGTGGAGTGTCGGGTTCTAGGAGAGGGTGCTGTGGACTTTTATGTGATCAAATCGAGTGTTTGAGAAAACAGTCCCTTACCCAAGTGTACAGGTTAGTGGAGGGCCCAGGATTCCAGGTTGGAAAGTGGAGGGTTCTCAGAAAAGAGGGGGGAGGATCAGTGGAGCAGAGGAAGGGGGCTGAGGAGGGGAAGGAGGGATGGGAAAGGGAGGACTGATGAATGACACATGCCAAATGATGCTAGACACATACGAGTGTCCCCCCTGGATCTCACTTTATCTATACAGCAGAGATTAAGGAAAACACATGAAGGCCAGTGGAGGAAGGGGACAGGAGGGACGAGGGGCAGGAGCCACTGGGGACCGAAGCCGAGCAAGGACGTCAGGACCCACCACTGTGCGTGGCTGCCACGCACTAATGAAAACGTGAAGAGGGCCGCCCGGAGTCTCCCCGCCACACGGCATGGTGCGGGTGCTATGATCGTGCACACAATCTTTCCAAGCTCTAATTAAAATAAGTAATAAGAAAAATGTCCCAGGAGAAATAAGCACCCAGAAGAGAGAAGAGGGGCTCTTGACTGGGTGGTTTCATCACCACTCTGTCCTCTCTGAGTCTCAGCCTCTTCCTCTGTGTGGGGGGGATGGCCGCTCCTTCCTGCTGGCCCTCGGGGTGCCGTGACTCTGCTGTTGCAGCTGATGTGAGGAAGGGTGTGCCGGGGATGTGAGTCACAGCTGCCCTCAGGAGGGGGAGGCGTGCAGGTGCTGGACAAGCTGGCCATGCAAATGGGTGTGGTGGCCTGCAGGTGTCCTTACCCACAGGAGGGCTGGCGGTCTCTGATTGAGACTGACATCCTGTGTTGGTCGTCTGGAGCTACCTCAGCAAAGTATCACCAAGAATATCTGCACAGCAGGAACTTATTCCTCTCTATTACCATGGCTGCAGTCCAAGGTCAAGGTGCTGGTGAGGGAGGTTTGGTCAAGAGCCCTTCTCCAGGCTCCAGGACAGCTGCCATCTGGCTGTGTGCTCTTGTGGCTTCTCCATGGTCTCTTATTCTAAGGACACTAATATTGGCCCCACCTTTGTGACCTTAATCAACCTATTTTCTTCCTCAAAGGCCTCATCTCCAAAGTGTCCACAGTTGAGGGTTAGAACTTCAACATTGGAATGCGGGGTGCAAATATCCACACTGATGGGGAATTCCACCTGAATTAGGCAGTGATTGAGTTTGGCTCAGCCCTTATGCAGAGGGCTTCCAAGTCCACCTGGACATTTGAGAAGAGACAGGGAACAGATGGTCAGTTTTTCTTGGGGGAGCCGTTGGGCCACCGTCCTAACTTTAGATGGCAGCCCCGCCAGGTTTCTAGGTTTCATCCTAAGTTAGACCAGCTGAGAGGGTCATGCTGGCACCCCTCAGGGCTTTGGGTCAGGGACCAGGTTGTCAGTAGGAGCTGCAGAAAGCCCCATCTTATTGTACCAGGTGGGGTCATGTGCTAGTCCTTGAACCAATCACTGAGGCCAGAGGAATGCTGGATAATGGTTGGTTGTCAGCTGGTGCCCTGGAAGCACTTCTGCCGGAGGGGTGGGCTCAGGACCAATCAGGAAAACATGGCCTGAGAGGGGTCAGGGGTCAAGTTCCCCAGTGCCCCAAACAGATGAGGGACCAGACTTTTCTTGTCCTTAGATATAGCCAGTGCCCATCTTCTTGAAATAATAGGCCACTCTGTCTTCTCTGTCAGTTTTTTTTTTTATTATTTAGAAATGATTTCCAAAGTCTGCGATGACAAATCAATGTACAAATTGGATAAACACTGGGCACCCGTGAACAGTGCACTAAATTACTGGGTTCAGTGATGTCTCTTTGCTGCTGTTCCGCTTCACCTGCGTTCCCAACAGCAAACACAGCTCCTTAATTTGCAGTATTCAGGGCATAGATTTTTTTCTTTGTCTAGTAACAGGATTAGCTCAAATCAAATATCCAAAATAGCTCATCTGTCCCCTCGCCTTCGAAAGGAGCTTATTTGGGGAGCAGCAACCCAGAAGGAATCATTGAACCACACTTGGCTTCCTGCTCTCACGGAGCCACAAACCCTCTCACCCTCATCTTCAGGGGGAGGTAGGCAGAGCCACCAGCCACCCAGCATCGATACTGCTACCTGGCCCATGGGTGGTCTGAGAAGGGTGTCATCAAACAGCTGTCTCAGACCCCAGGGTCCAACAGGGGCATGTTTTAGAGACACGTGTGCTATTGATGAAGTTGGACAGAGTAACTTCCTGGGGACAGCTACGTTAACACTCCTGTTTCCCAGAGATAGCCAACCACTGTTTCCTGGGTTGATTCTTTGAAAACAAAAAGTGAGACCAGTGCAAGCTTTCAGGGTGTACAGATGACTGAAGCTTGTGATTTCATCCTCACATGAGGAGGTCCAGTCAATAGGCAGTTGCTTATTTTGCAAACCGAATTTTGAATTTGATAGGAAAATATGCAAATGCCACACTAATTTCCCCAAAGTGTGGAACAACTTTTTTTTTTAAAGAAAGAGAAAGATTGGACTTTCAATTCAAGAAGAGCCACGTGATTGTCACTCTTTTTGTCTTCCTAACAAGGTGAAGGTCAAGCTTTATCATTTTGTGCCTTGCTTTAAATACTCCAGAAAACCAAGCCCCCACAATGGCTCCCCCAAAAAGGTATGTCCAAAGGTACATCCCCCTGGTACTTTCGAATGGGAACATACTTGGAAACGGAGGCTCTCAGGGAATCTGAGAAGATCCCATCCTGGACTTCTCCAGCAGCCACTGTCGTTAAGAGCAAAGGGACAGCTGGGATAGCCAGAGGAGAAGCCCAGGCCAAAGGCCATGTGGAGATGAGGTGGGGATTGGCCATGTGCCCCCCAGGCCAAGGCGCTCCGGGAACTACCAACACGGAGAGACTGAGCCTTCTTTCTGGGTGATTGTGGCCCAGCTGGTACCCCAGCCTTTCAAGATCGTTCCTGTCATTTTAAGTCACCAAGATTGTGGCCACTTGCTATGCCTCCCAGGGACACTGATAATACAAGCCCACTCATGTGCTTCAAGACTCGGATGAAGAAAGGATACAGTTGGATTTGATATAATTCAGCTGTGGAGACAAAAGTAGGTCTGCTGCTTGTGTTTCATGAACTTGAGTCCTGAAACCCTTTTCTCAATGCCGGGGCACACGGTGGACGACTTAGTTTGAATTATAATAATGTGGCAAACTGCTTATTTTAGATATTAATACTTAGGTCTAGTAAGGAAAAGGTGCTGCATGATTTATCAAATGGATTGGAAGGATGGCTTCAATACTGACACTGCACATTTAGTCTTGCCAGGTTCAATGTGGAAAAAAAACATGGAGATGAGCATGTAATTTTCATCGAGTTCTGCTTCTTGCTACCTTCTCTCAGCTCCTCTCAAGATAGAAATTCTAAAATGCTGTGAGTGGAAAAAGTGGGACAGTCTTCTGTCAGGTTCGCCCGTTAGGATCTGCAGGCTTCTCTGTTGACAGATAGATTGTTCATGACAGTTCTTAATTAGCCGGGCTCTTCTGAGGTGGCACTTGGTTTTGAAGGGGGTTGGCGAGGCCCAAGAGGGAGGGCTGGGGAGTTTTCTGTGGCCTGCCTTCCCCTACCTCTCCCACTCAGACTCCGCGCTCACACATTGTGGTGTTCATTAATTTGTTCAAACACGCTAAGATTTCCAGGCTTGTGCTAGCTCCAGGAAACCAAAAGTATACACAAAACCACACCCAAGACAGCCAGGTGATGGGTGTCCCAGGAGGAGGCATTTATAAGGCACTTTGGGGTCATAGTCGGTGGAGGAAGCAGCTTGTCTGCCTGGGAGAAATTGTCAGTCAGGAAGGCCACATGTGGAGGCTGGGCCTTCGAGAGTCTGGAAGGATGTGTGGAGAAAAGTCATGATGGGAGTCGTGAAACCAGCGACACTTTGGAGCAGCTGCCCACGGCCTGGCAGGTCCTGGGTCCTACCTGCATCACCCACATCAACACTCAGTCCACTTTAGAGGCCCGGTGACCGACCACCTCTTATGGATAAGGAAACTGAGTCAGAGTAAGTCTGGGTGACGGTCCTAAGTGGCAGAGCAGGACATGGACCAGGGCCACCCTGAGCCACTGTGCCACCTGCTGGCTCCTGCAGGAGGAGGAGCACTGTGGGGAAGGAGAGCTCGAGGCCCAGGCGTGCTCAGGAGAGGCCAGCCAGGGTTGATCCTCCCAGGGTCAGTATGGGACGCTGGTGCTCCGCCACGAGAGAAGAGCTGGCCTCCAGGACTGCAGTGGCTCCTCCAGGTGGGGTGAGAGGTGGACCTGCCGCTGGCCAGTGAACCCGGTGGGTCCTCTTCCCTCCCCTCCCTCTTGTGTTTCCCTCGCTTCTGGTTCTTTCCTGCCTTCAGAACAAGTGTTTGCTGGGAGCAGATGCTGGGGTCCAGTGAGGAACCAGCAGGCAGTGAGGTGGAGTTTTTCATCACACAGTAAGATCCGTCACTTCTCTGGTTCCCTGTGCCTTATGGCCGTTGGACCAATTCTGGCATCGGTCCACCGATGGAAGTGGAAGTTGTGAATCACTTTCAGTGAGATGGGCAGATTAAAGAGACAGGCAAACAGGTCAGATAACTTCCAGATTGTGGCAAGTCTGATGACTAAAGCAGGTGACATGGAGAACTAACGGAGAGCAGGGTGAGCTGAGAAAGACCCTCTCTGAAGACTAACGAGATGCAGAGACTCGCCTCACACCTGGCTCCGTGTCTCTGGTTGCTCCAGGTGCTGCTGTGGGTTTTCTTAAGGAGCAGAACTGCCCAGGGGTGAGGCAGCCCCGGGCTCTGGGTGCTGGTAGCAGGTGAAGCACTCAGTCTTCCTACCTTGGCTGAGATCCTTGATCCTCTGTGTTCTTATCTGTAAAATCAGAGCTCTGGCTCCTCCCCACATACTTGTTTGTGGATTATGTGCATAAAGCCTGGGAGACATAAGCAGTGCCCACGGTCCTCCGTATGCATCCGAGTGCTCTGTCCTGATCCTTTCCACTAGCACACCCGGTAGCCCCCGAGTGTTTGCTCAACAGCTGGCTTTTTTAGATCAGCTGCTTCAAGACCTCAGGACACAGAGTGTTGGGTCCTTACTGGACCTCCCCAGCTGAGGGGCACTCTGCCCAGTGTCCCCATGCTGTCAGGTGCTGCTCCATGCTGGGCCCCGCTCAGCCATGTCAGCCTAACCTCCGCAGGACACAGCGGTCAGCAGGCTGACCTGGGACAGCTGGTCCACACACCCGCCTCTCGGCTTCTCTAGAGCAGAAGGCCTCTGGCTTGCGAGGTCCCAGTCTCCTGGTGGGCTCCTCCTCGGTGCCTCTTTCTGTCTTTCTGCCTGCAAGCCCGGTTGGTCTGCCTCCCCTGGTGGCTCTGCTAACTCTCTGGATTTGTCCCATCCAGTTTGTCCAGGTCCCTTTGTCCTTTCCCATTTTGTCTCACTCCATCTCTCTCTCTGTCTTTTCCTCTCCCTCTTTAGGACCGCACTTGCTTTCCCATCATCTCCCTCTCCCTCCATCTTCCCTCCCTCCTTCCTCGTTCCTTCTTGATCTACTCTTCCACCTCTCTCACCTCCCCTCTCTTCCTTTCCAAACCATGGATCCATCCACCCATTCATCCACCTACCCACCCACCCACCCAGTGGCCTGACTGAAGGATGGACAATGAGTGGAGCCTCCTTCCAGGGCTCCCCCTGCTCGCTGCAGTCACCAAGCCCCGGCCAGTTCACAGCACTATCAGGGAGTTCATTCATATTCAAGTAAAGCTATCCCTGCAAGCCCAGGACTCAGCAGCACTAAGTGTCTCCTCACTGGTGCCCTCAGCCCACGTTTTAGGTTTCAATGGAGCAGATGCCATTTGCTTGTTAGCCTGGTGGCAACTGGGAGTTGTTTTAAATTTGAATTCAGCTCAAACTGGATGAGAGTTTTTTCAGACAAGAGAGAAATAGTCGACAGGTTACGTTGTCATTAGTGGCCTGCCCATCGAGGGGAAGGAGAGAAGGCACAGTGTTGGAGCTGGTGTGGGCTGCACAAGACCCACGGAGGTGGAGTGGAGGAGGAAGCAGGCTGGGAGCAGGACAGAGCTGGCCTCCGTGGTCTGCGCCTCTCTGGCTTCTGTGACCCATCTCTGTGGCGGTCTTGGTCTCTGGGGCTCACGGTTCCCTCTCACCCTCCCTGTCTCTGTCCAGCTTGGCTAATGGTGCCTGTGGGAGCCTCTGCTCTTCTGCTCTGGCCCAGGTTGGATGTTACTGCCCACTTTACAGAAGAGAGGATTGCTGGCCCGGGGCCACTAGGTAGTCTGTGGTGCAGACAGATCTCCTGGCTGTAAATCGAGGGCCATCCATGTCGACCTGACCTGCTCTCCTGCCATGGGTGTGGGGCCTCCAAGGAAGGGTGCAGGATCCCGTGTTCATCTCCAGCTGGTCAAGTGAAGCATTTGAGAAACTGAGGACATCGCGACTTTGGTGTCATTTTGGAAAGTTGGAGCCTTGGGGTGCAGCTCCTCTGTCTCCCCCACCAGGACTCAGGGAGCAAAGGACACTGGCGTGGTTGAGCCCTTGGGGAAGGATGACTCTGGTGAGAGCAGAAACCAGGTAGGACCCATGGAAGCTGCTCTGCAGGTGAATTTTTGACAAAGACATGACATGTCCTGGAATCCGAAGGCTGTGAAAGGCCACCTGTCGGAGCTCTGCAGGAAGCCTGCTCCCTGCCAGTGTTTCACCCACCTCTCCACCTCCCGCCTTGGCCACTCTGCTGGGAGGAAATGCCCAGCAACTGCCCTTTAGTTAATGTCTTTCTTTCTGGAAAGGAGTCAGAGAGGCTGAAATCTCTTCATCCCCATTCCACATGCTTTATCTGGACCAATCGATGGTGACTGGTGGGGGACAAGTCCATTTTGTATAAAATGGTGACTTGGCATCTCATCACCATTCCCAAAGTGATGGGAGTGAGGAGGAGGGAGGTTTCCAATGGATGGCCCCCCTGTCATTTTGGGCAGTTTTACCAGGGTTCAGTATTCAGGGTTCAGTATTTGGTGTCTTGTTCTACCTTGGGCAGTGTGGGGGGCAGTGTGGGAGACAGTGGGAAGAAAGAAGTGTGGTCCCTGCTGCCGTTCAGAGCTGTGGCTTTAAGGGTCCAGGGCCTGCCCCCTGCCCACCCCCAGCCAGTGCAGGGGCTGAAGGGACTGGGCTATTTATGCTGGACTAGCAGCCGCCCTGCTGGTGACCTCTTCTCACACCAGCTAGGGAGACTCACACCCTCCACCCGTAGCTACTGGGGTGGAAATGCCCACCTTGGACTCTGGTGAGCAGCTGGGAGCCCCTTTCAAGGGCTGGGCCCTCCCCCTACAGCTGCCGGCTAGGGCCTAGGACAGCACATAAGAGCCCCTCCTGACCCTCTGTGCGCCAGCCTATTAGGAATACCTTTCTTTGTGTTATTCAAGAACTCATAAAGACCTGAATTTTGTAATCTCTTACTGCATTGTGTATAATAAATTATCCAAATCTAAAAATATCCCTTGGTTGCGTTGGGGAAGGGAGAAGGGCTGGTTTCAGAGTTACATAATGCACAACAGTGGTACTGAAATCCTTTATTTAAATTGAAGTCAGTGTCTTTGCTCCTCTCTGGGTGAAGTTCACATCGCCTTGCAGCTGTTAGAATGAGTCTGGGTGTCTGCCACCTGAGTGTGGTCAGATTAGATTCCTGCCTAAAGGCCAGTGTTCTTGGGCCAGGGACCTGGGTGTGCAGGTGGCCAGAACTCAGGGCTGTGGTCCAGAACCACAGGCTGGGGGAGGAACTGGGGGAAGCACATGAAAGCCACACAAGGCCATGGTAGGGGTCTCTGGGGACACTTGACTGCAACTAAAAATTAAGGTTCACATGCATGTAACATCTTTGTAGAGGTTTTAAAATTTAAAATCTCTATAAATCTACCTTTGATCCTTCAAGCTTTCTTTTGAGTTAGGCAAAGGAGTGGATGGCAAGGTCCGTTGCACAGGCAAGGAGCTGAGCAGGCTTGCAGGGTGGCTGGCCAGGTGGTGGCTTCTATGGCAGATCACATGCGCTCCCATCCTAGCTCATTACTTAGCAGCAGTGTGATTCTGGTAAAATGGGGATACAAATAGTAACCCTTCAATAGTGGTGTTGCAATAGCGATGTTGCAATATCGATGTTTGAGGATGAAGTAAGATGTTAATAAGAACTGTTAAAATGTATCAGGCACTTACAAGGTCCCAGGCAGTTTTTGGTGCTTTATCAGGTATTGATACGTATCATTCTCTGTATTATAAACACACATTATTATGAATAGCAAGTGCATATAAATCATTCGGCCCATGCCTATCTCTTATGTAAGGGTTTAAGAGAAATTAATTGTCATTAGTCATGTTTGTTAGGTGACTTATATTCTGAATTGTTATGCATTTGTTCATCAGTTCATCTTTAATTAATTTTTTGTTTTGTTTTGATGGTGCTGGGGATCGAACCTGGGGCCCTGTGCATGCGAGGACAGCTCTCTACCACCTGAGCCACAGCCCAGCCCCATCAGTTCATCTTTGTTGTATTTTCTTTTGGTTCTTTTGATTGTATCTGTGGGCCTGAAAATGGATTTCCCAAATACCTTTGTTAAAATCCCCCAATATCAATATTCTCTCTCTCAACATAAACACCTAATATTATTTTAATGAAGTGTTCAAGAGTAAGTTACACATGTGAGGTAACTTTGTAAATACTTTGGTGTGAATTTCCCCAGAATCCTTAAAAAGGAAGAGTGAAATCTTAAAATCTGGAAATGAATGTCAACACAAAGAATTTTCCCATCCCTGGGCTTTATTCTTATTCTTGGCCCACTAGTGTCCATTGTACCAACCAGCCAACCAACCAACTCCGGAATCGTGAGTTGTGTCTGCGCCCCTTGATCTGGAAGGGTTCCCTGGTCTCTGTCCTTAGACCAGGATGCACTGGAGGGTACCGAGCAGTCACTGTGCAGTCCGGGCTGGCCTGGCCCTTGTTCCTCACCAGCCTCACCTCTCCTCCTCTGCGGGACACGGGGTCTGTTCACACGTCACTAGTGATGTCACTGATGGCCTGGAGCGGCTGGTGTACAGCATCTGCACCACACAGCTGCCGTTTCTCCTCTTTGAAGTGAACACAGAGGTCCTTTGCGCTGTGCAGATATCCCGTTCCTTGTACTTTCGATCACTACTCGAATCCACGCATGATTCTGCCTGAACAGCTATGGTAACAAATGGTGGCCTCGGAGGTGGTGGTCTCCTTCTGCCGTTCCTTCCTCATTTACTGGTTGGAGTTCGACCCTAAGGACGCAGCTTCTGCTTCCCAGTGGTGTTGGTGTGGACTCATCCTAAGTTCATTGTCCCCTTCTGGGACCACTTGCGGTGATGCTGAACTGTTCTGGTTCTGCAGCAGCATCTTCACCTGTCTCCTGTGTCCATTTGACATTTTCTGAGCACACTGTTAGCTTCTGGGTGTTTTGGCTTATGACCTTGACAGTCCTCGCCTCAGTCTGTGAATTGGCCGTTTCTCTTTCCTGGGGCGTGGTGTTCAGAACTGCAGTTTGGGCTCTAGGTGTCCTGGCTGCTAAATGGGTATTGTCCTTTGGGTCTGTGCCCCCTACCCTGGACAGAACTGAGGAAAAGCCGCACGCGTGCACACACCCATGGCCACACTCCACACATGCACACACGGGCATCCCACCCCAAGCTCCTGCTGGTCACCTGTGCCAGGTCCTGTTTGCAGAGCTCACCCTGACTCTCTCTCCTCTCCACCTTGAAACCCCTTCTTCCAGCAGCAAGAACCCTGGAGCTCGGTATCCAGCATGTCATTTGCTCAATCCTAGATACTAAAGGAGCTTCGGAGCTGCTGACCCGCACTGCAGTGGAGAACGACCCAGCCAGAACTCAAGAAATGTTTACAGTTATTTTTGTCTTTGCTCTGAGAGTCCAAATAACCTGCCCCAAAGTTACTTGCAACCACTAGATTCTAATGGTTCAAAACGATGGAGGTTGATTTTGCCCACACCCCACATCCAACACAGATCAGCCTGGGGCTTTGCTCTGCATTGTCCTTACTCTGGGACCCAGGGTGACAGGGTAACTATCACCAGCATGGCAGAGAACAGAGGGCACAGGGACTTGCATTCTTGGATCCTCTGGTTCAAAGTGAATGCATCCGCCCACTCACTTTCTGTGGCTAGGCCCCTCACCTGGCCACACCTACAAAGTGGGCAGAGAAGGCCAACCACTCTCTACAGCTGGTGGACAAGTCAGTTATCAGTGTCTTCCTTATAAACCCCGGGAGAAAAATCTGTTTTACAGAGGATGAAGCTGAAGCACTTGGGCTAGTCTTAACTAACACATGGAGGCAGTTCATCACGTTCTCTGCTGCGTACTATTTCACACTGTGGGTATGTACCATGCCCACTGAGCTGTGCCCTGCATATGGACGTTCAGAAGGTTTCCACCTTCTCCATGGGACACAGTGCTCCAATGAGTACCCTTGAGCAGTGGCCTGGGTGGAATTGTTGAGCAGTGCGGCCTCAGTCAGAGACTCCTTATTGCCTTTTTTCTTCTTAATAAAGTAAATATAGAACTAACCTCATTAATTTACTACAAGAATTGTATCGGGTACCACAAGAAGCCCTTCTCCGGATGCCGGGAACATAGCCGAACTTTCCAGTGTAGCGGCTACTGTTAGTGTTATTATTGTTGTTAGTGGAGCTGGGGTGCAGTGGAGCTATTACTGGTCCATGGCGCCAGGGCTGAAGTGTAGGCTCTGGCTCTCTCTGTCCCTTTGTGCACTCTGTGGGCCCTTCTCCTGATCCAATGGGGCTTTGGGTTCCCAGCATGGGAGCCATGGCTGCCACCTTCCCTTCTGAAAGGAGGTGCCTGGGGCCATTGCGTCCTCCTCCCCTCCCTACCTCTGAGTCCTCTCCAGCGTTCACTGGGCCCTTGAGACCGGAGCTAACAGAGCTGCCATTGAGAGACCCTGGCCATCTGAGTGACAAGAAGGGGGAAGAAGGACCATCTGGAGCACTCAGGGCCGCTGGGGCCTAGGCCTGAGGATTCCTCTGTGGCCACAACATGTGGAACCACCTCATCCTGAGAGAGCCTGCGCTGCTCACAAGGCATTGAGGCCTCCTGGGCTCGCTCTACTGACCACGTTCCCGATCCTGCCAGGTCCTTTCCCACTGGCACGACTGTCACAGTGGCCACATCTACTTGGTACATAGCCCTGCACTCCTCCTAACCCTGGGTAAAGCATGAGCCTGTTCCCAGAACAGTATTGCCTCAGTGTTCAGAACATGCAGTGGGTTCCAGTGTGTGTACAAGGTTCTGCAACCATCAGTGCTAATTCTCAAATGTTCACGTCACTCCCACCACACAGACCCTACCGCCCAACGACCCCCATGCCCTTCATCCTCTGCTCCCTTCACAGCCACTGATCCACGTCCCGTCTGTTCCGGACATTTCACACACATGGAATTGGCAGATGCGTGTCCGGGCTTATTTCTCTAAACATAATGTTTTAAGGCCTGTCCCTATTGTGGTCTGTCAGTTCATCCTTCTCATGGCTCAGTGGCGTTCCATTGGACAGGCCAGCTTGCGGGGCAGCCTGTGATGGGATCTCCTTAGGCACCTGGCACTTGCCTTCATTTTGGGCACATTCACAGCTCTTGGACGAGCATGGCCATACTTATGCATTCCCTGGAACATGCCACAGTCTTCCAAAGCCCTGTGGTCATCTCCTTGCCCATCTCTCCCCTTTAAGATATTTGATGAGGTGCTCTCCATGCCTCAGAGAGCTGTGCAGGTGAACAGTCACCTGTAATTGCTTTTGACAAACATCTCCAGGGAGAAGATGAGCTCAGAGCCAGGCCACATACAGCCTTGCCAGTGGAGTGCTCCAGGGAACCCACAGACAAGGTGTGTACCATGGGTGGTTTGGGAATGCGGGTGGGAAAGGTCTCCAGTGGGGTTCTCTCTCTGTGGTGCCCACACTGCTGGTTTTTACTGGGAAGGTGGCGTCATGCTTCAAAGCCATCGCAGAGCTGGAGAGTGGGGGAGTGGCCTCAAGTTAAAATGCCACCAAGGTCTCTGTGTTTCACCAGGACCTGGCCCTCTATTTCTTATATAAATGCTCTCCCAGTTGTAAAAGTGTTTGGAGCATCTCCAGAGCCCAGGTTATTTTGACAGTGTTTGCCAGTTTCCTTGTGACTTTTATGGAGAAGAGAGTTTTCTGATGGCCTCATTGTGACTTTGCCCTTGGTGTCGCCCTCAAGGGACAGAAGGGCCTTCCACAGAGGAGTGTGGAGATGCTCTCTAGGCATCGGACCTGGGGCTTCTGCAGACGGAGCAGAAAAGACTTGTTCTGTGGTTGATGGTGGATGTTTAGCAGTTTCCGCAACCAGATCATTGTTTTGATGTAATATTGGACGTGATTTCTCCTTACTGCGACTGCGTGAGGCTGTGTCTTGGTCTAGAGACAGTTTAGTAAAGAAGAAATGGTGTATTTGTGAGATCTAGTGAAAAACAAGGAGTCTGTAGGAAACTCAGGCTTGCTGTTGGTGGTTTCCTGGGCTTGGAACATTAATTCTCCATGAGAAGAAGGCTGGACCAGCTTAAGACCTGGACACATGGCCCTGCCCAGGCGCCTGGAGGTGGAACAAGCTCAGGCCTTACCTTCTCAGCTCAGGGGACCGAGTGCTCTCAGGAGATCATGTGCATGGATGAAAACATGGTCAATGTGCCTTTGGCCACACACACTCCTCACCCTCCCCCGCCTTCCAGAAAGCAGGAGCAGACGCTGGCAAATGGAGATGGCTCCGTGTGCTTATGCCATCATGGACCCAGACAAGTGACTCCCCTCAGTGGATTCCTTAAGCCCTCAGTCCCCTCCTGAGAGCCTCCTGTGGAGCCCCACACAGGATCCTTGTTCTCCTGCCTGGAGAGCTCCACTCAAGGAAGGCCAGTTCAAGTTCAAGTTCATGGATCCCACCAAAAATATCCTCTGTCCCTCCTGATAGATACAGTTTTGGAAGAGGACAGATTTTGCCTATTGCAGCCTCATGAAAAAGCAAGTTCTTTAGCAAATGATTGTTTACTCTTCTAGGTGTGAAATGGAGCCCACAGATCACCAAGCTCAGCCCTGAAGTAGGACAGGTCCTCTGGCCGTCCCTGCTGCCCGTGTCAGTGGGCTAGACTTAATTAGATGACTGTGATGCACATTCTGTGGCTTCACTCTTAATGTTCGTAGTCAATTTTGCCGTGACTCTAAGATGGATGGAGGTGTCCACAGAGCCCTGTGCTGGCCTCAGCCTCAAACCAGGGACAGCCCTGGATGTTGGCACAGTTGTTAGTACCCTCAGGAGAGCCCCTCCAGCTGTGAGGCTGCTGCTCAGCCGCTCCTTCACAGCACAGGGAACACCATGGGGCCCTAAGGATGAGTTTACTGGGTCCCTAAAGATCTGCATGCACTGGGGGTTCAGTGGCCTGAGTCTGGGATTGAGATGGCAAGGAAGTGGGAATCCAGGAAGATGCAAATTATGGCAGTGCACAAATTAGCTTCTTCAACCTGGGATGGAATGACTTTCGAAGGACAGAATCTAAAGGCATAAATATTTTAAAAACCTGGAACCTGACCCTAACTGGGCAAGATTGGAGGGGATAAATGTCAAGTTTTAAGTCAACAATTACTCTGAAGTTAAAAATAAAAAAAAAAGTAGGGGATACGGCTTGAGGGTGTGTGTGTGCGTGCACACCTGTGTGTACGTGCATTGTATATGTACACGTGGCTGGCTGGCTTTTATTCTTTAATCGTTGTGGTCATGTAAAAGTGGACAAATTGGCACAGAAATTTGTATTTCCAGTTTCTGATGAAAAAATCACGAGATAATGTGGTCCTGGGCCTTGGGCCCACGTGGGCTGCACCTGGAGTTGAGTAGAGGAGACCCTTTGTGTAAGGCTTGCACCCCTCAGCTTACCACAGTCCCCAATACTCCCTCTTGTCTCCCCCAAGGAGTGGAGGGACATTTGCCACCTCAAGTCATACTCAGGAGGCTGGCTTTCCGATCTTAGATTTTAGATGAAAGTGAGTTTTTTTCTCATACTGTGGTCTCAAAAAAGAGAAAGGAGCAACAAATGATCTACTTCATTCTGTCATCCTTCAGGCCCTAAGAGGGTACCAGAAAATTGGATTGTGTTCTGCCAAAGAATGTCTGGGTGGCCAAGGGTTCTTGAAATCAAATCACAGGAGGAAAGACTACAGCAAGGGCGAGTGTTTAGACTGGTGATGAGAAGAAGAGGCCCCAGGGTGAGGTGGTGACAGCGATTTTATGTCTTTCAAGAGCCATCATGTGGAAGAGGGAGATTTGGGCTTTTTGTATTCCTAAAGTGGCAGTTAAAAAGGACCATTTTCAGTTCAAAGTAAAGGAAGGACTGCAGAGGTGGTGAGTTCTTTGGTTAAGCATTCAGACAGATGATGAGGTTCAGATCTTAACTCCACCTTCCTTACCACCGGACCTTGGGCAAATCACTTAACTCCTGTGAACTCAGATCCTTATCTACAAATGGGGATGATAAAGATATGGTGGAAAGTTACCTTCTATAGAGATTTGTTCTAATGTCATTGTGTAAGGTAGAATGAACCACAATCAAAATAGTCCTGGAAAGCCCGTTAGAGGAGACCTGGGCTTTTGGAAGTTCAAAAGACAGTTGATTAAAAAAATGTTTTCCTTGCTTTAAGCCACAGGCATAGGACAAGGGTTAGTTTAAAGGAAATGGTGTCGGGGGGGGGGGGTGCCCAGGTAAGCTGGCCTTGGGCAGCCGCCTTTTACTCTCTGTGTCTCCTGGTGGAGGTTTTATCCGGTGGCAGCCCAGCTATTCTGAGCATGTGTAATTGGATTTCTGTTTGTTAGATCTGTGTGATGAAGTCCCAGCGTGAATTTGGGGAATAATTGAATGAGAATGTACATCTAAAGGAAGTCACAAAGTGTTTGAGCCATCATATGTCAATGTTGCACTGATAGATGTACAAATTTAGATCCATGCGCATACACATGTCCATGATCACATCTACAAATCTTAACCTCTACTGGGTTGTAGGGCCACAGTATCTATGGCTGCGTCTATGCTGTTCCCAGCCCTGAGCACAGTGTCTGGAACAAGTAAATGTTGGTTGAATATTCAAACAAATGAATGCTAGGGATTCCTGGAGGTGGGAGGAGATACCATGCATGAGTGGCTTTCTTGTCTTTGTGGGAAATCTCCACTGAATTTCCTGTTACTGGAAATCTTCAAAGAGAGGTGGAGAGAGCTCTAAAGCCATAGGACTTGGTGATAGTGGACATGTGGGCCTGGCCTGCGGTCCACCTTCTTCTGCCCTCTTGAGGATATTCCATTCTGTAACACGTCTTGATCATCTGCTTGTGGAGGGCAGTGCGTATAGAGCCCCAGGATCTACCAAGGTGGAGTGCATGTGACGTGTTCCCTTAGCAGTTTTCAACAGCACACGAGTATTAAAGGGGCACCACTGGTTGAGCATTTATTAAGTGCCAGGTACTACCACAATAAGGACATTAGTACTGTTGACTCACTTCATTGTCACATGGGCCTTTAAGCTAGGAACTATCAGGGCCTGGAGTTTGCACACGAGGAAACAGCAAGTAGAAGGGCAATGCCACTCCTTGCACTCTAGTGGATATGGGGGTTAGATCCCTTCCAGGACCCTCAGACCCATGCATCCTGAGTGTCACTCTAATGTCATGTACCACACTGTGTGGGTGAGGTGGCAGGGACAGTCAGGGAGTCACTTGATGATGGCTTACTCTGGATCTACGAAGGACCTGTTTCTGCCCACAGCACCTGGAAGGTGTGTGTGTTAGTCCCTGTGGTTGCTGTAGCAGGTCACCATGAACTTGGTGGCTACCCATGGTTCTGGAGGTGGGAAGCCTGTGAGAGGCTGGTAGAGCCAACTCCTCCTCCAGCTTCAGAGGCAGGCTGCCTTCCCAGCTCGTGTCCTCCTCCATCTCAAAGTCAGCAGTATGACGCCTTCACCTCTCCCCGTGGCCCCTGATCCCATCACCATGTCCTCTTCTCTGACTGCAGCCCTCCTCTGCCCCTCACAAATACCTGCCCAACAACCGCCCCAGTCTAGGTCCTTAAAGGCATCTGTGACATTCCTTTGCTACACATGTTGCGTTCCTAGGGCTGGTGTCACAGGTTATACAAATGCGGTGACTTAACACATAGAAATTGTTCTCTTGGAGGCTGGAAGTCTGAAATGAGGGTATTGGCAGCCCCACTCCCCCCAGAGACTCTAGAGAGGGTCCATCCTTGCCTTGCACAGCTTCTGGGGGCTCTGGGCATTCCTGGGATTATGGCCTCCTCACTTTAATCTCTGCTTCCCTTGTCACCTCTTACCTATGTCTCTGAATGACCTTCCTTTCTCATACTGGTGCTTGTCATTGAATTTGGGGTTACCTTAATTCAGGATGATTTCTTCTTGGGATCCTTAAAGTTTACCTCTGTCAACCCCTTGTTCCAAACAAGGTTGTGTTTTTCTGCACTTGCGGTTGTCTTGGGTCAGTGGATTGTGGCTTCCAGAGCCACCGAGGCCAGTGGAGTTTCTCAGCAGGAGATGAACTTGTACATGCTCCCAGAGAAATAAATATAAGTTCATGCGGATCTCGAAATTGTGCCTCCAGCCTGTGGCTGCTATGAGTAAGTGCCTGGCCTTCAGGTATCAGCTGGACTCATAATAAGGAGATGTTAAAGGGCCAATAATAGAGCACTAACACGTGAGAGCCTTACCTGCCCAGGAAGATTCTCCTCTCCACAGGTGACCTGGGAGGGGTCAGGTCAGGCAGCGGGTGTCAGAAGAAACAAAGTCTGCTGCTGAGCAGACTGTGGGCTGCTGGTCACCAGACAGCCTGGAGGACCCAAGGTCAGCACCTTGGAGAGCAGCCTCACTCTTGGGATCACTGTATCCCTATGAGTGCTGCGAGGAGTTTCTCCAAGAGGCTGGACTTTCAGACAGGACGGGCTGGACGATGGTGTGTTCTCATGGGGGCCCTTACACAGATGACATCACTTACAAGCCCCTCACCCTTCGGGTTCAGATGTGAGGGGTGCTGGTCAGGGAGGCAGGTCTTGGGCTCAGGCAGATCTAAGCTGTACGCCTGGGTTGGTGTGGATTGTTTCTGTTGTTGTTGCAGATAAAAGAAAGCCCGATCCAACGGCCCCTGGCTAATGCTAATTCTACTTGGAAGAACACAGAGAAAAATTCCAAAAGATGTTGCAAGCCATCCTTTCTCCTTTAGCAATGCTTCACAAAAATTCCTCCCAGATCCGCGGTTACTCTATTTCTGGCATGAATTTCCCTCCTTCACGCGCTGCCAGGAGCCATGCAGCTCAGAAGAAGTTGTCAGGTGGTTTGGATGTTATTGCCTAATTTTGTCCTTCTTTATGCTGGTAATTTGGACTTTCATTGTTCCATTCTAATTGGAGATGTGTCATATATTTCCTGTTGGCCAGGGATGGGCACTGCTGCCTTCTCAACCTTTTGTTCCTGTCAGCTTCATTATGATTTCAATATTAATTAGATCATTTGTTCTTCTCTGTCTTTGGCATCTCTAATTAAGAACTAACATTCTGGAATTGTTTCTGCATAATTCAAGGAGATCTTGGACAATCCCTCATGAACCTGCACACCTCTGCCTTCAATTGCCAGGACGCATGCCCGTGCCCCCTCCCCCTCCTGGGGACCCTCATCTGCTCTTCCCTGGCCAGGCCTGCTTGCTACAGGGTTGGGGTTTGCTGGAGACGTGGGGCTGTGACTGTGCTACAGATTTCAGGCCTGGTCAGGTACAATCCCTAGTGTCTGGTGTCTCCTGGGGACATATTTATTCTGTGTTCAGTAGGAGGGAAGGGAGCCCTCCATTGTGCTTTGGTTCTTGATTCACAATCTAAACCCCCATCATGCAGCTTTGGTGATAGGGAGGGTGTGTTGGCTTCACTGAGCTTCCAGAAGAAATTCAGAGGATCTAAACAAAGTTCGTAAATTAACTGGATCACAGAGCCGTGAGACCCAGACACAGACAGGCATGGGTCCAGGCACAGAGGCCATGTATTGAGGCTGCAGCCTCCCTCTGCCATTTTCCTGTCTAACAGCTTCATGACCACACAGCTGACACTCAATGAGCTGCCCATGTTTAAATGGAGAGTTTGGTACATTTTGATGGTTTTGTGGGTGCAAAATCACCACCCAAATTGGGGCAGTGATATCTTTAGCCTTTGATCTTTCTTCTTGCTTCTTTATGATCCCTTCTCTCTCACTCTTCTCCATTTGTCCCGTGTAATCACTCCCTGACAGTTAATTTTTATTTTCTGGAGTTTCATATAAATGAAACAGTAAAGTATGTTTGTTATCTCCATCTTCATTGCCCCTCTTCTCTCTCTCTCTCTTCTTTCCCTCAGTGTATTTACTTGAGATGTATCCTTGCTGGTATGTGTCTCCATAATTCTTCTTTAACTGCTGAGCTGTATTCCACTGTGTGAATATATCACAGTTTGTCCCCGTGGATGGACATTTGGGTTGCTCACGGTTGGGCTAATGCTGCTGGGAGCATTCATGCAAGCTTTTGTTTGTCATTTCTGTCACTTCAAGCAGTCATTTCTCTAGGAATAGAAGAGTCGCACAATACACAGAAGCACATGTTGAACTCCTTTAGGAAGCTGCCAAATTGTTTCCTGAAGTGGGCGTGGCATTTGCTTTCCTGCCATGGGTGTCTGAGAGTCCTGTTACCTCCACAGTTGGTGCCAGCACTTGGTGTCATCATCCTGTTAATTTTTGCTATTCTGATGGGTTCAGAGAGGTGGGACATATTGGTTTTAGTTTGTATTTCCGGAATGATTAGTGCTGTGGAATGTCTTCCCACATGCTATTTGACACCTACAGATATTTGGTAGAGTGCTGCTCAAATTTTTTGCCCATTACAAATTTTTAAAAATGCTTGTGATTGACGTTATCAGGTATGATTTGAGAGACTTCATCCCAGACGTTGACCTGTCTTTCATGATTTTTCATCTTTTGAAGAGCATAAAATTTTCACTTGGTGAGATCCAATGTATAATTTTTTCTTTTATGAATTAAGCTTTTGCTGTAAAACCTAAGAAATAATTGCCTCATCCACGTTCACAAGATTTTTCTCACATATTTTTCTAAATTTTCTAAATAGTTCAGCTGGTACATTTAGGTCTGTGATCCATTTTTTGAGTTAATTTTCGTGAATGTGAGGTAAGGGTCTAAATTCTTCTGTTTAGCATGGATTTTCTGGTCGTCTCAGCACCATTTGTTCTCTGTCATTGAAGACATTCTTTCCATGTTGAATTATCCTGGAGTCCTGTTCTCTGTAAAGAGAGCTTTATTTCTGCCTTTCTTGTCTGGGTGGCTTATTGTCTTGCTTAATCACCCTGCTAGGCTTGCCTGTAAAGAATCCCTCACAAAGCCTTGACCAAGTGCATGAGTGGGTGTCCTCCCTCAGCCCTCATCCTGGGGAGAGGACGCTCTCCTGGCTCCAGTAAGTTTAACTCTAGCAGTTTCTGTTGCTCTGCACACGACTTTCATCAAGTGTGAGGAATTTTCCTTCCAATCCTGTTTGTTTGTTTCTGTGTCTGTTCAGATGACTGCATGGGTTTTGTCCTTCATTCTATGTGGGGGTATAAGGCTATTTCTTAGAGAAAAAGAGCTTTGAAGTATTTCAAAATTCTTTTTTCTTGATAAAGTGGGAGATGACAGCACCATGGGCCAGCTCTTTTTGGGTTGTGTTTTAATTTTTATATCTAAGTTAAATTCTTGATGTTTGTTCCCTAATTCCATAGGAGGGTGGGGAAGTTGCACCAGTACTGTCTTTGGTTATTTAACAACGCTGAGAAGGAAACGCTCTGGGAGCCGGTTCTTTGGTGAGCTGACGAGCTCCAAGTTCCCAGGGCAGCAGACTTGTCCAGTGGTCACCCCCAGCTCCAGCTCCTCCCTGTCACCTGGGGAGCAAGTGCTGCTGGGGGAGTGCAGGGATGGCACCATGGATGTGCCAAAGGGAAGGCGCAGCAGGAGCTTGGTGTGGCCCTCTCCTGAGATGCAGGGCTCCCTGCTCGGCTCTCTCCCGTGGTCGGCATCTAGTGGCCCTGCTGGTGGACTGGCTGTGCCCTCCTCCCCTCAACCCTCCAATGGGGCAGGACACTATCTGTCTGGCTCCTCAGTGCATCCTGGTCACCTGCCACTGAGCCTGGCACCAGGCAGCTGCTCCGCAAACAGATGCTGAATACAGCCTCTGGCCACTCCCTGGGGCCCGAAGAGGACAGCACTGCTGTGGAAGAGGGGGGCTGTACAGTCAGGGATGCGGGTCTAGACCTACTCAGCCTTCACTCTCAGGGGATTGTGGGAAGGCTGCTCTTTTTTAAAAAAATGGTTCTTTTTAGTTAAACACAACAGCAGAATCCATTCTGCATAATTATACAAGCACGGAATGTATCTTATTCTAGTAAGGAACCCCCTTCTTGTGGATGTGTGTGACACTGGAGTCCACAGTGGTAATTTCATACACGAACACAGGAGAATCATGTCACACCCATCCCACTGCCTTTCCTTTTCCGGCGCCCTTCCCTTACCTCCACTCCCCTTTGTCTAATCTACAGACTTCTATTTTCCCTGCCCTTTATTGTGGTTTACCTTCCACATATCAGAAAAAAAAACTTTCAACCTGTTTTTTTTGGGATTGGCTTATTTCACTTAGCATGATATTCTCCAGCTCCATCTATTTACCGGCAAATGCCATCATTTCATTCTTCTTTATGGCTAAGTAATACTCCATTGTGTATATGTACCACACTTTGTTTATCCATTCATCCATTGATGGACACCTAGGTTGGTTCCATAGCTTAGCTATTGTGAATTGAGCCGCTCTAAACATTGATGTGACTGCATCACTCTAGTATGCTCATTTTAGGTCCTTTGGGTATAGACCGAGGAGTGGGTCAAATGGTGGTTCCTTTCCAAGTTTTCTAAGGAATCTCCATACTGCTTTCCAGAGTGGTTGCACCAGTTTGCAGTCCCACCAGCTGTGTATGAGAGTACCTTTTCCCCCACATCCTTGCCAAAATTTATTGCTTGTGTTCTTGATAATCTCCATTCTGACTGGAGTGAGATGAAATCTCAGTGTGGTTTTAATTTGTGTTTCTCTACTTGCTAGAGATGTTGAACATTTTAAGTGAGCTTCAGAGCCTGACTCTGTAAAGCCTCGTAGGTACTGGGTACCCACACATTTCTTGTGCATGAGTTCATGCGATACTGTGCTCACAGTACCTGAACCCCACAGTCAGTCACCCCACCTGAAGCGAGCACAGGGCGCCATCTTGCCTCTGAGCAGGGCTCTCAGGCTGCTTTCTTTGGTGCTCCTTGACTTCACCCTGAGCGCTCCCTGCTGATCTCCGGGGTGGGCTCTTCTCTCCCCCCTCTTAGACTGCACATTGGCCATTTTAAACATACCAATGAGATTGTATGATTATTACCTTCTGCAGATAAAGATGTGTCCTCTTTTTCTCTTAAATATCTCAAAGGTCTACAGAGAAATTCACTCATGTGAGGAACTAACAAACCTAAAAAGAATGAAAGACTGGAACTCCTTTTGCAGCCAAGGTCCTGGCACCAAGGAGATGCGAGGAACATAGATGAGAGATTCTGAGACTCTCACATGCTTTCCCCAAATACTCATGAAGTTTAGCTCGAGCAATTTATTAGTGCTTTATTGATGTTTATCACTAGACTGTTACAGACTCTTGGAAGTGATTGCTGCCCATTCAGCTGGTGAAATATGACTTCTATCTCAGTGGGAATCAAGGGTATATGCTTCCTCCAGGAGCAGGTGGAGTGGATTATGTGATCTCCTGTTCACAGACCCAGGCTTCTTGCCTACATCCCATTGTTGAGAGGAATGGGCTCTCAGTAGTAAGAGACCACTTCTCACACACACAACCTTCTCACCCTTCTCTGATTATATTGTCTCTCCCCTGCTCTTGATTTGTCTTCTAGTTACAATAATGAAAGACCTGAGGCCAGGTAACTTTATAAAGAGAAGAGGTTTAATTTTGCCTCATGGTTCTGGAGGTCCAAGGTCAAGGGGCTGTATCTGGTGATGATCTTCTTTTCAGCAGAGTTCTGAGGTCATGTGGCCAGAGACAAAAAGCACACATAGAAAACTTGCTATTTCAAGTAGAGGTCATAGTAACCCCTTTGGCTAACAGGAATTGTGCCTCTAGGAGAAACATGCTCTCCTGTCCAAACCCAAAGAACAGACCAAGAGACACAAAGTATTACAAACAGTGAGGCTTTACTGACAGTCCTGCAAGCCTGGGTGTCTGGGGGCGCAGGCATACCCCGACTGTTCCAACCAGCATTTTGTCTCCTCGAGGTGCAAGAGCCCTCCCCGGCTCCTCAGTGTCTGAGAACTATGGGGTGCACAGTCTTCCTGAATGTCACCTAGGTTTTACTGTCCCCTATTGGTTATTTTAAGGGATGTACCTGGAGTTTCCACACCTCCCTTTGCTTTTCTGGGCAGGAAGGCCTTTCCGGGATTGATCTGTCCCCTGTGGGGTTTAACCCTGTTGGTCAGCTGGGCCTCCCCCCACCTCCTGAGAGTCAATTTGTCTTGTCTCCTCACTCAGGCATCAACCGCTAGTTTAATCATTTGCTCTGTTTCCTCTTTGGCTAGTTTTCTTATATCCTCAGTAATTTTGCGTTGAAGGCTAAATCCTGCGTTCTGATAATGGACCGCGGGACTCTCTGCTTCTACCTCCACTGCAGAGATGAGGAGACCAGTGCTCACAGAGGTCAAGTGTCCAGGCCCTGCAGGTTGAAGGAAGGCACGGGAAGCTGGAGCCCAGGTTTGCGTCACTCCAGAATCCGCACTTCACCTGTGTGCTGCCCACACAGACGTGATCTGTAGAATTTAGGGAAGATTTAGTGAATCCGGAAGATGCTGAATTGGGAGGGGGGTGTCTGGGGTGCAGGGCGTGGGAGGGCACAGGTGAGGCTGGAGGACGTCATGGTGAAGGGTAGTGAAGGGTACTGAGTGAGTCAGAGCCCTAGAGAGAGGCGTCAGCAGCACGGAGTGAGCAGACTGCAGTCCTGCATGGAGCCCGGACCACTGGTCTGCTGAAGGTGGAGAGAGCTTGCGGCTGCACAGCTGGGTGGCATCGGGAGGGCCACTGCTATTGAGGTGGAATTCCCCGAGGCTGGACTCGGAGGTGACACCTGGTCATTGAAATCCAGAACATGGATCATTAATAAATCAATGACCGTCCCCAACCCATGACAGTTCAGGGCCCAGGCCCATCGACAGCAGAGCATGGCTGTGGTGTCCTGGCAGGAGGAGGCCCTTCCGAGGCTGCCAAGAGGCGCCACCCACAGCCTGCCTGAGCGGGATTCTGTACGGAATCTTCTCAGTGAGTCAGGGCAGATGGGCGCGGAGCTCGCCAAGAGTCACATCTATAAGAATAGAAACAAAACAGTGCAGGAGAAGCATCCATGAAAAGCTTCCTTGAGATGCATGCTCTGCCTTGGTAGGCATGCCCTGGGGCAGCCTGGTCCACTGTCCCCTGAGAAGGAGCTGAGCTCTGCGTCTCGGGAGGCGGAGGCAAAGGTGTGTTAATCAGGACTGTGGCTCCGAGTGGCTAGGTCCAACTTAGTTCCCCCAGTAGAGGGGTGTGTTGGTGTCCCAGCAGACAGTGGGAGGCCTGGGTCTTGGTGATGGCAGCAGCCAGAGAACGGAGCTGCTCACTATGCTTTCTGTCCCTGTTACCATGCACAGACTTTTTCCTCCCAGAGCAGCTTGTCCACAGCCGTTGTAGCCTTAGGTCACATCTGTATAGCCTTGTAAGGAGGGAGGAGAAGAATCTTTCACCCTCCTTGTTCAAAACTTTTGAGGCAGTGTCCTGGCCAGTTGAGAATGGTCCAATTCCTCAGCTTTGTGCTGGGGCCAGTGGTGGGAACCGGGCTGGGGTGGGATTGGAGGCCAAGTGGCGCGGGCATCCTCAGGGAGCTGGATGGGCGTGCCTGGGTCACCTGCTCATCTTGCAGGCAGGATCTTAGGACAAAGGAAGGGGCTAGGGTTGCTGGGTACATCAACAAGACAAGAGCCCCTCTGCAAACATTTTTGTTTTAGAAATTAGAAATTCAAATATGTTTCCAGACCTATCTGTTGGGTCTGGAAAATCTGGAAATACAGGCAATATTCTGTTACCAATGGCTGCCCTCAGCACTCACGTGTGGGGGACAAGCAAGCTCAGACAGGGGCTTGAGCCTCCTTGTGAGCAGGGGGAAGCTTACCTTTGTTCTCGATGGTGATGGAGGGCTTTACCAGGTAGACTGAGAACAGCCAGGTCCTCTTGGCAGGGGAAGGCAGCAAAGGCAGAGATGCAGAGGAGTCAGAGACCACATGGCCTTGAGCCTGGGAGGCAGGTGGGGGCTGGGTTGGGGTGGCCACTCCAGCCACGGCAAGGAGCTGGGGGCTCTATCCTGTCTTCGCTGGAGGACGTTATTTTATTAAGTGAGAATTTTAGAAATTAACTGAAAATGAGGTGATTTTGGCAACAGAGAGAGGGATGAGTGATAGGGAGGAAGGGTCCTTGAAGAGTCCCCTTCATTTCTCCAATAAGAACCCTGGAATGGTTCAGACCAGCGAGAGACTGGGCAACGAGGCTGAGCGGATTCAGGGTGAAGAGGACCTTGCCATCCTCGTGGTCCACACTTCCCTTCACCCCTGCCCAGTCCTGCCCAGTCCCTCTCTGCCATCTCCTTATTGTCACCCATACCTTTAGCTCTGGTTGACATTGTGATGTTTATGTGCTGACTTATTTATTGTTGGTGTTTACGTATTTGCTGTCCCATGTCCCACATCATTCTGTGAAAGGACAAAGTATCAAACATCTGATCAGGTGCTTATGGGGCAGGGTTTTCATCTTGCCAGGAACCGGTGATGTGAGGGGACATCTCCCAGGAGCACCCTCCCTCAGAGGAGGCAAGGTCCCCTCCCTGAAGTGGGTGTGGTGAACAGGACAGAGCACTGTGGAATGTCATGCCTGGCCCTTGGAGGGCAAGCTTTGCTTTCTAATCATGACTGTGGTCTCATGAGCTCATAACCAGGTCACAGGAGAGAGGCTCTGTGACAGATGCTCCTGAGCCGGTCATGCCTTCTGACCCCCTTGGATCAAAAGGACAAAGGCACGTGTGCAGATCTGTTTGAGGGGCGGGGAGAGGTGGTCAGCCACGCGAGGGAGAGCACAGTTTGGCCTACAGACCACACAGCGGGAAATGCTGCTTGGGTGGTCCTTGGCTCCCGTGAACATGGTGTCAATCACCCATGATGAGGAAGTGGCCACTGTGCTAACCACGTTCACTTAATTAGACCAACACAGGAGACACCTGTGGGCATCTGCCCAGGGTGATATTATCTTTCCCTCTTTCTTTCTGGTAATTGCTTCCCTCACTTCTCCTTGCACTTGTGGGCCGGCTGCTCACCATGCCTACCCTGCGTGACCTGTCCCTGAGGAGCCAACCTAAGGGCCGCTCGCCCCCTGAGCAGGACCCAGGGCACTCTCCCTCCCAGGACTTGAAGTAGTCACCCTGGGCTTCGCTCTAACAGGTGAGGTCCCCATAAAGTGTCTGCCAGTGCCTGGAAGGACAGGGCCAGTCCTGCCACAGAGTGAGAAGGGGCAGCTAAGAAGCTGAGAGGCAGAGAGAGGGGTCAGGATGGTTCCTGGTTGCAGCTGAGGCTCTGCCACTTTCCCGCCTTAGTATGACCCACCCCCGCCCTTCTCTTCTCAGTGGAGTCTGTGCCTTGTAACTTGTGTGTCCTCACTCACGTGGTCAGAATGCCTAGTTGTCACTGAGCCCTCCACTGCCCAAGCACTTTCCAGGCAAGACAAGCTTCGAGGTCAGTGCTGATTCCCTTCAAGGTGTGCAAAATGGGGACAAAGGCAGAGGACTTGCTGGCCTCACACCCCTCCACCTCCACCCTCAGGAAGAGGCTTCTCCGTGGCTCTCTCCCCTGCCCAGGCGGCTTCCCACCACTTGGTCAAAAGCCCGCTGCAGCTGGTCCTGCCCCAGGTCCCAGGACCACAGACACTAGAGCAGCAGGAACTCTTGGAGGTCACAGGAGGGCAGGGTGAGCTCATTTCCCAGAAGCCCTCAGCAAACGCCTTCACATGCCATTGGCTAGCACTGAAGCAATCACGAGGCAGGAGGGTGCCCCCAGGGAACCACAGTATGTTACTGTGGCCAAGGTCACCACAAAGTTTGATCTTAGCTGTGGGTTTTGGCAGGTGCTCCTCATCTGGGCCAGGAAGCCCCTTCTGTCCCTAGCTTGTCATCCCTGACACAGTTGCTTTTAGGTGTTGTCAAGTGCCTTTTTTTTTTTTTTTTTTGCCTGAGATGGTGGTACACTTTTGTTCCTTATTGGTATGGGGCACTCCCTCAGTCAGTTTTCTGATGTCACTCCAGTCCTGCGTTCCTGACAAATCTGACCTGGACATGGTGCACAGTCTTCATGTAGGTTGCTATATATTCCTGGATCCGGTTGACTATTTTCTTGAATACTTTTAGTTTTCTTTGGGTTTGGTATCTGGCTAAAAGTGGCCCCATGAAATGAATCAGGAAAGATTTTCTCTTGTATTATTTGAAAGAGTTTGTCAAAGGTTGGTGTCGGTTGTGTAAACATTTGGTGAATTCGCTGGGATGCCACCTGGGCGTGGGCTTTTCTTCCTGTGATCACCAATACCACCTGCGCTTGTCGCAGGACTGTTCGGGTTTTTGGTTCCTCCCGAGTCAGCTGGAGGAACTTTTCCATTTTCCCTAGGTTTTCTGATTTATTAACACACAACCATTCATAGTGTCCATCTGTAGCCCTTTATCTTTCTTTAAATGTCGTAATAATGTTCTCTCTTTCACTCCTGGTTTTAGTTATTTAGGTCTTCTTTCCCTTTTCCTTTGTCAGTCTAAATAAATGTCTATTTTTTATTTTTAATTGTCAATGGACCTTTATTTTTATTTATTTATATGTGGTGCTGAGAATTGAACAGGGCCTCACACATGCTAGGCAAGCATTCTACCACTGAGCCACCACCCCAGCCCACCTAATGTCTATTTTGTTATTTTTAATGTACCAATACTTTTCTGTGTGTATTTTCTCTATGTTTTTCTATGATCAGTTTCACTAATTCAGATCTAATGTTTATAATTGCTATTTCTTCCTAATATATTGACAGTTTTACTAATAACAATGTCCTTTCTTGTTAGAATCGACTTGTCTCCCGTTGATAGCTGCTGTAGGCTTCATAGAGTGGTGTGTACAGAGCTCCTTCCTTTGCCCTTTCCCCCTCCACCTGGTTCATCTCTGGACATAGGAGCCTCTGCTGCAGGCATCACATAGTGGGACCTCCTGTTTCCATCATGTCTGATGATCTCTCTCTGTTGGGCTTTCAGACCAACTCACAGGAACATTCTATTGATAGATTTGATCACCTCTTCTGTACACTTTTTGCTTATTATTTTCCTATTGTTTTTCTCTCTTCCACTTTTACCAATTTCTTTTGCACTAGCTGAACACTTTCTAGTGTGATATTTTAATTCTTTTAATGATTTTTTAAACTACTTTAGGGTTAATTTCTTAGTAGTTGCTACAGGATTTCCGTACACATCTTACCAGATCAACTTGAGAATTTTGTAGTAATAATTCCTTTGAGATACAGAAGGATTACTTCGGTATAACTCTTATCCCTCTTTGTGATATTATTATTGTGCATATTAAATATGTCATAAGCATACCAGTGCATTGTTATTACCATGTAATTTATGACTCATATAGAAGCTTAGAGCAGGAGAGCAGGTCCATAATTAGATAATTTTAAAATTAATCTCCTTATTTACCATCTTGGCTTGCTCCTTTGGTTTGTTTCTGTGGCTCCAGCCTTTGGTGTCAGACTCCCACTCCGCGCAGCTTTGCTCCTGCCTACCTCCTTTTTCCTGTTATTGTTCACCATATTACATTTCTACATGGCTTGGGCCCAACAGAACAATTATATACATACTGCTTGAGATAACTGCTTTTAAAATCAGTTTAAAGTAGGAAAACAAATACGCATTTTTACTGTCTTTTATAATTAGGCAATTACTTTCAAAAGTATTTTTAATGTGGATTCAAAGTACCATATAGCTAACTTGCTCTCAGTTTGAAGAACTTTCAGGAATGTATTTATTTTGATTCATTTTGAAATAATCTTGCTGCCTATAGGATTCTTGATTGACAGTCCCTTTTGAACCTTTTGGATGGTGTTCCTCAGCCTCCGGTTCCATTATGTCTGATAAGTCAGGTGTTAATTTGAGTTTCCTTTGTGCATAATGAATAACTTTTCTTTTGATGTTTGTATTATTTTCTCTTTGTCTTTCAAAATTTTTACTGAAATGTGTCTGAATGTGACTGTCTCAGTGTTTACCCTGCTTATTGGAGTTCTTGGATGCGTGGTGTTTTCATCAGGTTTGGATGGTTTTAATCATTATTTCCTCAACACTTCCTGCTCCTCCCCTTCCCCTCATCTAGCATCTTGGTCCACGTCTGTGGGTGAGCTCAGTGTTTCTCTTATGCTGTGTTCACTTTCCTCATCGTCTTTTCCTTTGTTCTTTGGGGTATAATCTCTATCAATCTCTCAGCTTGGCCGCTTCTTTCTGTCTACCTCATCCTAATTTTGATCTTCTCTAAAAGATTTTTTGTTTCAATTTTTGTGCTTTTTTTAATCTCTGGAATTGTTTTTTCCAAAAAATAATTTTGCTTTCTGATATTTTCTACTTGTTATGACATTGTCATATTACTATCCTTTTATTATTTAAAAAATATATGATATTTTATATGTATTATTTATAATATGCAATATATATGTTTATATATTGTATGATATATGTTTTCCGTATTTTTAAATCTTAGCTAAGATCGACATCTGAGCTCTCATAGGAAGTCTCTGGCACCTGCCTTTTCCTCTGTGGGTGGGTAATGGTTTTCTGTTTACTGTGGACTGTATGTTTGAGTCCTTGATGCCCTAACCTCCAATGTGATGATATTTGGAGGTGCGCTCTGGGGCATAATTAGGTTTAGATGAAGTCATACAGGTGGGACCTTCATGATGGGGCTCATTCCTTCCAGCAGAGGAGGAGGACAGACCCTTCTCTCCTCTCTGCATGCCCCAAGGCCCAGCCTTGGGAGGAAGGTGTGCGCACAGTGGGAGGCAGGGCTCCACAGGCTGGGAACACTCTTTCCACCCCTGCAGTCCCCATGTGTGCCAGCACTGTGGTCTCAAGCTTCTCACCCTCCAGAATGGTTAGAAAACAATGAGGCTGAAGTTTCCCAGTGGGTCGTATTTCCTTGTGGCAGTCTCAGCTAAGACATGCTTCTTTTCATGTCTTGTGGTTTTTCTTGTTGTTACTGAAAACCTGCTGTTTGGGGTGATACACTTGACCGAGCCCTAATTCAGGCTTTGTTGTTGTTTGCTTGTTTGTTTATTTAGGACCTGTAATTATGGCCTCTCTTCCCTCCCTTGTGGGGCTCCTGCTGCTCCTCAGAGGGCACAGTCCTGGTCATGCTCAGAGCCTTCTGGTAGGACAGTGGGCTCAGTGTGCTCTTCCGCTGTCTAGTACTTGAAGTCTCTGCTAAGCTGTCTGAAATTCAAATTGTGGCCTTGCAAATCCATCTATAGATGTTGCTTCAGCATTTCTTCAAGCCTGGCACATGTGCCACTTCTGGTAAGGAACATGAAACTTGGTAGGACATAAAACAAATAGCTATCAGATTGTTTCTAAAGTACCTCAGGAAATGATGCATTTAGTGCAAGGAGACCACCCCTCACAGACACCTGCCTGCTGGGGGCCAAACTGGGTGGGCAGAACTGAACTATTACTGGTCGTTCCCAAACTGAGTGAGCTGGGGAGACAGGACCAAGCTGTGTCTCTGAAAGTTATGAACCTACAGCAAGTGACTTCCTTCTGGGATCCTTGGAGGGACGGGGAGGTTGAGGGTATGGGTCACCAGCAGACTTCCTCCTGCTCTCACTTCAAAGCCTCGCTGGCTGTCTTTCCCAGTGGGAAATCAAGTTGTTTATGATGTGGAGACGTGGCAGAGCGGGTGACCACACCACACAGACAACCGAACTTTGGGAGACTTGGCCTGAGAAGCCATTGGCTCAAACCTCACAGGAACTTAAGTCTTCGTTAATCTTGTTACTTTACAAACACACACTGTGCTGCCAGGTGCTACAGCTGCATAGATGGTTTGGGCCTGACCCTTAGCCGCAATGGTCATGATTTAGAAATGTTCCTTTAAACGTGTGTGCAAAGTGAAATGGGGACAGGAGAGTGAGGGCTGACTTCTGGGAGCAGGTGGTGTTGGAGCTGTGTCTCCAGGGATTTGTAGGAGGCATGCAAGTCATTTACAGTAAGAATCCTTGTAGTTTCACCCCAGGGGCTCCTTCTCAGACAAGCCAGAACCAGGATTATAGCCAGAATTCAACCAGCACTTCCCATGCCAGAAAGGGCTCAGAGTCAATTAAGGGGTGGATTCTGATGACTGACTGAGCCATCCAGCCTGCCCAAGCACCAGGCTTTCCTCTCTGACCCTGGTTGGGGTCTGTTTTCCTGGACCTCCCCAGAAATCTTCAATGTGAGTGTGAACGTGGGTGTTCAGACTTCTCTTGGCCCTTCCAGGTGTCTAGCATGGGCCTTCCTATGACCTGGAGTAGGGGATATGAAGCTACTTTTCCCCTTTTCCTAATATCTCAGAGATAAAAATTCTTAGCTTCTGATTTTTATAAGTTAACAGTTCACACTATTTTTTTTGCAAAAGTTTCTTTCCTTAAAAAAAAAAAAAAACACACACAAAACAACTTTCAGTTAGTTGTCGTGGCACACACCTGTAATCCCAGTGGCTTGGGAGGCAGAAGCAGCAGGACCACAAGTTCAAGGGTAGACCCATCTCAAAAAAAAAAAAAAAAAAAAAAAAAAAACGAGCTAGGGAGGTGGCTCAGTGGTTGAGCACTCCTGGGTTAAATCTTCAATCCCTCCCCCACAAAAGTAGTTTCAAAACAAGTTTGAAAAACACAAATAATTCTATCCTTCAATATTCCTCTCTTTCTGAGACTATGATTCAGAATCCTGCAAAATATTTGTCTTTTATGTGGCTGATCTATATATCCACCCTGAAGACTTAAGCTCATGGCCCCTGCACCTGTGCATGTGGCACGTGGCATTTATGCTGCAGAGATGCTTCCCAGAAGCCCAGGGCCCTGGTCACAACTGTGCAGGATGCTAGCAGCACCATGTGCTGCTGGGCTCTGCAGGTGGACACTGTCTTTCCAGGCATGGTGGGATGCATGTGAAGTAGGGGGCTCTCATATAAACCTATATTGGCAGTGCATTTTAAATATTCCCTGTGAAGGGATAAAGTGCTTAAATGAAGACATCCCATAGACAAGTACATGCTAAGCTTTGCACCAAATCCTAACCTTGGGCCTTGGTTGTTGGCATAGTCTTGATAAGGGGCACCATTTTGGTAGTGCTTGTTTAAAAAGGTAGAATTAAGCTTTGCTGAATGCAATTTGGGTAGCTTTTTTGTTTCTTCCTTTTTTTTTTCCTCTATAGAGGTGGTCCAGTAGTGGGGGATGAGGGACAGAGAGTCTCTTTGGGCAGGAGATGTCATGGGCACCTCAAATTAAGGTGAGCAGCAGCCCCTTCTTGTTGTTTGGATGGACCGAATGCAGCCAGCAAGACCTGGGCATCTCGTAAGCACAGAGTGCACATGTGATTCTACAGTGCAGAAAGCTCATCAGCAGTTACACAGAGCCAGGAACTCAGGGAGTGATGGATGGAAAAGAGGCATTCAGGGTGACAGGAATATTCTGAGTGGAGGGTGGGTTCATAGGTATATACAGCATCAAATTCATAGGACTGTACCCTTTAAACATATGCACCATATTAATTATAAATTATATCTCAGCAAGGTTGGTTAAAGGTCCCCATGTGTGCATTTAGGTCTTGCCTTTTCCCATCAGCCTATGGTTCTCTGGAGGAAAGGCCATGTTTTCCTTGTGTGGGGTGCAGCAAGGCAGCAACACACTGTACCTAGGAGGCCTCTGACACAGACCCCAGTGTGAACCCACACTCTGCATCTGCGCGTTGTGATCACTGGAGAAGCAGCCTAACCTGGGCCTCAGTTTTCCCATCTGTAACATAGGGACAAAACACCTCATATACAGAATACTTGGAGAGTCTAATTGGTATGATTCTAAGTAAATCTTTGAAAATAATTGTTATGTAATAAAAATACATGATAGCTACTATTATTCCTTTTTATTTTTTGGCAAAAATTCAAGGTAAATTAAATAGTTTGGGATCTATTGTACCTTAGAGTATACTTTGCTAAACAGTAGTATATACAAAGTGTTTGGTTCAGATTTCAATTGACTAGGTTTTTCTTTTTGTCTGTTTTGGTATAAAATTTCAATATATTCTATGAATTTTGTGAGCAACATACTACCTGAATCTGTAGTGTTCTTTCCTTCTAACTTAGTGGCACAGTTCTTGGGTTGGGGAGGTGTCCTAAGGAAGAGGTTTAGTGCACAGTCTCCCATCTCTAACCAATGGGTCTACAATTTGGCAAACACAGAGGACTGGTAATGCAGATGAAATTCCTGCTGCTTTCCTAAACAGAAAATGAAGGAAATTATGTCTTACAAGATCCCCAAGGAGATATGTTTACATCTGGAGAGTCCCCTTTGGTCTCTTTTATTCATGACTAATGTAGTTGCAAAAGTGTAATTTGACAGTAAAAATATTAACCTCTAAAGGCAAGTTTCCTAAGATGACATTTACAAGCCATTTTACACATGCTTATAGATTAATGTGACACAAGTTGTCGGTTTCCAATCCTGTCCTCAGTTCTTCTTATATTAGGATTGATAGCATTTGGTTTTCAATGTTCCTCTTGGGGCTCAGACAGCCTTGAAGGTATCATTTAGAAAAATGATGGAAATCTGACTCTGATTTTTATCTCATCATAAATATCTCATCATTTATCTCCTAAAATTCGTCTGCCCCAATACACATGTACTCTGTGTAATTTCATATATAGGGATATCAGTTCCTAGTAAAAAGGCCAAATTGACCCCTGGGACTCCAAGGTCATACACGTAACAGCTTTGTGTTTTCTTACCTACTTTGTATCTTCCCACTGTGTTTTCTCTAATGACCTTTGAAATTACTTTCATTTTTCTTTATGCCATCAGCATGAGACCTCATTTAAGTGCCCCTGTTTCCCTTTCACCAAGACACTCACTGCTTTTGGTGATGCCTGGGAGGAACAGGTCCCAGAAGAACCGGTTGTGACCTGGTCACACATTCAGCATCTACTTATTGAATGCTTTCTAAGCGCCCTGCACTGTGCCAGAGGAGTGAAGAGGAGACAGGTCCACAGGCAAATTACCTTCAGGTGGAGTCCAGGGATAAAAATCAACCAGGAGCATTCCAAGAATAGCTACTGAGAAGGAAATGATGTAGCATAACAGAGCAATCTACATAATGTAAATCATGCAACAATACCAAGCTTAAGGAAATCGTGTAGTGCGTACTCAGGGCACACACAGCAAATTAGAGGAATGTGGAGTAACATAGATGGAGAGGGACACCAGAAGGGTACAGGAAGTTTGGAGTGGACAAGCCTAAAGGGAGGCCCTCTGAGCAGTGGTCCTTGAGCTGGGGTCTTTGGCATGATCTTAGTGGTGACCATGAACATGGTCTTCACAACGGTGAAGGTCTCCAAGTCTGCCCTTCAGACAGAGCCGGTCCAGCAGCCTCTCTGGGTCAGGGCCCAGGCAGCACCTGGGTTCCTTCCATCCTTCCCAGCTCACAGCGCCAGGCCCTGGCCAGCTCCCTGGAGGTTCTTGGAGCCTGGGGCAATCCTCCTGCATTTCCATGAGACAACATCCGGTGGAAGAATGTGACACTTCCGGAGTGTCTGGTGAAGGAACCCTTTCCCAGAATCCCTAGCGGGCTTCTCACTCGGCATTGGCCAGGGTCGTACCACGTGCCTCTTCCTAGCCAATCAGTGGAGGGGCAGCGAGGCCGAGGTGGGCAGAGCGCTGTGGTCTCCTGAAGAGAAAGGAAGCCATAGTGGTGTTAGAACCCAGGAGGTGCCGGCCGAGGGCTGCTGTGTGGTGAGTGGCCTGTGGGGTCCTGCTTGTGTGACCCCCAGGTCTGCGGACAAGGTCCACATGGGAAAAGCGGTGGAAGGACGCAGGGGAGATCGTTGCCTGTGAGTGGGGAAGCGGCCCTATGCCTCAGGGGATCAGCTGCCTCTGTGCGGCCTCAGCCCTGGGCAGCACTGGGCGTGGTCCGCCCCAACCCCCTCATGAAACTGAGCATATGGCAGCCTTTTCGTGCCTGGATTCTGGACAGGTGAAGTGAGCATCCAGACCCCTCAGGGAGTAACGGTGGGGCTTGTTGTGTGGAGCGGCAGGAAGGGCCGGCAGTGATCCCTGGGCAAAGGCGAGCTGCCCAGCAGGCGGTGGTCCTGTTGGAAGTGGTGGTAAAGTGACAGGGAGCACTCAGCTGGGGGTGTGTGCGTGGGACAGGTGACTCAAGGGTTTCCAGTGCAGTCTTTGTTTCCACCAGTCACCACAAAAGTCCTCTGAATGTTGCTTTTGGGGTTACAAATAATTTTTAGAAAGCGTGAATTTACAGATACAGAACCCATAAGTAACAGGGCCAGCTGTAAATTGGTGAATCCGTGGAGTGGGGAACTCTGTTTTTTGTATATCTGATATGGCCCCTGTATGTTTTCATGTATTCAGATGTTAGCACCCAATATGATAAGCCATATTAAATGAGCTGTTTTAGTTGAATCACACAAGGATGGAGAACATACATTTTTAAAGGGTATTTATATCCTTGGAGAGAAAAATGATAAATGCCGCAGTCTTGGCTGGGCACAGAATCACGAGCCACTCAAGCAGGAACAAAACTTTATTTTGAAAAAGCCGCCAAGACTCTGTAGGCTTTGGCAAGCTAAACCCGGTCCTCCCACGCGGGAGTCTACCGGAACTTCCAGTCTCCCAGAACCAGGGTCCTTCCCCAACCAATGGGAACTCTCTATGAGTCCTGTAACATGAGTCCGGTAGCAGGCCAGGGTGAACAGCGGGAGTCCAATTTCCATATGAATGTAAATCTTAACATAATCATATCTCAGTGGCTAGCTGGCATCACTTTACAACCAAAGGTGCCATACATCATATATTTGCTTGTGGCTCCTAGCAGATAATAACATACAGAACTGCTAAATTCTTTTACTCTTTTACATTTTTAAATAATTAATTATTTTGTCCATTTCAGTTGTACATCGATTCCTGAAATACAAGGCAGGGTTAAATCTACACATGCTCTGAAAGGGTGCAGAGTCACTGCATTATGATTTCAATTCTAATGACAGAAAAAAACTTTCATGGTTTCCAAAGATGAAGTGTTCCTGGCAGTAGATGTGGTTCAGAGTGATCCAAAGTGGAATTAGTTGTGGGTGGGAAGCAGTTGTCAAAGAAGAACCAGAATTTTTCATAAATGTAGGAGAGTTGAGGTCTGTACTCTAAAAGGTAGGATTGGGAAAGTCCCAGCAATCGGTGACAACTACTTGCATCAGGGAGAAGGTGAGGGCAGAAGGGAACCTCCTAATATGTGCACTTCAGCCTTCTGATTGGCAGGTAACCAATGGATTGGTATGCAAGGCATGGGCAGACTACATTCTTTTGCTCCAGAGGAACTGTTCTTCTTGAACCTCCACTTGCCCCAGTGTAGTGCTCCCGTGGGAAGAGGGTTTGCTTTGTAATAGGACTTCTGTTACCATTCCTAAGTATCTAAATGGATGGCAGCCAGGTTTAATTTTGAGTCAGCATCGTGGGATTTTAAAGTAAGAGCATGACCCTCCATTCCATTTTTCTGCTCTAAACAGAAATCATATTCTGATTGTTCCCTTTCCTGGGCACAATAATGCAGATTTAAGTTCTTCATTCATGCCCCCCAAAATAGCTGATTTTTTTTGCTCTTCATTTTCTCCCCTTTAAAAAAGTAAAGCAGAGAAAATGGGGAAGTATTCTTTTTTCCTAAAATTTGAAGAATCAAAGAAATGCCCTTTTCAGCTCAAACTGTAATTATGGGGCCAAGAGACTTGTTAGCTCCACTGTCTACTATCATCTTTTAAAGAAATCTTTAAAATTTGTTCTAATTAGTTATACATGATAGTAGAACACATCATACATAAATGGTTTATATCTTCTCATTCTTCTGGTTGAACATGATGTAGAGTTATATAGTCATGTAATCATATATGCACATAGGGTTATAATGTTTGATTCATTCTACTATCCTTCTTGCCCCTACACCCTCCACCCTCTTCACTCCCCTCTGTACTAATCCAAGTACCTCCATTCTTCCCTAGCCCCCCCCCATCCCCTTATTGTGAATTAGCATCCGAATATCAGAGAAAACATTCAACCTTTGGTTTTTTGGGATTGGCTTATTTTTCTTAGCATGATATTCTCCAGTTCCATCCATTTACCAGCAAAAGCCATACTTTTATTATTCTTTAAGCTGAGTAATATTCCGTTATGTTTCCATGCCCTGCTTTCTTTATCTGTTAATCTGTTGAAGGGTACCTAGGTTGGTTCCATAGTTTAGCTATTATGAATTGTGCTGTCATAAACATTGATGTGACTGCATCACTGTAGTATGCTGATTTTAAGTCCTTTGGGTATAAACCAAAGAGTGGGATAGCTGGGTCAAATGGTGGTTCCATTCTAAGTTTTCTGAGGAATCTCCATACTGCTTTCTGTAGTGGTTGCACCAATTTGCAGACCCATCAGGAATGTATGAGTGTGCCTTTTTCCCCCACATTCTTGCCAACATTTATTGTTGCTTGTATTTTTGGTTATTGCCTGAATCATCTTTTAAAAACAGTATTATTTTAATTCTATAAATTCATGGGTACTGTGTGATAATTTATGCTTACATAGAGAACATAATGTTCAAATCAGGGTAGTTAACATTTTCATCTCAAACATTTCAAACTTTAAATGAACAAAATAATTGTACATGTTTATGGGCCACAGTGTGATATTTCAATACATGTATACAGTGGGTACTGATCAAATCAGGACAATTAATATTTCCATTTTCTTCTTACTACCTTATAATTGGGGCCTTTGAGCTTTTCTCTCTGGTTAGACATAAAACGTAATAGGTCATTGCAAAGACTTGTCCCCCAACTCTTTTGTAGAGCGCCAGAACTTATTACTGCTATCTAACTCTTTTGGTACATATTATCCCATCTCCCACTACCCACCCCTCAACACTTCTCAGCCTCTAGTAATCACTGTTAAACATTTAGATTAACTTTTAAAAACATACATGTATAAAAACATGGAGCTTGAATTATTTCTTTTAATGTAATACCCTCTAATTCCACCCTCTTTGCTGTAAATGATGAAATATCATTCGTTTGTGGCTGAATAATATTCCATTATATACAACTGTGTGTATATTGCACAGCTTCTTTATCCTTTCATTCACTGATGGCATCTGGGTTGATTCCATATCAGCTGCTGTGAACAGTGCATCCATGAATGTGGGTGGCAGGTATCTCTTTTATATGCTGTTAGCATTTCCTTTGGAGATATACCCAGAAGTGGATTATGTAGTAGATCTACTTTTAGTGCCTCCATCTGTTCTCCATATGACTGTATTAGTTTGCATTCCCATCAATAATGTATGAGAATTTCCTCTCACTCACATCCTTGCCATCATTTGTTTTTTGTTTTCTTTTTGGTGATGACCACTCTAACTTTGGTGAGATAGTATTTTTTGAGTCTTATGGACCTGATGGCTAATTAAGTTGAGGGATTTTTTCCCATGAATTTGTTGGCCATTTGAATTTATCCCTTTAAAAATAGACATGCAGACCAGTGGAACAGAATAGATTCAGAAATAACCCTATGTACTTACAGGCAAATGATTCTCAACAAAGGTGCCAAAAACATATGTTGGAGAAAGGAGAATGTCTTCAATAAATAGTGCTGGAAAAACTGGATATTCACTAGGAGGAGATTTAAATTTGACCTCTATTTCTTGGTATGAAAATAAACTTGAGGACTGGGGTTGTAGCTCAGTGGTAAAGCACTTGCCTGGCATGTGGGAGGCCCTGGTTTCATCCCCCATAACACAAACAACCACAAAAAATGACAATGAGAACAGAATGGGTAAGAAACTCAAATGTAAGATCTGAAACTATGAAACCACTAGAAGGAACCAGAGTAAACATCTTGTGACATTGGTATAGGCAATGACATTTTTCATAAGACCCCAAAATACAGGGAATAAAAGTAAAAATAGACAAATAGGATTAGTCAAACTGAGAAGCTTCTATGCAACAAACATGCTATAGAGGGAAGAGACAGCCTGCAGAATGGGGGAAAATTTTTGCAAACTATTAATGTGACAGAAAGTTACTATGTGAAATATACAGGAACTTAAAATACTCAATAAGAATAGCCACATGAACAACAACAACATCAACACAAAGTACTCCACAAATAACCCACTGTGATGCCAGGGCAGATTTGTTGCTCAGAAGAGCAGATTCTGGAGAGAAGGGGACTTTGGACTACTCCATTCTGACAGGGCAGAAGGGGACTCCAAAATGACCCAGTTGCTCTCTGGCTACCTCTGAATTGCTTTGTGGACCAGGGTTACTCAGGGTCACTGTGACTTCAGCTGATCTTCTAGTTAGTGGCCTAAGTGAAATACACTTATATATTCCCTAAGATGATGCTGATGTGAAGTGGAAATGACAAGGTTCTTTCTCTGTGACTGGGATGAAGGGTGAGGATTTGGTTTGAATCTATGGTGAACTATCACATCCAGAAACATGATTGGTGGGTGGTTGGAGGCCTCCTCTTCCTCCTCAGGGAGCACATTTATATTAGTGCCATTTTGCAGGGGAGGGTGGTAATTTGTCTCAAATAACTTGGAGGTTTTCCCTGGGTGTGGAAGTTGGTATTTCTGATGTCACTCTTGAGCCAATCACCTGATGATGCTTAGCAGGCAGTTGGGCTCCTGGTTCTGAGGCCTGGAGCAGAGGTCTGAGCTGCAGCTCCAGATCGAGGTGAAGAGAGGAGGAAGGGAAGTGTCAGGTTCTAGTTGGTGGCTTGTCAGACTGGCTGTGTGGTGCCATCACTGGTTGAGTTGTGAGCCTTGCCAGTGCCCAGTCAGATAAAGACTTTTAAGAAAACAGCTCTGCTAATTTTTTTTTTAGTTTTTTTTTTTTTTTAGGTGGACAAAATATATTTATTTACTTTTTTTATGTGGTACTGAGAATCAAAACCAGTGGCTCATGCATGCTAGGCAAGTGCGCTACCATTGAGCCACATCCCCAGACCCAGCTCTGCTAATTTTAACCAAGATTGATTTTTGGACTTTTGACTTCTGGAACTTCAAGATAATAAGCTTATTTTGTTAAGTTAAAAAAAGTTGTCAGACCTCTGGCCAGTTATGTTGTAGCCTCAGTTTCTTCATCTGTAAAATGAGATTCTGGCCCCTTTGCTGTTTTGTTATTCTGTTGTGAATTGATGGTTTATTTTCTGTCTCCTCTTCATGACGTGATGCCTACTCCTTCCCCTTCCCTCATCTATATGTTTTTCCTGATGGGCCAGGAGAACAAGGCAGCAACATTTTATTTGCTTATCCTGAAGATGTGAATTGAAATGGAGCCTTAAATTGTCTAATTCTGAATCTGTGAGTGGATCAATTAAAGGGGGATCCTCCGAACGCTGAGTCAAAAGACCATGCTAAAATGCTACATCCTTACCACTATTCTGCAAAATTATAGTTTAATGGGGCAAAAACAATTGCATCTATGTTTCTAGCACATTTCATGAGTGCTTTGCCTCATGGATTTACCAGGATTTTAAATCTAGTACAAAGCTCTCTTGGTTGTTCAGAAGATCCTCTTTATGGCTTGAGTTAAGTATGTTTTTATGTAACAAAAACCTTTTGTGCATCTTCTAATATGGTGCCAGAGTGAAACAAATTGCACCTGGTGTTTTATTGGTGGTGGTTTGAGTTCATGAAAAAAGGTAAGATAAAGAAAAAGCACATCACAAAAGCAACAGAGGTTGTGTAACTCCATTAAATTATGTTTACGGGTTTACTTGTCAGAATTTTGTAACAAAATGGTTTTTCTGGAGTCTGTTTATCAGTATTTGTCACTAATTAGTGCCTACAAATTACCCTTTTATGGGAGTCATGTTCTTGCGGTCATCCTGGTGTCTTAATAAATCAGAGCTGTCACTGCTCACGTGCTTTGCTGTTGTTAGGTTTTGCTTGTGCTTTTCTTTCTGGTGCATCTCATAGTTCTCTCTCTTCCCCAAAGGTTCCCAACAACTGTGACTCCATTTTCGTGAATGGGAAGGAAATGAAAAGTAAAGTAGACACGATAGTAAACTTCACCCACCAGCACTTCAACTCCCAGGTGGAAGTCACTGTCTGGGCGCCCCGAATCCCCTTGCAGATTGAGATCTCAGACACAGAGCTGAGCCAGATCAAGGGTTGGAGGATCCCAGTGGCCTCCAACAGAAGGTGAGGACCATACCACAGTGGGTTACAGTGGTCTGTGCTTGGGGTTCAGATGAGTCTGACTTGGGACTCACTCACATTTTAGTATTAACACCTTTTAGAGTAGTTGTGAGAATTCAGTGAGATGATAGGTGTGCCTAGCATGGGCCCTGGCATTGGCTCAGCTGTTTTCCATCCCCATCTCACTCCTGTTCATTCTTGTGTTCCTCTTCCTTAGTCTCCCTGCTCGTGGATGTTGGTCATTTCTTATGGACACAATGCAGGGATTAAGACTGTGAGCTCTGGAGTGAGGCTGTCTGAGTTTTAAACCCTGGTTTTCCCACTTAAAGCTCTGTGAACTTGTGGCTTCACTTGTCCATTCCTCAGTTTCTTTATCTGAATTGAGAATAATGTTACTGAAAAGTTGTCCCAAGAATTCAGTGATGTGATGCGTACTTCAGTGGACAGAATTCTAAAGATGAACTGCTTGCTCTCCAAGATTCCCATCATCAAACACTGATCTTATAGGGTGGTGAGGGGACTTCACAGAAATAGCTACAAACAACTGATCAATGGAGAGTACCCTGGTGGGCCAGACCCATCAGATAAGCCATTTGAGAGCAGAACATTCTCCATTGCCAATACATAGGGGAAGTGGGAGGGATTCATGAATTTCTTAAGTTATATTTGACAATCATATTTGGTTGAAACAAAAACTTAGGACCTCATCAATGTGGTGCTTAAAGCACATAGAGGAAGTCTTTAAAACAATTGTTTGTGAAAGCAGGGAGGCCAAGGAACCTAAATGGAATTAATGTGCCTGCCTTCCAAGTGGTCAAACTTTGTTACCAGGCCAAAATAAGTTATGCATGGAGGTTATTGCTCACCCATGCATGCATATAGGCACAAGTGACTCTAAAGTTGGTGATATCTAAATGATCTCTGTGTGTGCCAAGGCCAACTGCTTGGTTTTGGTATTGTCTTCTCATTACAAAGATAGTCATTTTGCAGTACTGGGTAATGAGTGTATGGGATCTCTCCATACTTTTTTTTTCTTTCAGTGAATTTGTGATTATTTTAAAATATTACTTAAAAGTTAAAAGAATTAATAGAATACAGTTTATCTTAACCTAACAGAACTGTTTTGTTTCAATAATTCAGAACTTCTAAAAGTTCACGTATTTACTGACAACTTTTATCATACCGCCACCTTTTAATGAAGTGTAAAATATACTTTATAATGCACTTCTTTCAATTTTATCCACTTAATTAAGGGGAACTTCTCATCACTAGCACAAAAAAGACAGCTGGTATCATTTATTATAAAATAAATTGTATCAAAAATTAATACAAAGAAAACAATGTTCTAAATTTCTGAGTAGATGCTGTCTCTCTGTGTGTCTTTGTTAAGTATCAGGACAGCGTTTAAAGACTTTGTAGCACTGAACAGAAACAGTGCTGGTGATATATTCTGATGGACTCAAAAATAGAATGGGAATGACTTTTCAGTATGTCACAATGTTTTTAATGCTGTGTCCCTTTCCTTCTGAAGGCATCTCTCTTACCCATAAAGATCTTTACTTCTCGCTTCAGGAAACTGGAATTGCTGGTCACAGTGCTGGTTCAAGGAGGCAGATTGACCTATTGTGAATAACACATATTTCAGAAATCAAATGGAACTGGATGCAAACCTGCTAGTTAGCAGTTGTCACATGTTTTAGTCAGTTTGCATCACTGAGATCAGAAGACCTGACAAGAACAACATAGAGAACGACAAGTGTATTTCAGCTCATGGTATCAGAGATTCAGTCCATGGTCAGCTGACTCCATAGCTCTGGGTCAGAGGTGAGGCAGACCATCATGTCAGAAGGGCAGGGAGGAAGAAAGCAGCTCAGGACATGCTAACCAGGAAGCAGAGAGAGCACCACACTCAGCAGGGACAAAATATAAACCCCTAAAGCCTACTCCCAGTGACCTGCCTCCTACAACTATACCCCACTGCCTACAGTTACCACCAGTTAATACATATCAGTGGATTAATAGGTCACAGGTCTCATAATCTGATTTTTTCACCTCTGAACATTCTTTCATCGTTCCGTACATGAACTTTTGGGAATGCCTCAGATCTAAACTGTAACACACATGTTAACCACTGTGAGCCTTTTGTCACAGCCACAGTAAAGATGAGGTTAGTTGTAGAGCCAGTGAGGACGCACACAGGGACAACCAGATTGGGCTTGGCCCTGCCTCTGCACATGATCAGTTACGTGACCCCTTTCTTATCCACATGATCAGGATAGCAGTCCAACTTCAGTCTTCAGGTTCTGTGAGGAATGAATGAGTTAAACGTGTGGCTGTTATAAAGTCAGCTGTCATCATGGGAAGACTAGGCCCATAGTAGGTGTAACAGTAGTACATAGGAATTGCTGTCATTTCATCCCCTGATGTATTCCTCCTCACTGGTGGTCACAGACTAGGCAACAGCCATGAATCAAAGTCCTCTCCTATGAGGCCACAGGAGAGGCCTTCTTTAGGGGAAGGTTCTGGAATTGCAGAACCAGAGGATTTCTCAGGGTGGGCTGTGGACAGATGGAGAGCATGTGCCAGGATTGGAGGAAGGGCCAGAGCCTTAGTGAAGGAAAGCAGAAGCCAGGATGGGCGAAAGGAGAGATCCACTCACAAGTTTTACCAGTAACACGAGCAGCTTTGCTCCCAGACCAGTACTTTTGGGTGAGGGCAGGATGTGCCAGGGGAGAGCGCTCTGGCACCCCAAGGGCCTAAGCAGGAGGAAGCTGCTTCTGTGGAGTCCACTGGCCCAGGCCAATGAGGAGTGGGATATGAGAGCAGGCCAAGCCCACTGGCTCCTGGTTTATCTTTGCAGTTCCTAAGGGGCTTTCCCAGTGTCTTCACACCTTGATGTCCTTGGTCCTTGATCTTTATACTCCCAAAGGGGAGGAACAGGCAGCCATTCTTATTTTCATTTCCAGCATGAGGTACCTGAACCCATGGGAGAGCAGAGCACCTGGCTCAAGGCCCAACAGGGAGTGCAAGCAGGAATCCAGACAGCTCCTCTGTCTCAGGACCTCGCATTTCTTCTTCAGAAGCCACCGTCTTGCTTCATTCCCACATGGGGAATTGTATTTTGATGCCCAGTTTCCAGAAGGCAAAGAGCAGAGGCTCCATTTCTGCCTGTCTGGTCTGGAGTCTCCTGTGGCAGTGGACCAGGGAAGCCAGGGTGCACTTGCTGTCCACCTTCTAAGTGTGAAGCAGTCTGTGTGGCTCACGGTGACTGCTGAAAAGTTATTGAATGAATTAACTGCTGAAAGTTGAGTGAATCAATGGATGAACAGATTTGGCCTGAGAAAAGCCACTTTATTTCACTCTGCACCGTCACCACAGGGGCACATGACACTCATTCCCAACAAGGACCCTTACTCTGTTGTGGTCTGTTTGTGTTCAGGCCCACCCGGGAAAGCGAAGAAGAGGAGGATGAGGAGAAGAAGGGGCGAGGCTGCTCCCTGCAGTACCAGCATGCCCTGGTGCACGTCCTCACCCAGTTTGTGACCAAGTCATCTGACTTGGGTCAGCTGACCTACATGTTGGGCCCAGACTGGCAGTTTGACATCACTGACCTTGTGACAGAGTTCGTGAAGGTGGAGGAGCCCAGAGTCCCCCAGTTACAGGATGGCAGGACCCTGGTTGGTTGGGAGCCGGGAATCACCACTGTTCATGTACAGGGGGGTTCATGTTTTGCCACCTCTACAACACCACTACCTGCTGATGATGCAGGCAAATGCTGCCATGGAGGGGTGTGCACATGTGTGAGGGTGATTGTGCAAATGTGCAGATACCGAGTCTGCCTGTAACAGAATCATGAGAAGCAATAGAGTATTCACCAATTTTAATAACCAGACACATTTTGTATTTTCTGAGAGGGTTGAGAAAAATGCCTGATCTGTTTTTACCAGAGAAAGCTAAATGAAACACAGAGTGTAAGTCACACTTTTCCTGATATGACACTGTTTTTTTTTTTTTTTTTTTTTTTTAAATCTGTACTAGGAGGTGGTAGAATCTCTGAAAGCAAATTTCTCCTCAACCTTAACATTTAACCATTTAGCTATATTATACCTTTAACAGTAGGCAAAGATTTTTTAAAGCATGTATTTGGCTATAAATCACAAAGAATCTACAGTTAAAAGCTCTCTATTTTCATCATACTAATAGTAAAATAATTTCTAACTGATTTTGGCAAGATTAAAAAAGAAAAAGTCACAGCTTGTTTTATTTTTGCAAATTTAAAATGTTACTACTCATAGTTAATTATGTCTTATTTTAGGTGTTGCCAAAGTTAATTTTCAACAAAGTTGAATTAAATATGTAACATTCTATATTTGTGTCTATTTCTGTGTAATATATTACCACCAATTTAACATTTCAAGACAACAGTAATTTATTAAGTTATATTCTGTGGGTACACAGTCCTGGTGGGTGGGCTGGTTCTATGCTCAGGGTTCCTAAGGCTGAGATCCCGGTGCTGGCTGGGCTTGGCCCTTAATCTTGGAGTTTTGGGAACTCATTGGCTTTTAATCTCATTCAGTTTCTTGGAAGAACTTAGCTCTCTTATAGTTATAGCACTGAGGTCACAGTTTCCTTACTGTCAGCCAGGTGTTGCCCTGTCCTCTAAGAGGACCCCTCCATTCCTTCTCACATGGTCCCTCTCTCATAAGTAATGGCTGGATTCAGTCCTTCTCACACTTAGAGTCTGAATTCTCCTGCTACCAGCTGGGGAATGCACTCTGCTGTTAAGGGTTCCTGTATAATTTGGGAGACCCTTGTTTTAGAGCCAGCTATGCCATATAACAGTGTGATTGTAGAGTGCTTTCTCATTGTGTTTGAAGGTTAAGGTCAACATTTAGGGGGATTGTTCTAGAAATTGTGCCTTTGACATCTTCCTGTCCGGGTTTCAGTCTCCCATGGTTGCACATTAGATGGTAAAGTGGTAGGAACGGCTCCTTAGGACATGACTATTCCCTGCCCCACTTTAACTGTTCATCCAGTTATCCCACAGTGGTCCACACAGTGATCATATTGTCCCATGATAGGCATCTAACCTGCCCATTGGAAGGGATGTGAGCAGGAGAAGAGGACTGAGCACCATTTCCTTCAAAAGAGTTGACCACAGGCCAGTGCTTTCAAAGCCTGAATGTTTGTTGTTGGGAAAGTGCTACTCTTTGAGTGCTGAGTACCAAGGCAGGAAATTTGAGTTATTGCCTCTAACTTAAAACAAGCTTATCTCAGAAAATACACTGTTGTTATCATGGCATGAATCCCAAGAAAGGAAGTAGATTAAGGTGACCTTTATAAAACTCCTTCAAGTGCTAAGTTTAATTGGACAATGGCAGGATACCTATGTAAGGAGTCTTCCTGTGTGTGCTCTGTAGAGCACTGCAGAGTCTCCCGAGGCCCCGCCAGCTCCAGGACTTGAAATGTCACGTGGGCAGAGACCGCGCTTTCTCACTCCCCAGGTCCTCTCACCTCTCTCTGACTCCATCCTGGCTGAGAAGACAGTGATTGTCCTGGATGACCGCATCACCATCATGGAGCTGGGCATGCAGCTGGTAGCTGGCTTGTCCCTCTCCCTGCAGCCTCACAGGGTGGACCGAAGGGTCATCGTCTCTACAGTGGCTGCCCAGGATGTCCTCCAGGCCCCACAGCAGGTGAGAGCCTGGAGGCCTGTGCCCTGGTCCATGGTCAGCTCCTCTCCAGGTCGTTTTGTCCTACACAGAGGGTCAGCAGGGTCTCGCAGCCGCTTGCTGTTCTTGGAGCTGCTCCCTGCATCTCCCCCAGCACATTGGGTCTAGGAAAGCGTGTAGAGACGGAGGCTCATTTCCTCTGCCATTTGTTCTCCAGCAGGATAACCTGTGATAGGCACAGTCTGCTGTTGGACTGTGAGCTGAGGGCCATGTTTTTTTACCTTGGCCAAACCAAATGGGTAATTTTTGATACTGCATCTTGCTAAGTTGCTGAGACTGGCCCTGAACTCATGATCCTCCTGCCTCAACCTCCTGGTTGGCTAGGATTACAGGTGTGCATCACTGTGCCTGGCTGTTGCAAATCATTTATAAAGATAACCGAGGCACTGGGCCGTTCAAGCAGTCCAACTTCATAATCCATCGTTTACCAAGAAATTTACCAGAGTGCGTTTTGCTTCATCAGCATTGGCTTCCTAATAAAGAAGGTTCAAAGCGATATTATCTTTAGCAGTAGCCTGATTAGTTGCACCTAAAATTGATTCAGATAAATTGCCTGATCTTTCAAAGTGTTTTTAGAAAGGTCAAAGTCAAATTCTTTGATATGGCATGCAGTAAATTAATTTACACTTTAGTGCATTCATGAAAGCTTATTATTTATTTCTCATACCAGTGGAGCTCCTGCAGATTATTGATGCCAGTTCAAGGCATGACAAGAACTGGTAAAGATTATAAAACGGAAGATTTTTTTCTACATATACTTAAAAGTGTTTATATACGAAATCTTGCTTATGTTGTAAATTTGAAGGGAGCTGATCATGCTTTGATTTCGTTTCCCTCAGGAAGCCAGTCAGTTCTTGGATTTTGTTCAGTGATGGCTCCGTGACACCTTTAGACATTTATGATCCCAAGGATTTTTCCATAACTGTCTCATCATTGGATGAAATGGTGGTATCTGTCCAGCCAAACTTGCAGTCCCAGTGGCGGGTTGTGGTTGCAGAGGGCGAAGGACAAGGGCCCCTGATAAAGTTGGAGATGATGATCAGCGAGCCTTGCCAGAAGACCAAGAGGACGAGTGTTCTTGCTGTGGGTAAAGGAAGCGTCAAGGTCAGGTTTGCACCAGGCATCGAGGAGGAGCACAGGCAGCAATGACATTGAGGGTGGGAACCGGGAATACAAAGATCACCTGAGCAACTCCATGGAGCGGGAAGGGAGCCAGGAGCCAGCAGTCCAGGAGTGGCTCCAGCGTGGGGGCCCTGCTGGCCCAGAGGACAGGACCAACAGGAGCACAACCCTGCCGCTGCCTGGGGAGGGGAAGGACAAGGAGCTGCTCAAGAGTGGTGGTGCAGACGCCTTCACCAGCTTCCCCACCCAGGGGAAGTTTCCAGAATCCAGTAACCCTAGTGACCTTACAGTGGCCTCAAGGGGCTTGACGGACTTGGAGATCGGCATGTACGCCCTGCTCTGCGTCTTCTGCCTGGCCATCCTGGTCTTCCTGATCAACTGCGTGGCGTTTGCCTGGAAGTACAGACACAAAAGGCTTGCGGTGAGCAAGCAGGGCAACATCCCCCACTCCCACGACTGGGTCTGGCTTGGGAATGAGGTGGAGCTTTTGGAGAACCCAGTGGACATCATGCTCCCCTCCGAGGAGTGCACAACCATGATAGACAGGGGGCTGCAGTTCGAGGAGAGGAACTTCCTGCTGAACGGAGGTTCCCAGAAGCTTTTCCAGTCAGCTGCTCAGACATTCTGACTATGTCTATGAGAAAGAGATGAAAAATGAACCTGTAAACTCTTCTGGCCCGAAGAGGAACAGGGTCAAATTTACTTCCTACACCACCATCCTCCCTGAGGATGGGGGCCCATACACCAACTCCATCCTGTTTGACAGTGATGACAACATCAAGTGGGTCTGCCAGGACATGGGGCTGGGGGACTCACAGGACTTCAGAGACTATATGGAAAGACTGCAGGACCAGATGTAAACTCCTTTCTTATGTTGTATTCACCTTTATGCCTTCTGTTTTCTGAACGGTGGAGCAGTGAGTCTGATCAGCAATAGGGTGACTTCACAAAGCTGAGTTCGTGGAGGTCTGGAGGGAGCCCTTTCTAAGCATGTTTCAGAGGCCTGGAGAGTTATGTCAGCTGGGTTTTAAGCTGGGAAATGCCTCTAAAACAGCTACATGTAGGGACTGGAGGAATTCTAAGACAACAGTTTTGCCTACAGCCTTGTACCAGCTCAGTGCAGGTAGAGTAAACCCGACCCCACAGACATTGTTAGTCATCTCATGGTGAATGGCTGTGTGTAGCGAGGAGAGATTTGGATGGTGATTTTCCTGTTCCTAGACCTTTTAAAGCACAGTGGGCAGGTACAGCCCGTGGCCTGGGTTTGGACACACATGACAGGTGACTGAATGTAGCTATCCTTATTTGTTAGGAGCGCTGCTCAGTATTTTTATATACATTTCCACCTGCACCTGTTCCTTTGACCTCTGGAATTTTTTTTTGAAACATGAAGAGAATAAATTTCAGCCTTTGAGATCTGTGTGATTTACAAATGTGCTTTATTCCCTGGGATTTGCTGCGTCATGTCATTTCCTGGGTCTCCATACAGGATGTCAGGTTTTTCAAGTTTTGAGCACTTCTTTCTTTAGTGACAGCATCTAAGAAGCTTATTCTCACTTTCTTTTTCCTACCTTTTTCTGTTGAACTTTCTTGTGTATGACTGGGACAGGGGTTTTGCTTAAAATGTTGATATCCAGTGAGGGAGGGTCATCTCTTTACATTTTTCTATGTGAAGTTTAAAACAACTTGGAGGAAAGTTGTGAACACACACATTTATTTTTGTCCTCTGTTTGCTAAGAATCCTGGGGAGCTCCTGGGGTACACTGCTGAGGGCAGAAAGCCCCCAGGGAGCAGTGATTATGCAGGTTCTTTGTAGTCAACACAATGTACCATCCAAACTGAATCTAAAGGCAGAATCCATCTACATCTGTGCTGAAGGGAAATTGCCCAGGAAATAGCTTCCAATTAAACTTTCCATTTTACCAGAAAAAAAGAAAATTAAATGATGTTTCAAGTTAGCAATACATATAAATTATCCATACAATAACTATCTTCATAGGTATGCATTTGTGGGAAAAGCAATGGGTTCCCCCCAGAATTCACAAAAATAAATGATTATTCCAGGGCCCAAGAAGAAGCTATTATGAACAAACTATTGAAAAATCAAAGTGCTAAGAGGAAAAAAGTGATTCTTGTATAATTTTTAAATAAAAATATTTAGAATCATCATGAGTCATTATCTCAAAGCAAGAATTTCAGATTAGCAAAATGTGACACTTTTATTTATTAAGATGCTATAGGTGGAAAAGCAGACACTGGACTAATCTGTCTCATTATGAGTTATCTGAGCCATTTGCATCCCTAAGAAATGGAATTTGAAAGGCCCAAAGTAGGAGGCACCTGCAGCAAGTCACCCTTACTCCCAGTGGCTGACAACTGAGCTATTCAAAAGATAATTGTTTTCATTCAATTGCTCTCTTATTTTAGATCCTCATGGATGGCAACTTGACAACTCAGCCTCTTCTAGCCATGAAGCAGCAGCCAGAAATTTCTCCTATATCTCTTGCATGCCACAGACAGGGCTGAAATTGCAGGTGGTATAGCGGTGACCTCAGAGGCTGGTATTGGATTGGTTTTATAAGTATTTAAAATGGCGCTTAGGAGCTGAAGCCAGGAACTGCAGAGAGCTTCAACTTAAGTGGAGAATGAAGCAGAATACCTAGGCCTTAATTGCAAAAGGAGTTTGCAGAACAGCTGGCGCCTTCTAGGAAGAGCTCCCTGATTAGCCAGTGGCCTTTCAGAGGGCTTAGTGGGAAGGTAGCACAGAACAACTGTGAGGACAGAAGAGAGTTCATGCCTGATGGATGCACAGCCAAGCTATCCAGGAAGTCTGGCTCCTTCTAGGAGACGTTTTCAGTTCCATCTTCTTTTGGAGCTTCAATATCAAAGAATAATGGAGGTCCTTTCTGAAAGTGAGGAGTGTGAACTGAAGGGGAGGAGTTTACTCAGCAGGCCGCCTCCCAACCACTGGCACATCGAGACTTTGGTGGGGGCATAGTTTGGGAGGAATTGCCATTGTCGTGGGGAGCATCACTAAGGAACATACAAATCGGAACCTTTCCTGAGGTGGGAACATGGGGCAGGGACAGAGAGCAAACAGGGAGTATTGGGTTGTGCCAGATCAGCCTAAATGGAGCTGGAAGCTGACCATGATCCTGAAGAAGCTTCTGGTGGACAACACAGACTCACCCAGCATGAATCAGTGCCCATATAGTCACCTGTGCTCCTTCACATTAGAGTTCAGTTAGTTCAACATGGAGGAAGTCAAATGGAAGGTCATTGGAAAGGGTCCCTTTTACCATATAATATCCACTCACAAAAACATATGTACATGTGTGTGTGCTTGAAGCTGAAGAGTCAAACGTAGACCATTTAGTGGGACTCAAGAGTGACAGTTGTTTTCAACTGTGGCATGGACACCTTTCATTGAAGTATTTTATGCTCCTATTTACTGCATAGTATAAACCATGGGTTAGATCACCTTGTTTTCCAGCTAGTCAGCCATAGCTATTAAGCACTACACCTCAAGATACCTAAACCCAAAGGGGAACAACATAAACTATTAAGCCTTGAACTCCAGTTTCCAGTCACCATGTTTCACCTGTCTTCATTCTCTGGGTTTTCATGGTTGAGATATTCAGATCCTGGGGCTCAAGGAATAACCTAGCCCCAGGTTGTCAAGGGCTGCCATGTTCCCTTTTTCCCCATAGAGTGGCATGCTCAGACTCCTCCTGAGGGAGGAACCTGCAGGCTGTGGACATTGGTCACAGGCAGGGAGCTTGAGATGTGAGCTGAGGACTACGTGGCTTGGAGCAGTTGAAGATGTGCAGCCACTGTCACAGGCAGGGAGCTTGAGATGTGAGCTGAGGACTACGTGGCTTGGAGCAGTTGAAGATGTGCAGCCACTGTCTCCAGGTCCCGGTGATCCTCTTTCAAGTCCAGAGTAAAGGGACCAAGAAGCAGCTGCCAGACCAAAAAGCCTGCTTTTAAACATAGGTGTGCTGCATTTGAGAGAGCAAGAAGAGAAAGAAAAAGATCCAGCAAACCCCAGAATACTCTGTGTACCAAGAGAAGGAACATCACCTTCCTAGCTGGTGTACACACTGGCCAGGGTAAATTCCCAGCCTACAATAATCCTCCATATCTACACAGAAAGTTTCGATTTATGCACATGAATGCAGTGAAAACATGGATTGGTGATTCTGTTCCATCGCCATATCTGGAGATATGTACTTGCTGATCTTTAAGTTTTAAGAATTCCACCTTTGTGTAAATTGATCAGCTTTTTAGAAAGGGATCTTTCTAATATTGGCAAATTGAGACCATAGTAAAAGTTTTGTCAGCAAAGATCCATTCAGTCCACTGAGGGTGGCTTCATCTGAATCCTTCATGCCACTGGCACCATTGGGCTTTCTACTCTAATCATCTTAAAAACTATCTTAATTCTCCATTCTGGTCTCTGTAAATGACACCTCAGATGGTTTATAAACTTAGTAACCTTCCTCTCAATTAAAATTACATATGTGTTCTGTGACGTACATCACCTGTATGTAAAGGGACAGGTTGGATGGTGGAAAAGCTATGCTGAAATGTGGATATCAGATATTTTTGTATGTAATATAGACATTACACTGAAACTCTGAGAGGTGTATCAGAATAAACACATTTTAAAATAAAAGCACGCAAAACTGTAGCATTTAAATGTACAGACCTCCAACTCAAAAATATCTCAACTGATGATGGGAAAAACATTAGGACCTGACATAGTGAAATGCATTGAGTTAGGAATTCTGGCATGGAAAGGATGTGGCTCATGTTGGCAATGTTGATGAAACTTGCTGGAATATTTTGATTTTATTCTTCATTACTTTTGGATCTTTCCTTTTTTCCTGGAAATATTTCAGAAATAAAGTGACTTCACTTTTCCAGCATAATGGTATATTCTAACCACAGGGTAATTCATCGTTTTTAACATGAAAATAAACATTTAAACATTCTTTAATTGTTTCATTATTTTACCTACATGTTCCTTTTCTAATTTCAACTTCTATATGATTGGCTATATTTATAGATACATATATTTTTCTTTTCAGCCAGAGATTGTAACATCCTTGGTGACATAATAAATGGACACCAAAAGGAAATATTCCCTAAAAGTCAAAGATGACTTTGAGATTTAAAAATTTTCCCATTTGTTTTCCTGACAGGCTGGGGAAACTTTCCAGATGTCTTACAAAGAGGACTCATTTCTCATGTCTCTGTTGAGGGTCAGACCACCTTGAAATCCGGGCTAAAGTGCAAGGTGCAGTGGGTGTTTGGTAGTGTGATAACTGGCCACCCTCTGACTTTCCCTGGTCAGTGACTTGGTTTTGTGGATGCATTTGGGCAGTAGCTTTGCATGGGGCTGAGCCTGGGTGCTGAGGATCCAGACAGAAGCTCTAGAGATGCAAATGAGACATAGGACAGCAGGGGGTCTCTGCTTCCAAGATGAGGTAGCTGGTTGATTTGAGGGACTGGCGGGTGTGTTGGCCAAGTACCTAAGGCTGCAAGTTCATTTCTTGAAACTGCCAGTGTTATCTTTGGCACTTTGGCAAATACTACCCATTGTTCTCAGGGTGCATTTGAGTGTCTCAGGCAATAACTTGGCATGTCGTAAATGTTTCATGCCACACCTGGTCTCTCATCAGACCCTTCAGACCCCTGTAAATGCAGGCTTGTGAAATGTAGGCTGTGAGGTAGCTGGCTTGTGAAATCTATGCTGTGAGGTAGCAGGCTTTCTTGCTTATTTATAAAATGTTTGGCTCATTTGGCAGCAAATGAGCCAAAAAACTTTGCTAGGTGTGCAAACCCACCCCCATCAGGATTACTTTTCAGCACTTGGGTAATTGTTACCCACTAACAGCTTTCAAAGCCTCTTTCTCCTTGAAACATGGGAAGACTGAGCCACAGAACCCAGATATCTTGTCCTATCAGTGATATCAGTGTGTCTGTTCACAGTTTATATTTCAAAAAGAGAAGGAACAAAAAAGAAAGTTTGAAATGAGATATGTAATACAGGGATCACTTTATATTTAATTTTTTGTGCATATGAGCACAAAATGCAAAAACTGTATTTCAGTTTTTTAAAATATTAAAGTCCTTAATACTTGTTAGTTTCATTATGTCTTTATACAATTTGGATAGGTAATGGAGTGTTTTTGTTGTTTGCTTTTAGAAATTTCTAAAAGTATAAAAGTAGAGACATCTAACCTGGGTTACAGTGTTTACAGACTGTTCCATGGTTCAAACAAGTAGGACACCAACACTTTCCAGGTGGAAATTCAAGTTCATTCAGGGACATTATCTTTCCAGTTTAAGGAAGCAATAATGTTGTCAACGCTGAACAATCTTCATGTTCTATGAAACGTCTTCAAAATTTCTTTGGCTTTAATTGCTCCTCTTGGTCAGTTGTTCAGATGAAACATTGTCATTGTATGTTAAAGACTGAATCTCATTAAGATGCTGCAGAAACTGAGAAGACAATGGCTTTTTCATACATCTCCACCACCCTCTGCAGTGATACACTTTAGAGTTGAATGCTGCTTTGGAATTTGGGGTCTGTGTGATGCTGAATTTTTTTACCTGTTTGAAAATATTATGGTCCCTTCTTCATATCTGTAGTACTTGATTCCAGGTCCCCTCGAAGTTACAAAAATCTGAGGATGCTCAAGTTCTTTATGTAAAAAAGGTATAGTAGGATTTGCCTAGAACCTATACAACCGTCCTGTAGAGTTGAAATGATTTCTAGATTACTTATGATTCCTAACACAATGTCAATGCTATGTAAATAGTTGTTATACTGTACTGTTTAGGGAATAATTACCACGAATAAGTATTCATGTTTAGTACAGATGTATTTTTTTCTGAATAGGTTGATCTGGGTTGAATCAGTGGATGTAGAAGTTGTGGATATGGAGGGACATTGCACTTCTTCAGGATGGCAGAACTCACTTTTGTCTTGGCACTTCTTTTTCACTTCCTTCTACCAAAAGAGCACATGGGGTTTTCTACTTTCCATTCTAAGGTTGGAGCTGAAATGATATACTACTTTACTGTTACCTCTCCTGTAGGAATCTGACTCACTGAATGAAATAGCTTATGTTGTATTCACTTCACTCCAAGATGCTTCCTTAGAGAATGTGTCTTTTCTCCTGATCACAATCACTTAGGGTCTCCATTTTTCCTGTGTATATTCCTAAATGGTACAAGCATTTCCATTCCATGAACATCGTGGGCTGATAGGAAGCACACCACTCCTGCACTCAGCATCCATATTGCCAATCTCCACGGGACACATCTGGAAACGTGCAGTAGACCTTCCACCATCCCAGTTCTCCTGTGCAGTGAAGTGTTCCACAGCCACTAGTTCAGACACCAGAAGATGCCAGGACTGGCAGATGTCCCTCCTCTTAGCACAGATCCAGTGGCTTCCTTCCTTAGTTGTCCTTCTCTGGAGCCTTGCTTTGGACTTACAGCAAGGGCGATAATTCAGAATTCAGAGTGGATTCTGAGAACAAACCCATTGTCCAGGGCTCCATTACGAGATATTCTAGGCCTTCTCCACACATCGTTGTTGGTTTAAGCAAACATCAAAACTGAAAGGCAGGATCTGAGAGTGGAGAACTAAGGAAAGAAATACTTGAGCTCAGAGGAAAAGAAGTGAGACCCAGTGAGAAGCAGCACACCCACATGCTGAGCACCACGCTGCAGGGCCACGCTCGCAGGGGGCAGCCACATGTCTTCTGTCGCCAATCATTTTTACAGTGCTGCTTCTCTGTGATGGATGTCTAGAGAGCATGATGTTACCTAGAGATTTAAACCTGTGTCCCCCTTGTCAGGCCCAGCCTCAGATGCCTCTTGTACAGATGGACCCTTGGCTGTAGACCATAGTGAGTGGCCAGACACACTGGGCCCAGTCAACTGTACATTCTGGGTGGTTTCCAGGCAGCAAATAGAAGAAATAATTTTTATCTGGTGTTTGGAAGAAAAGGGTGTTATCCCTTACTTTTCACTTTTCTGAAATTGGATTCTTCATGCCAGATATTATGAACAGAGCATGCTGTTATCACCCTGTGCTTCTCCGACTCTTGGTTGTGTAATGTATTTATCCATTTCAATGCCCATGGCTTTCAGTACAACCTGTTGTGTATGTTCCACAGTGTACCTCACCATACCTGTAAAGGCACTTCCAAACATTTTAAAAAGAAGAAATAAAACATGTTGGATAATTTCTTGTTATAGTAAGACAATTAATTGGTAGGTTCCAGGAAAGGGTCTCTTCAAAAAGACATTCCAAGGAAGATACTGAGAAATCCTCAAGTTGTACATAGAGGTGGCCATAACTACATTGTCATAGCTGTCATTGTCATGGACATCTATTGTCTGAGACCCTAAGAGTTAGAGAAAATAATGACTTATTTAAGTCTGAGAGAAAGATTCCAGGAGAAACAGGCTGCCCTTGAGCTCCAGGGAAAGTCTCAGGAACTTGTTGAGTCCAAGTCTTGCTCATCACTGACATTCCCAAGTGGCCCTGAGTGTCTATAGCTAAGACAGGCAAATTCAGTTCCTGGAGAAGGCCAAGAAAAGTCCCTATTTCCATAAAGTTTACAAAGTTGAATTTTAATGAGAGAAAAAACTTTATTCAAATGTGTCCCTGCCAGACAGGGGCTGTTAGTTCTATGTATAAAACTGGAGACACAGGAAAACTCACGCAGGCACCAATTGCATTTAACTCGGGAACAACTAAAATACTTCTGTACATTGTGCCTCCAGTGCTCCACACATGTAGCCAGGGAAGGCACCCTGCTGTGCCACACTCCTGCCCTGTATTGGCAGTTGGTTCCAATGTCTGTTGCCTGAGCTAGAGTCTGTAGAGAGGACCAACCCTGTGAGAATTCATTCAGCTTTAGAAATACCCTCCACAGCAGGGTAAGGTTGATGTCAGGCAGCTGTGGCATGAGCATGAGCTCTGCGCATGTTTCCCGGCTCACTGTGATGCTCGCAGTTTCTACAGCACTTGTCAACAGCAGCGTGATGAGCAGTACTCTACT